>NC_090989.1:267437705-267740735 GCF_041146395.1 Eulemur rufifrons
CGTGTATGTGCATAAAAGCTCTGGAAGGCTCCACACCACAACCTTGCTGGTTTTTACCTCTGGGTGCTGAGGGTGGTGGCTGACTTTTTTCCTCTCCCTCTTGTTCTTTTTGTGTTGTCACATTCTATGTTAAACACGGAGGATTTGTGTACTAGCACGTGCTGGTAACTTAAAAAGAAAAGGCCTCGCCATGAAGACAGCGGCGGGTTTCCATCTCAGTTACTCTCATCATCTCTCTGCTCCCCCTCCCCATCCTTGCAGGGGGACCCACATCCCGGCCATGTGGGCCTGGGAACTGGGTTGTTTAGGAGAAAAAGGCACCCTGACTCCATGGTGCTCTCCTGCCCCCCAGAATCCTGGGGCTGGGTTTGAAGGCCCCCACCATGGCCAGACCCTGACAGGGCCCCACTGTCCCCAGCTGTGAGGGGGTTCTTGAACATCTCTCTCCAATTTGAAATCACGTTGGGGGGCATTCCAGGTGGAGGGGACAGCAGGCACAAAAGCCTGGCATCAGGAGACAGCGTGGGAGGCAGCAGGGGCAGAGAGTGGACATGAGCGAAAGGGGAGCCAGGAGCCCCGACTCTCCTGAGGCGGTGGGAGCGGGCGCTGTGGTTCCCATATGTGTTGAGAAGCACAGGACAACCACACGGGAGTGACTTGCCTTTGCAGGCTGAGGCTGGGAGCCAGGCCTCCTAGTGGGCCGGGAGGCACAGGCCCTGCAGGAAGGATGGCCCAGTCTCTCCTGCTCCCTCCCGGGCCCCCACTAGGTGAAGCCACAAGCCCACCCCTCTCTGCAAAGGGACTACCCAGGATTTGAAACAGGAGCGTTTCTAGTGGGAAAACTGGGAGATTCTCCAAGGCAGAGACTAGGATAACTCTGCTTGGGGCCTCAGTAAATGCTGTGGAGGAGGGAGAAGGGGGAAAGAGGAAGGAGGGAAGAGGGAGGAGGGATGGGGAAGGGAGGGAGGAGGGAGAGGGGAGGAAGAGAGGAGAGAGGAGGGTGAAAGGAGGAGGGAGGAAGAGAAGAAGAAGAGAGGAGGGAGGTGGAAGGAGGGAAGGGGAAGGGAGGGAGGAGGGAGAGGGGAGGAAGAGAGGAGAGAGGAGGGTGAAGGGAGGAGGGAGGAAGAGAAGAGGGAGGAAGAGAGGAGGGAGGTGGAAGGAGGGAAGGGGAAGGGGAAGTGAGGGAAGAGGGAAGTGGCATTGGCCTGGAGTCTCCTGTTGCAGCAAGGAGTAACGCCCTCCTCAGGGAATGGGGACCTCTGGTCTCCCCTGGGGCCTCAGTTTCTCCTTCTGAGCAGGATGGGACGGGATGGGAAGGCCTCTAAGCTCCCTTTCTGCTGGCTGTCTCTCTCCTCCTTCCCCTGCTTCCCAGTTTGGGGAATTTCTGGCTCTGTGTGTGCTGGAGGGGCGGGTAGGCAGCGTCAGACACTGTGGGGTTCGGGAGTTAATTGCTCCCTTCTGGAGCCACCCACGCATGGTGGATCTTGGCAGCTTCTTGGCTTCTAGTAATTCTGTGCCCTGTCCTCGGTCCCTTCCCCTCCCTTCTCTGCCCTGGCTCTTTTCTTGGGGGGGGGGGGGGGTGCGGTGCCTGGACCCTCTGGGCTGATCTCTCCTGTCCCTGGCTCCCTATAAACGCTCCCCCGGGGCCTGGCCTCACCGCCGCGGGCGAGTGTAATTGGGACGTTTCCAGGCCTTGGGTGCCGAGCGCTCCAGGGTACGGAGGTTCGGTAACTGCGGAGTCAGCGCTTCTGCAGCGAGCGGCCCCTGCGGACTGGGTGGGGGTGGGGCAGGGAGCGGGAGGTCCCACCTTGCAGCCCGCACACTGCACATTCCGACCTCCTCTCCAAGCCCGGGACTCCCCTCCCTCATGCGGATCCCAAATACCCGCTGCCCTGCTGCCCACACCCGCAGGAACCTGGGACAGGGGGGCTGGCAGGTGAGTTCGCCCGCCTTACACCTGACTTCTCTGGCCCCTTTCTGATCCGTTTCCTCTTTAGAAAGCTACAGCGATCTATAGCAGTACTGACCCAGAGACTGAATGAATGTTTGTCAAAACAAAACCATTTTGCAAAAAAAAAAAAATTATGTATTTTATATGTGGGGGCGTGGGAGGAGCTCACTTTGCATGTGCTGGAGTGGTAGGTGACAGGCTTTGGAATCAAGCCGCCTGGATTCTAATCCCAGAGGTGAATGACCTTGGGAGAGTCATTCAGTTTTCCTGTGCCTCAGTTTCCCCCTATGTGACGGGGGGATGGTGTTAGTAGCAATGTGTGGATGCATGTGCAGTGCTTGGAGGAGTCAGCGGCATGAGGAGCCCCGTGAATGCCGGCTGTTGCTGTGATCACCCCAATTTGCAGGTGCGGGTAGCGAGGCTCCAGGCTCTGGGCGCCTTTCCTCGGGGCGCACAGCTGACACGCAGCCAAGTCCAGGTCTGCAGGCTCAGCTCCGCGGCTCCGCGGCTCCTTCGTGGTGTCAGACACGCTGGGATGCTCCCCTTCGGCTCTCCCGTTAGTCTCAGCTCCCTATCCGACCCCTTCTTTTCCAGGCTGTTCCTCTGAGGAAAGAGTGTAGCTTCAGGATGAGCAGAGATGCCCAGGGTGGACTAGCTCTGAGCTCTCGAAGGAGTTTAAAATGGCCTGCTAGGCTGAGGCCCCCGTCTTGACTGTGCGAGGCCGTGGGCAGAACCCCGGGCTCCTGCTGGCTGTGCAGAGCGGAGAATTGTTCCCAGGTTATGGCGTCAGACAGCCTGTTTGAATTCCGCCTTGCTGCTCATCCTTGAAGCCAATACCTCACCTCTCGGAGCCCAGTTTTGACAGTGACGCCTACCTTGTGGGGTAATGGCAAGGCTTAGAGATAATCGTGCAAAGCCCCTCCCGGGTAACTGGCATTAGGGTCATTGTCCATTTCTAGTGACTTGCTCTGCAAAGCAGTGTGCGTCTCCTACCTCCTCCAAGTCTAGCTTCCCCCGTGCTGGTAACAAGATCGCTGATCAGATGAACTTTAAATGCTGTAGCTGATTGAAACTTGCCCAAAGGTCAGCTGTTCCTGGAGCTCTGACAAGGGAGGGATCAGGAAGGACTGTCTTGGTGCCAGTACCTGGACCTTAAAAGACCCTTTGATATGTGTCCTGAATGAACTAACAGAGCTGAGGAATGAATGAATGCATGTGCATGTACCCACGGGTCTCCTTTCATATTGCTGCTGCCTTCTCCAGGCTCATGACAAGGCCAGGCGACACTCCGGGGAAAAGGTTTAAGTAGCGTGAACAAGGAGATCATACACACAATCGAAGCGTCTAAAGAGTCCAGACATCATGAGTCTGTCTGTCCAGTTCCCAAAGCACCTTCACATTCATGATTTTACTTGATATTCCCAATGACTCGACCAGGAAAGTTTTATGGTAATTATTGTTGTTATTATTTATATCATCATTACTGTTTATCTCATTTTACTGTGAGATGCCGCCACTTCCAGCTCCTGGGCCCCTGGCAGACATGAACAATCAATCACGGGCTCTCGCCCCTTAGTGTCCTTAGAATGCTTCTCTGCCTAGCACTCTAGGTGGTCACTACTGATCGATTGGAGTCATCCTGAGAGCTGAGACCCACTCTGCTTCCCTGGCTCGCAACTTCCCTAACAGCCATAAATTCTTATTAAATTCACTGGAAAGGCGTAAGGAGGAGGCAAGCTAGCTCGGCTCGGGGCCCAATTTTCTGCCACCCACTCACTCCAGTGCTCTGCATGCAATGCCAGTTAGAATGCTGCTTCATTCAAAGGTTCTCACATTTCTCCGACCTAATGAGACAGCCCCAGACACTGTGAAACGTACACGTACATGTACACACACATAAATCCTTCCTCCGTGGCACACTTTCCTTAAAACTTAAAAAAAATCACCCAGCAGTATTGGCAACAAGATCAGGCAAGAGAGAGTTTGGGGATCAGCTGGCTGCTGCAGCCAGGTACGCTTCCTAGACCACGGAATGGGGACAGGGACTTCAAGGAGGCTCTGTGCTGGAATGCATGAATCACTGATGACAATGACTCAAATTTACTCTCATCTCTAAATAGGGAAATGGTTTTGACTAGCAAATTGGATATTTCCATTTTCATCACTGCAAAAGCATGAATTTTCTCTTGACTTGTCACTTGCCAGACAAAAGGTGCTCCTCCTGGAGCCCGGGACCAGCTGAGAGAAGCCCCTATTTCACAGGTCCCTGCTGCCTGGGTGGCCAGAGGCCTCTCCGAGCCACTGCAGGGCAGGGAAGCCTGGCCAAGTCATTGAACTTCTTGAGCCTTGGTTCCCCCATCTGGAGAAGGCAAATGCCCATCCCGGCTCGGCTGTCCCTGCGCAGCATGGGGGTGGGGGGGGTCTGTTGCCAGCTGAGTAACTTTGGGCAAATTACTTTGCTTCATTGGCCACAGTTTTTCTATTTAGCAAAAGGAAATTATGACAGTTTCTTTGACAAGGTGTTGAGCAGATTGTACTCAATGTGTGCGTGAAAGCAGCCTCCAAGAAGCACAGGGTAGGAACTAAATCTCTCCATCACTTTGCCACCAAGCGGTTGCTGTTGCCCAAGTGTGCAGGAGTTCAGAAGCCAGTTTAGTTCTCTGGGAGCCCAGAGACCGTCCACGCCAAATCTGCCACTTAGAGGGTGGCGTGACCTGCCCACTGGTTTATGACACAGGTCTCCTGAATCCTGGTAGGGTGCTGTCTCCACCAGCAGAGAGACCCCCTCCTTTATCTGCAGCCATCATAATAGGTTAAATGATTCTCCTTCTCCCTGGGGACAGGGTCAGAGGTGGCCCCGTGTGCAGTCTCAGGCCAGACTATTCCAATTACTATTAAAATTCGGAAATGCTGATTTCTGACACAAGTGCCCTGTGGCAGACAAATAGTTGGATTTTTATTCTTTTCTGTTGCCACAAAGTCATCACAGACAACCCAAAGGAAAGACTTGTCAGGCCCAGGGATGTTCCTGTGACCTGGGAACCTGAGGGTCCAGTTATGAAACTTCAGGGACACCGCAGCCCGCCCGGCCCCCAGACGGGCAGAGCTCTGAGTGGCTCTGAACTTTATCTCCTCTCCTTAGAGCTGCGCTGAGGCCCCCGGGGTGAATCTGGCTCAGTAAAGTCCCAACAAAAGCACATGGTAGGAGATAATGAAGATTAAGGGAGACGTTTCAGCAGAGCCCAACAGAGAAATGGATTAACGGAGATGTTATCGCATCAAAACTGAAGGAAGAAATGGCCATGGACGAGCAGAGCCATTCACAGCGACAGTGAGGGGATTGCCCAGAAAAATCATCTTGTGAATTATCTAATCTAAGAGGGTTTTAGTACTTAACGCAAGACGCTGCTCAGGCACTATCAGAGCACTTTCTCCTGTCCCCTACCTGTCACATTCCTGTGCAGAAAATGCACTGTGTTCCTCCCGGCTGCCAACCTCAGAGGCAGGCAGGAGAAATTGAGGCCGGGGAAACCCAGAAGCCTCGTTCGGTGCTTTTTCCTTGAGCCTTTTGATGTAATTTAGTAAGATTTCATTGCTGTTAGAAAAGTTGCTAGCCAGGGACACCAGTTTGGCAGTTCCTCAAAGTTCCACTCCTAGGTATGGACCCAAGATAAATAAAAATATATGCCCACACAAATACTTGCAAACAAATGTTCACAGCAGCATTACGTGTAATAGCCGAAAAGTGAGTGCAAACAGCCCGATGTCCACCAAATGATGAATGGATAAGTAAAATGTTGAATACCCATTCAATGGAATGCTATTCGGCAATATAAAGGAATATTTTATTTTTCTCTTTCTTTTTTCTCCCCAACCCCCACATCCCCCACCTATAAAGGAATAAAGTACTGATGTAGGCTACAGATGAGTGAACTTTGAAAACTTTATTCTAAATGAAAGAAGCCAATCACAAAAGACCGCTTACCACATGATTCCATTGATATGAAATGTCACAATAGGCAAATCTATAGGGACCGAAAATAGTTTAGGGGCAGGTGTGTGTGTCGGGGGGATGGAGAGTGACTGTTAGTGGTTATGGGGTTTCTTTCAGGGGGATGAAAATGTTCTAAAATTAGATTGTGGCGATGGTAACACAGCCCTGTGAATTTGCCAAAATCATTAAATTGTATACTTTCAGTTGGTGAATTGTATGGGATGTGAGTTATATCTCAATCGAGTTGTTTGAATAAAAGCTGTGGGTGAGCAGGGAGGTTTTCAGCAGGTAATGTCTAAACTGAGACCTGTGCCATGAGCAGGAGGAGGTGATGTTTGGGACTTTCTGCTACTTCCCCTGGTGGGGGGACAGAGCAAGGAGGTGGAAAATGGGTGGACCTGTAAGATCACCTGGGCAAAGGTCCCAAGGAAGGGAGAATGACTCCTGGAGCCGAAGGGAGGGCAGTGTGGCTGGAATACGGTAGCAGAGCCAGGACTGAGGGGGGCTAGGAGGCATGGGCAGGAAGGACCAGCAAGAGAAGGAAAGAAATTCCCATTCCGCTGGTGAAAAACCTCACTTGCAACCCCTGGTCTTAAACTCTTCATTTCTTGGGGGAATTAGACTGTGAGTACTCTGGGCAAGACACCCAAGTTTGTAGGCTTGACTTAGTTAAATATTAACACCTGCTATGTGCCAGAGTGGCCCAAATTTCAAGATTATGAGCTGTGTGTGCTCTCCCTGCACACTGGTTTGTCACTGACGTCGGCAGGGGCAGGGAAGACCAATGTGACAGCAAGCCTCCCCCAAAACACACACATGCATGTGTACATACATGCACATCCACATGAGCTCACAAACATACACATGTGCACACAATCACAACGAGCACTCACAGACATGCACACAATTGCACAAATGCACATGTGGATACGCTCATGTATGAACAATGCACACATTCATGGAGGATATATTAGCACAAACACATACTCGCACACTCACATTCATATGCATGCACACACCACCACATGGACATATACAAACACACACGCACACATGCTTTCAACACACATACATACACAGACACGTGTCCACATGCACACATGCACACTTGCACCCATGCACACGTGCACACACACTCACGCACATACACAGACATCCAGAATCGAGCGCGGCTGCCCTTCTTTGCCTCTGGGAGCTCTGTATTGTGCCGGGGAACCTGCAGCTTCCTGAGCAACAAGCCCACTCCTCACCCGCCTGCCTTCCCCACCGTCACTCTCTCCCAGCTCCCATCTCCTCACGTCAGCAAACGTTGCTTTCAAGAACAGCGCTGGCATCCTGCATTTTCTCCTGTGCTCTCGCAGACCAGCGGGTGATTCATGTACATTACATTCCTCTCTAGTGCGGTTTGTCTCTTCCTTCCTTTCTCCCAACTTGGTGTCTTATCTACAAATTGTGGTCACACAAACATTCAAAAGTTGTCTAACTTCTGGGTCCATTTCCCTCCCCTCCTTTACCTTAAGCCCCATCTGATGCCCATGCCTCATTGTGCAGGGGTTTCCAGCTCTGGTGGAATCATCTTGACACTTACTACAGGCCTTCAGTAAACCTGGACTCCTTGTTCTGGAGTATTCCAAGCCTTCCAGTTATGATCCAAGCTCTGCTCTTGGGACAAATGTCTAACCTCTCCAACCTGCATTTCCACCTCTGGATAATGGAGAGGTGATCAGGATTACTGGACAGAGTCCAGCACAGTGACCACACCAGCACGGTGCCTGCAGTTGCTCAAACTCTTCCCGTCGGTCTCTCTCTTTGGCAGTGCCAGGGCAGGGCTGAGACACACAAGTGCCGTGGGAATGCTAGCAGAATGGCCATTGTTTCAAATCATAGTCTTTAATGTTTGGTTGACATTTGTTCAGAGGAGGCCCTGGGGCGAGAGGCAGAGGAGAAGCCCCTCTAGGGAAAGCCCTGGAACTACAGCACCGAGGAATTCGGCACCGCCCCAGACTTGCACATCTGCCTCTTGCATAGCCATGGCCGCTCTAGGGAGCTGGTGAATGACCCAGCTGTTGCTTGAGAGGGTCCCTGGGGGTGACACTCCTCACGCAAGTGGCTACTGGGCGTGTTCTTTCTAAGCTGCTCTTAGAGTTTGTGTCTTTGGGAAACGTCCCGGCTGGCCTGTCTTTTAATCAGCCTTGGGCTGTGGGGGGAGGCTTAGCAGGAGCAGAGCTGGACTGAAATATTCCAGGGACACTTGGGGGTGGGGTAGATCCACATTTAATGATTTGATTCCTTCTTACCTGTCGCACAGCTCTACATCTCTCCCCTCCTCAAATGCCTCCTGGGGCTGCCTCCTGCCCACAGAATGAAGTCCTTATTCCTTAGCATCCAAGGCCCCCCATGACCGGGCATCAGCATGGTATCCATCGCCTACTGCTCTTCCTCGGCCCCTGGAGGTTGCAGACGCTGCGCCGCTTGCCTGACTGTCCTCCACCCCGGTCTGTGCGGTCCATCTGCAGCTCCTCCCCCGGCTGCGGCGTGGATACGTCCCAACTTCTGGAACCTGCACGGCGTGCCTGAGGGTGCCAGGGCCTACCCTGTCTGCCTGGCTTGCTGAAGATGAGGGCCCTCTCCCTGCGCTACCTACCACGTAGCCCTCGGTCAATACCTGAGGGGACTTGGGGTATAAATAGCCCAGTTCCCTTGCTCTTCCGTGAGCTAAACTCAAGGCTGTGTCCTACACAGCTCCAGAGTTCTCCAGGGACATGAAGCCAGTTGCCAATAGTGCTGACGGGCTCGGCAGCACAGCCTTAGTGGGCTGCCTTCTCTCCCGCACTGCGCTGCCTTCTGAGATGTCTCTTCACCCCGCAGATAAACTACTTGTGTGCAACATCCCTGCCGCAAGGTGTGCTTCTGGGGGAACCCAAACCAAGACAGGTCCCACCCGGAACCCTCTGCCCTCAGCCAACTGCACATAACAGACCCTCAAAGCCCAGCCAGTGGGGACCCCACCTGGGGATGTGGGAGTCATAGGAGCTCAGACTCCCAAACTCATCACTTCCCGCCGGGTGCTTTTCACAGCACCTTGTTTGTTTCCTCCATGGCCATTTTTACAAGCTGTATTTATTTTTGTTTTGCTTTATTTGTTCCATGCAAGAATAAGCCGCAGGAGAGCAGGGTCCTGTCTATCGTGGTTTTGCATATCCTCAGCACCTACCGTGGTGCCTGGCGAATAGCAGGCATTCAGGAGTATCTGCCAACCTGTGGATGACTAAATGAGTAGTCAAAGGGAACTAGAACCTTCCAGGTCATAAGAGGGTCTGAGTGGGATTGTTTTGTCCTGACCTGGCTCGTCCTGGAACACGACCCAGGAACAGTAGACAGCTTGCCCAAGTCACATGCAAATGAGCAGCAGAGGGCAGTTTCCAAATGGGGGGCCTTATGTCCAGAATTTGCTTCCTGGAAGGAAGGTGCCCCCAGATTTCAGCTTTGTCAATCCAGGGGCCAGACTGTCGGGTTCCCAGTTGAAAAACAACAGCTGTGAATACTCAACGAGACACATGCACTGAGATTCTTCGATCAGTGGTACGTGTATAAATTTCAATGATAATGGGGACGCGTGCATCAGACCTGCCAATCATTACTCCCATGCTGCTGAGACATTGCGCAATGTCAGACACAGGCCTCGCAGACACAGTCTCTGGAATCCAGCGACATAGCCAAAGGCCCCTGGCCCCCACTGTGGCTAAGCTTCTTCCCCTGCAGGCCTGTCTCCCTGTCTCCAGCAGGGAGGGGAGTTGGTGTGGACAGCCTTGCTCTCACTCTCCAGGTTCCAGAACTTTGAGCACAGAGGTGGCGCCTGATGAAATGTCATCTCTTTGCTCTCTGTTCATCCGGTGTCTTCACAACTTCCTTCATGTCTAACTATGTCTCTCCTTTCATAAAAATGCCTAGACTGGCTCCCCTTTGCCTGGAGAATGGAACATCTACTCATTACAGAGCATTTGAGACCTTCCTTAATCTGGTCGCCAGATTCCTTCTCACTCACTTTGTGGCCATCCAGCTGTGAGCCCTGTTGCGCTTCTCTCACCTCTTCTACCTCCGGCCTGCTCCTCCTGGCTCTTGCCTGTCCCGGTCCCGTGCCTATCGAGTGCCTGGCACAGTGCCCAAGACACAGTAGGTGCTCTGTCTTCCTGCTTAGGAGACTGAGGAAGGCTTCAGAGACAAGGCTGTATTTGTTTCATGGGGCGAACATAGAGAATTGGACAGGGAGACACTGCAGGAACAAGAGAGGAGGAGCATATTTCAGGTCGTGGGCACAGCAGACCAGAGAGACCGGCAGGTAAGAGGGGAGAGGGAGGGTGGAGATCAGGGAGGGAGAGTCCCCTGGCTTGGCATTTTAGGATCCCAGCCCACTGGCACTCACAGCACTGGATGATGCCAGTCTCAGGGCCACCTCTGAGATTTTAGATAAACATTCACTGGCCCTCACTTCTGTGCCAGGCTCTTGGCCAGGCACTAGGAAGGAACGTATAAGGTATTACAGACACTGAACTACATACGGTAAAAAGAAAAGAACTGTGTGCCAAGAAGAAAGATGGGAACTAACATCTGTTGGGCACCTGCTGTGTCCCAGGCACTTTGTGTTCGCTCCCCTTACAGTGGATTGTGCTTCCCAAGTTGCCTGCCACAATATCCCACCCCACATGCTCTCCTGCAGTGTGATCACCCCACTTTCCCATCAAGAGTGGGTGTGTATTTCTCCTCCCCTTGAATCTGTGTTGACTGTGTAACTTCTGAGACTAGGCCTTAAGAGACTGGTAGCATGTCCCCTTTCCTGCTGTGAAGGGAGCCCGTGAGGAGGACCACCTACACCTGACCACTGGAGACCATGCTGTGGGGAAGCCCAAGCTATCACGAGGCAAGAGGCCACACCGAGGAGCCCCAATCCATCAGTTGCATGAGCGAAGCTGACTCGCTTGACCCGTGTAGTCCAGCCCATCCACCAGCCAGGAGAAGGACCCCCGGGGACACCTCGCAGACCAGAACCACCCAGGCCTGAATCCCTAACCCACAGAATCATGAAGAAATAAAATGGTTATTTTTATAAGCCACTGCACGTTGGGGTAGTTTGCTAGGCTGCAATAGAGAGCCAAAGCATCCCTTTAATCTTCCTACACAACTCTGGAAAGGGAAGCCGGTGGTGTTATCTCTACTTTATAGATAAGGAAACAGGATCAGAGTGGTAAAATGACTAGTCCAACATCATATGGGAAGACAATGGCAGAAGTGGATTCAAACCCAGGCCTCTGTGACCCCAAGACTTGGCCAGTTCCCTCACGGCAGAGCGTATTTTCCTGCTGAACCTCTCCCTCTGGGGAGGGTGGCTGGGGGAGAAACGGTGGAAGGAGGACTTTTCTCTCTATTCTTTTGTACCTTTTATATTTTGAATATATTACCGATTCCAAAATGAACAAATAAAGGTAACATTTTTATTTATAAGAGAATAATTATGGTATGAATGCATGTTAGGGTGGGAGCAGATGAAATTAGAGGCCACTTCACAGAACAGTAGCATTTGGGCTTCGCTTAGAATTCAGTGCTGCCCACCCCTGGCCCTGCTCTGCAATCACCTGCGGAGCTTTAGAACTCCTGATGCCCAGGCTGCCCACAGGTGCTGTTTTCATTGGTCTGGGTCAGGGCTTAGGCTTCAGGATTTTTAAAAAGCTCCCTGGGAGGTTCAAATGCGCAGCTAAGCTTGAGAGCCAGTGGCTCAGTGGGGGACCAGGACTCTGTTTGGCTGAGGAAGTCCGGGGGTGGGCAGAGGGGCTGTGCTGAGGGAGCAGCGTGAGCAGCTGTAGTGACGATTTGCGTGGTAAAGCATGAGAAAGAATTGCTTTGGGGGTGTAGATGCTTAAACTAAAGAAAACAAAACAGAACACAAGAAAACAGAGTGGCCCTGCCTTCTGCGCCCTGGTGTGTGTGCGCATTGAGTTGATTTCTGCTCAACCCCCATGGCCAGATTGATCATTTGCAGAAGAAATTCATGGGCGGGATGGGAATAATTGCGCTTGGTTGGTTATAGGGAGAAATGATACTCGGTGCGAAATCGCTCAGTGCACAGGAACAGCCTTTCCTAGTCCCGAGCTTTGCGGGAGTCCCCAACCTGCAGCCGGCCATGCCCAGGCACCCTTAGGCTGCTGGAAGTGTCCGGACTCCCTTATAAAGCAGGTGCAGCAGATGGTGACCTGAAGAGACTTGCCTTGAGTTTCGAGGGCAGGAAGGTCCCATGCAGGCCAGGTCTGTGTGACCCAGCCTGGTGTTTCTGAAGCCTTTAGGCTGGGCCGTACCTTCAAACTGCTGGGGGAGCTTGGAAAACAGATCTCAACCCCCACCAACCCCCCTGCCCTGAGATCCAGGATTCAGATGCCTTTGGTTGCTGGCGGGGCAGTGGGGTTGCTTGTGGAATTGTGCTTCTCTGGAAGCTTCTGGCAGATTAGAGCGGTGGCTATCAGACATTGGTGTGTCAAAATCACCTGGAATATGATTAGATAGGACAGAGGCTCACTGAAAGAGAATAGCACTTGAGCCTCTGAATGTTAACCACGGTTTCCTGGGTGATTTCGATAGACTCCAAGGTCGGAGAACCGCTGCATTAGAGCATTGATGCTCAAACTTGGGGAGTTAAAAAATGCTGTCGCCTTGGTCACACTCTCAAAGATTCCGATCAATTAGTCTGGGGTGTGGCCTAGGTATGGGGAATTTTAAAAGCTTCCCAGGTGATTCTCCTGTGCAGCAAAGTTTGAGAACCACTGGATTAGGGAATCTAGAAACAGGCTCAGGTATATGTGGGAATTTAGTATATGGTAAAAGTGAAATTTTAAGATCAGGGCAGAAAGGAGAAATTTTCAGTAATGAGGCTGGTTCAGCCAACTATACATTTGGAAATAAATTCAACTAGTCGTCACCGCAAACAATAATAAGTTCCAGATGGATTGAAGACATAAATGTAAAAGATAAAATAACAAAATTGCCATATAGAAAACTATTTTCATAATTATAGGGTGGGGAAGGCCTTTTAAAACATCACATAAATCCCAGAAGCTACAATGGGAAAGATTGACAGATTGGCTGTCCCCCAAATTTAAAACTCTACTTGGGAAAATAAACAATAAACACATGGCATGTTAGGAGAAAATATTTGCACCCTATATAACAAACCAAAGGTTAGTATCCATCAGGTATTAACTATGCTTACAAATAAATAAGAAAAAGGCAACAACCCAATAAATGATGTGAAGAGGTGATTCTCAGAAGGAGAAATACATATAGAAAGTATAAATTTATATGCCAATAAATATATAAAAAGATGTTCTACTTCATTAATAAGGGAATAAGCATAAATTATATAGTAGCTATTTTTCATCTATCTGGTAAAAAAATTAAAAAATTGATCTTATCTATACTAGGGAGGATGAAGAAAATGGGAAATCTCTAAAGTTGTTGGTGAAAGTGTAGACAGGACTTTTGGGGAGGGCAAGTAGGCATTAATTATCAAAATTTTAAATGTGCCCACCATTGACCAGTCATCCCACTTGTAGGAATCTATCCTGCAGAGATTCTAACATAAGCGTACAAGGTTAGTGTACCGGGATGCTCAGGGCAGCATTGCTTTTCAGGGTGAAAAACTGACGAGAACCAAAGTGTCCAGTGATACAAGGGAATGGTTAAATAAGTTGCAATAGAGCTGGATGATGGATTGCTGGGCAACCATTGTGAACAATGGGCAGGGCTTTGTGTACTGACGTGGAAAAATGCACACGTATGTTAGTACATTAAAGAAAGCAAATCACAAGATAAGATGAGTAATAAAAGCTATTACTACATATGGTGTTTTGGGGCAGCAGTGGGCAGGGGTATTAGTCAATTACGGCTAATAGTTTCTACCGTGATCCACTTGTGCAACACATCAACTTGAATTAACTTTCAGGTGACACCATGAAGAATCTTTGAAGGGCTCACTCTGAGACCCACGATAAAGAAAGCTGGGCTTGTCTTTAGGCTTTGAAATATAACAATAACAATAATAATGATAGCCAGCATAGATAAAGTGCTTTCTGTGTGGTGCCCGGACCTGTTCTGAGTCCTTCACATGTATGAATCCAGACAGACTTGAATGCAAATCCTGGCTTTGCCACTTACTAGCTCTGGGTCCCAAGGGAAGTTGCTCCCTGCCTGCTCTGAGTGTCAGTTGGTAAATAAGTGGGTGAGGATACTGCTTTAAATGAGGCAACCTTCATGAGGTGCCCACTTTATGCACATAATAACCCTCTACAATTCACTACCAACCTAAGGTCACTTTCTTTAACCCTCATCATGTGAATTCAAAATTTAAACTCAGCCTATTTACCGGCTTCCTTTCTTTAAAGCTCTGCTATCAACTTTCCTAAGATTTATTCATGGTTTGGTTTCAGATTTTCTATTCTTGAACTCTTAGGGCAACTCTCCGGGTCTTGAAGTCACTCAGTGTCAATTTTATTACTTCTCAAGTATAAGTCGCCCAGCCCTCCGTGACCCATCAAGGCCTCTGGCTGCGTGTGACATTTTATAATAAATACTAACTTTGGGGTTCTTGTCTTAACAGGGGAATTAAGTTCAAATTGTGACTCTTTAGAAATACATAAAACATGAGCTGGGCTTTTAACGGAAAAGTCACCTTCTCATAAGCTCAGCCAGGCACGGCTGGGACAGGCAGATTTAATCCCGTCCCTCTTTCAAAATCAAGAACAAATATTGGTTTACCCTTTACCAAGATGACCTCGGGCCCGTTTTTGTTGCAGTAAAACTGCAGTGGGTGCTCAAATGCAAAATTAAGCAAGGCTCGAGCCTGGGATCTAGGGGTCATCCTACTGTAGCTCATTAGGCAAATGAACACTCTCCATTTAGAGTGTAAGGAATCCTTTAGCCCAAGGAAGGAACGTGGAGGTATGGAATTTCAGGAATCTGCAGAGTCCATGAAGGCAGGAACCTCTCTCCCATGTTTATGTGCTTAGCACCGGGCTGACCACATAAGGAAATGTATGGCGAATGAATTTGCATTGTCACGTGATTAACCCAATCTGCTTCAGAAGGTCCCCCCAGTGAAGCTCCTCTGGAGGACACAGGTCATTTGGTTGACTGTTTAGAAACAAACATTGACATTTTTGTTGGACAAAGCCAGCCTGGCATCAGCGCATAGACCTGGGGAATAAGGCTGTCGGTCTCCCAGGCTGGCCTCTGCCAGTCACTAGCTGTGTGAACCTGGGCAAGTTATTTAACTCCTCTGCGTTTTATCGGTAAAAAAGGAATAGAAATAATAATACTTCCCTTATAGCATCGTTATGAGGATCAAATGAATTAATTTTCAAAAAACAAGATTAGGAAGATATCTGGCAATAGTTTTAAAACTAAACCCAGGGGCTGGCAAAACCTCACGCTAGGGGCCCTTCCCTGAGGTGACTTATTCCTATTCACTTTCAATGATCCTTTAACAGATAGGAACTCTTTAAGCCAAATTCTCCTACCTTTGAATTTTTAATTTGGTGGAAAATCTTAAGATTAGTGCTCTGCCCTCCAGGCACCCTGTGGCACTCCCAGGCTGTGGCAGCGTCACTCCAGTGCACGTCCACGGTTTCTCTCTCCCCTGCCACAATCTCCCGATGGAGACAGGAGCCACAAGATCAAAGCAGCATGTGTCAGGGAGTCACTTTACTGGGACCAGTGGTGCCTCGATCATCACCGCATGATTCGGGAGGCAGAGAGAAAGTCCTCCAGCTCTAAGAATGCCCCCTTCGCCTGCTCACAGCGCTGCAACCCCCATCAGTGCGTCTGCCTCTGCTGCCACCGTGAAAGCACAGTTAAAGCATTTTGACACCACGCCAGGACCGCTTGCTGTGAGTACTCCCGGAATGAACCTCCTGCTCTCTTAAACCTCATTGCACTTGGGTTGGCTTCTTCAGTTTCTGCCTTCCCTGAGGGTTAATTTTGTGCGTCAACTTGACTGGGCTACGGGGTGCCCAGATATTTGGTCAAACATGATTCTGGGTGTGTCTGTGAGGGTGTTTCTGGATGAGACTAACATTTGAATGGGTAGACTGAGGAAAGCAGGCCCCGCCCCATGTGGTGGGCCTTGTCCAATCAGGTGAAGGGCTGACTAGAACAAAAAGGCTGCCCCTCCTACCGGGGAGGGGACTCCTTCCGCCTGACTGGCTTGAGCTGGGGCATCAGTCTTTTCCTGCCTTTGCACTCAAACCGAAACATTAGTTCTTCTTGGTTCTGGAGCCCGCTGGCCTTCAGACAGGAATGTGCATGGTTGGCTCCCCTGACCTCTGGCCTTCGGACTTGAGCTGAAACTACACCATCAGCCCATCAGCTCTCCTCCATCTCCAGCCTGCTGACTACACATTGTAGGGCTTCTCAGCCTCTGTAATTGTGTGAGCCAATTCTTCATAATATATCTCTTTACATACATAATGCTATACATACACACATATCTCCTATTGGTTCTTTCTCTCTGGAGAACCTTCACTAACACAGGCTGTGAATTCAGTGACAGCAGGAATAGCTGTGCCTCAGCTTCCCCAGCCTTAGAGCCTAGGGAAGGGCTGGCGTTCAGTCTTTCTTGAAGGGAGGAGTGAGTGAGACGGGGTCTCTGCGACAAAGCCATGCCCTTGAACCCACAGCTCTTCCAAAGATCTTAAGGCAGCACTCAGAGGATCTGTGAAGTTGGTAACATTAACATTCGGGATTTGCTCTCCTGTCAGCATCCTTCTCTCTGCCCTGGTGGGTCTTTGGGCTCCCAGCTCCACAGCCTGCTCTCTGGTCGGGTGGCCCGCCATAAGCGAATCCACGCGGATGCGTGGGTGACAGGGAGAAGGTGCTTCCAAGGGGTGAAGAGCAACGGTGACGCCAGACATTCTCCTGCTGCTTGACCTGCGGCGGGAACTCAGCGGCTGTCACTTGTGATTACTGAGTGGCACTGGCGTCTCCCGAGAAAGGCACCAGCCCCATCTCATACAATCAGCTGCTGCAGCGCGGAGCTGAGGAGGGGTTGGTTAGGCGGGGCGCGCAGCCAGTTCTGTGAATGGGCGGACAGGCAATGGTACAAAAACTGAAAGCCAGAAACAGGTGCAAGGGTGTGATTTCATACATATCTATATAAATATTTTATATGATAAGTATCATTTCCATGGGCAAAAGATTGGGTACAACTAAAACCCACTGGCTACTGGGAAAAAATCAAATTAGCTTATATCACATGCTAAAATAAATCCCAGATGCTTATAAGATTTAAAGGTAAACAAATAAATAATCATAAATGTGGAATAATTTGATCTTCACTTTGTCAGATTATTCTAAACATATGTAGGAAGACAAAAACCATGAAAGAAAAAAAACTGATATATTTAACTGAATAAATTTTTGAAAATTCCATAAGGCAAGAATACCTAAACAAATCTGAAAATCTAATGATAAAATGGTCAGAATATTTACAATATAGATGGCAAAGAGCCAAGAAGCCTTAAAATTAATAAGAACAAAGACGAAAGGGTAAGGGATGTGAAAAGGCAATCCAAAAAATATGTGGCCAATAAGTGTATAAAAATATTCACTTTTGCTAATAATTAAATAAATTTGGATTAAAATAATCCTTTCTTCTCTCACTGTCTTATCCATTTTGTGCTGCTATAACAGAATACCACAGAATGAGTAATTTATAAAGAACAGACACCATTTCTCATGGTTCTAGAGGCCGGGAAGTCCAATACTAAGGTGCTGGCATCGGCCACCCCATGGCAGGAGGCAGAAGGGTGAGAGAGTGTTCATGAGAGAGAGAAGGGGGCTGAACTCTTCCTTTTATAAGGAGTCCACTCCCACCATAACAAAGCCACCGCCACTCCCATGATAATGGCCTTAACCCATTCATGAAAGCAGAGCTCTCATGGCCTAATCACCTCTTAAAGCTCTCACCTCTCAACACTGTTTCATTAGGGATTATGTTTCCAACACATGAACTCTGGGGGACACATTCAAACCGTAGCATTCACCAATAGTCCAAAACTGAAAATACTTGGTATTGATTAGCATAGATAGAAATGAGAACTTTCAGGTTGAGAGAAAATCACTGGTACAAGTACTCTGTGGGTAATTGAAACATGATGTGTCAAAAGTCTTAAAACCACACAGACCTCTGTCTGCCGGCAATTCTACTACAACTTTATCCCGAGGAGGTAATCATGGATGTAGCAGCTATTCAGCAACAAGAATATACATTGCCGTGGTTTGTTTTTTATGATGAAAAAATAAATGAAAACAACCTAAATGTCTACTAATAGGTAATTATGGGCTATCCATCCACACAACAGAATAAATGCTCAACAGCCATCAAAATTGACAGTGTAGATCCAGTCTTAATAACAAGAAAAGATGTTCTAACTTTATTATTTAGATAAATGAAGCATATTGCAAAATGTAAAACTGTACAAAATGTGCACAGTATGACTCTATTTTGTAAAAAAAAAAAAAAAACCCAACCCCAAAATCTACACATACAAATTTGCAAAGGAAAAATCTAGAAGATATATACTAAAATATCAATGTAACTATCTGGGAGGTGGGATTTCTGGTGACTTAGTTGTTTTTGTTTTTGATTTTTTGGGTTCTCTTTTTTTGCTTATTGTTATGTTTCCTCTAAAATATCTCATTTGTCTATAAAATATATGTAGACCAATCAAAATACCAAATAGGGGATTTTGCAGGATGCAGCCATAGCAGTCCTCATAGGGAAATTCATGACTTTAAGCAACGTTATCATCAAAAAGAGAAGAGCAACAAACTTTATGTACTAGAAAAAGAACAAAAACAAGCCAAAGGAAAAGGGTAAAAATACTATAATGATAAAGATTAAAGTTGAAGTAAATAAATTAGAGAACAACAACACAAAACCCCCAGTGGAACTGATCAATAAAACCAAGAGCTAGCTCTTTAAAAGGACCAATAAAATATACAAACCTCTGTCAAATGCAATCGAGGGGGAAGAGAACACATAAACAAAAATGAGAAGGGGCATAACCTCCCATACAAAAAGGATTAGCACACCACACAGTTTCATATTCAAACATTAGAATCATCTTCCTGAAAATGGATCATTTTCAACAAATCCATAAACTACCATGGGCCTCCAAATATGCACCTCATTCGTATGACCAAAATCAGCCACCAAGCGAAGCCCGGGCAGAAGGACTCCTTCCCGTCAGAGGGTTCTGAGAGCCGACTTTCCTCACGACCACAGGCAAATTAATTAAATAAATGAATAGAAAGGGAAACTTCTGCCAGTAGCTCCATCAAGCGTGTCAGGATTGGCCTCAAAATGTTATTAAGACACGTCAGGGCTGCTGGCTGAGATGACATCATTTGACAGAGGCTGTGATTTTCTTCCAAGCCACAAACCAGCTCAAGGGGTTCTGCAGGGCCTCTGAAGTCACGCATGGCCTCTTTTGCTTGGCGAAGCTTCACACCTTGGAGCGTGCTTCTAGGCGAGGCTTGTGTATCCAGGCACACTCAATTTCCGGTCAAGTTCCAGCCTTTGAGACAGAGTTTTCTTCTCACGGACCCTGCTTTGAGGATCCTGATAAAATGGTCTCCCTATGGGTACATTGGCTTCATGAACCTGTGCCCTGAGTACCTTGTCACATTTGTGGATAAAAGTAAAAATGGAAGAGCGTGGGCATTTCCTTGTACGTTCTTTGCTCTGACAGTTTCTAACTTAATCTGGGTCCTCTGCAAACATGAACAGATGTTCACAATCATAACTGCAGAGTAAGTCTTAAAGTACGTCTTCTTTAACATCAATTTACAGGAAACTATTGTAGATACCAAAACCCAGTGACGGTGATCAGATGTAACCTAAGTATGCAGACTACTGACCACCATATCATACTTGTTGGGAGGGAAATAATAATATCTCATAAACCATTTTTATTTAACAAAGACTGGTTTCAAAATACAGCACCAGAAAGGAAATCAAAGGGAAAACATGAGTTAGAGAGACCACGTTTAACATCCTCCCCCAAAGCTCATTTAATTCCAGGGCATCTGAGTTAAGAACTTGGGTCTTTTTCTATCCCCGCATTTCAGCCCAGCTGGGGGCCCCAGCATGGACCACAGGGTGTGGGAGCCGATAGAGGCTGTGAAGATACATCTCTGCTGTATAGACAAGAACATGGAAACCCACCCAACTCTTCAATGAATCAATACAAACCACCACCTGGGGAGCACATCCCACAGGCACTTTGCAGGGCTCAGGTTGGGTCCTGGGTGTTAATCAGGGTTCTCCAGAGAAACAGAACCAATAAGGTAGAGGGGTGTGTGTGTGTGTGTGTGTCTAGGGGGGAGAGAGAGAGACAGACAGAGAGATTTTAAGGAATCGGCTCACACAATTAGGAGGCTGGCAAGTCCAAAATCTGCAGGCTGGAGACCCAGAGAAGAGTTGATGTTGAGCCCAAAGAGAGTGTGGAGGCAGAATTCCCTCTTCCACGGGGGCCCTCAGTCTGTTTTCTCTTAAGGCTTTCAGCTGAGTGCATGAGGCCCACTCACGTTAGGGAGGGTAGCCTGCTTTACTCAAAGTCTATTGATTCAAATGTTAATCTCATCTAAAACATACTTTCACAGCAACCTGCAGACCAGTGTTTGACCAAGTATCTGGGTACTGTGGCCAGGCTGACACATTAAATGAACACCACTCTGAGCTGGGGACATGCCCGTGGAGGGTGTGCAGGTGAGCACTCCCGGGAGCAGCACCTGGGGAGTGAGGGAACCAGGGCGGAGCTGAGAGGAAAGTCGGGAAAGGCATAAAAAAGGCCTCAGCTGACCCACCGGGAGCTTGGAAGCTGGTTGTTCTTGTTGTTCCCACTGAATCAAGGCAGGGAGGCTGGGCCATTAACCCCTTGCACAGACCAATCACTAGATGGCGGCTGCCCCCAGGGAGGGACATGTTTTCAGAGTGCTTGATCTGACTGTGTTCTCCAAAATTCATATGTTGAAGCTTAATCACCAATGTCGTAGTATAAAGAGGTGGGGCCTTTAAGAGGTGATTAAGTCATGGGGGCACAGCTGTCATGGATGGGATTAGGACCTTTTTAAAAGGGCTTGAGGGAGTGGGTTCATTCTCTTCTGCTCTTTTGCCATTGTGAGGACGCAGCAGCAAAGTGTCATCTTGGATGCAGAGAGCAGCCCTCGCCAGACATCGAGTCTGCTGGCAGCTTGATCCAGGACTTCCCAGCCTCCAGAACTGTGAGCAATCAGTTCCTGTCCTTTATAGATTATCCAGTTTAAGGTATTTTGTTATAGCAGCACAAACTAAAAACAGAGACAGTCTGAACTGAGAGCCATCAGTCCCCAACTCTCCCCGCACCCTGGGGCATGGGTACCTCCAGCTGGAAGGAGGGGTTGGGTGATGTACCAGTGTCTACTGCACAGATACCATCGCACTTTATCCCTCACAGAACCTCGTAACGTGGGCATGATTATCCCCACTCTACAGATGAAGAAACTGAGGCTCAGACCAGTGGAATAACTTGCTAAAGCTCACAGAGCTGGCAGCTGGGGTCCAATCCAAGCCCGGATTCCAATCCAAGCCTGACAGGCTGTAAATTAGGCCAAGCTGTTCAATAGCTCAGTTTCAGGACGTGGCCCCCCATCTTGGGTTTATCTATAACAGAGATTCCCATGTGCGGGATGTATATTCTTCTCCCCGGTTGGATTGGGGGGCGTCACACTTGACAGCTGGGCGGAGGGACACACACAGCTAATGTTTCACAAGGATTATTCCACTTGATCCCTCCAGGGGCTCTATAAGGAAGAAACATTTATTAATGTTAGCTGACGGTGAGAAAACTGGCACAGTGGGGTTAAGTAGCTTTCCCGGACTCTCAGTGCTACTAAGTGGTGGGACCATAGTTTGAACCCAGACCAGCTGAATCCAGGGTCTTTGAACCTCTAAACCCTACCAGGCTCCTCAAGTGAAGGATTGTAGGTGCTCAGTGGGAAGCAATTGGGAGGGGTTGGAAGACACAGGGAAGACTTCCTGGAGGAAGTGGCATTTAATCAAAGAAAGTAACAGCGAAGAAGGATTGGGCTTCCACTTGACTCAGGCTCTTGATTCAGGGTAGAATGTGGACGGGCAGGGAGACTGGAGAGGGACTACAGATTACAGTTCTGCAGAGGCAAAGGCAGGGAGCTGGGACCTGAATATGAAGAGCACTGGGTACAATGAGAAAAATGAGCCAACTGGTGCAGGCCTGAAACGGCCTAAGAAGCTGGCGGGGCGCCTGGCCTGCCATCCCCAGCGCCTCCATCACTGCTTGTTCCTTAGCCCTGGAACACAGGAAGAATGTCTGCTCCTCCTTGGCTCCCTCCAGGGCTTTGGCGGCTGACACACTGACCCACATCACAGGCAATGCACGATCCGTTCCAGCCTCCTTGGCAGGGCCTGCTGGCTTCGTGGCCGCCTTCGCTGAGTCTTCCACTTGGGTGGGCAGACAGGAAGCCATCCGGGCCAGAGAGCTCCACGCTTCTCAATTGACTGAGCGTGCCGGGCCCCTTCCACTGACGTTTCCTCCGAGCCTGGGCCCTGCTCTGGAGGCCTCCACTGTCCCTGTGTCCATGCCAGGACAGACGAGATGATTGCTCTGGACCCCATGGGCTGCCTCCTGATGAGGCAGCGTGTATGTCTCCCCAACAACCCCCAAGGCTCCTCATGGTCTCTGCCCTGGGGTCTACAGACCGGCCATGGAGGTGGTTGCTCCTGGAGAAGGTGGCTGTTGATGGGATGGGTAAGACTGAAGCTGGTAAAGGAAAAAAAATAAATGAAGGGAAAAGAGAAGAAAGTGAGCAAGGTGTCTATGTGGGCCAACAGTCAGTCACTCATTTATTCAATCAAAAAACACTTCTTGCAGACCTACTGAGGCCAGGTGATTTATAGGAAGGAAAGCACATCAGATTGGCTCTAAGGAGTGGCAAACCAACGCTACACCTCTCTCTGCCTAGATGTTCCCCAGGTACCTCCACTTCCATGTGGCCCAAACTGACCTCACTGTGTTCATCTTCTCCTCCTTTTGGACTCCCTGTCCCCACGAATGACACCACCGGAAACCCAGCTGCTCCAGCCAGCAAACTGGGCCATATCTTGGTTTCTCTCTCCCTCACTGCAGCCCTTTGACCCCTCCTGTTGGGCTGCCTCTCTGAACAGCTGTTTTCCATGGCTCTGACTCAGCTGTGACAAAGGCTTGTCACCTTTAGCCTGGGCCTCCACAGTGGCCTCCCAGCTAGTATCTGTGCTTTCACTCTGGCCTCCCTCCTGTCCATTTTCTGCACTGTGACCAGCAGCATCAAGTTGGTTGTGGCATTTTTTTTTTTTTTTTGAGACAGAGTCTCACTGTGTTGCCCAGGCTAGAGTGCCGTGGCGTCAGCCTAGCTCACAGCAACCTCAAACTCCTGGGCTCAAGCGATCCTCCTGCCTCAGCCTCCAAAGTAGCTGGGACTACAGGCATGTGCCACCATGCCTAGCTAATTTTTTTGTATATATATTTTTAGCTGTCCAGATCATTTCTTTCTATTTTTAATAGAGATGGGGTCTCGCTCTTGCTCAGGCTGGTCTCGAACTCCTGAACTTGAGCGTTTCCCCGCCTCAGCCTCCCAGAGGTTGTGGCATTTTGAAGCTTAAAATTCTCCACTGTTTCCCCCACTGCCCTCAGGACAAAGTATCCAAAGCCCTGTGCTATGGACTGAACTATGTCTTTCTGCAAAATGCATATGTTGAAGCTGTAACCCCAAATGTGGTAGGGTCTTTAGGAGGTAATGAAGGTTAAATGAGCTCATAAGGGTGGGGCCCCAATCTGATGGGATTGGTGTCTTTATAAGAGGAGGAGACACCAGAGAGCTTGCTCTCTGCCATGTGAGGACACGGTGAGAAGGCGGCCATCTACAAGCCAGGAAGAGAGCTCTCGCTAGAATCCAAATCGGCTGGAACCTTGAGCTTACACTTCCTAGCCTGCAGAACTATGAGAAAGTAAATGTCTGTTTAAGTTTCCCAGCCTGAGGTGTTTTGTCAGAGCGGCCAAGCAGACGAACGCACTCTGCGTGAACAAAGCTAGACACAAAAAAAGATCACATAATGCATGATTCCATTTGTGTGACCATTCTGAATAGGTAAGTCCATAGGGACAGAAGCCAGACTGGTGGTCACCAGGGGATTGGGAGTGACTGCTTATAGGTACAAGGTTTCCCTTTGGGGTGATGAAGTTGTTTTGGAACTAGATAGGTATGATGGTCACACAACACTGTCCATGTATTAAATGTAACTGGACAATACCCTTTAAAATGGTGAATTTTAAACAAAAAAGAGATAGGGTGGATCAGCCTATGGTGCTTGCCTGGCACTTGCACCTAAGTCCGACATGGACAGAGACCCCTCTGCCCCAGCCTTTCATGTTTCTACAGAGCAGCCACCCAGGCCCGCAGAGCTAGGGCCACCATGCTCTTCCTCCCGTCTCTGCCCTTCTCTGAACGGGATGGGGATTGTCTCGCATATTAAATCCTCCATGTCAGTGGGAGTGCCCACGAGAATGTGGCTAGAACTGTTGCTCTAGGTTACAATTATTTCTGCCAAAGGTGTGTGAGTATCTATGACTGCAAATACGCTTATGTTCACCATGTCTGTAGCACTCTTTGCATTCATGCTGATAATTAAAACTCAATTTATAACAAAAACAAGCA
This sequence comes from Eulemur rufifrons, assembly GCF_041146395.1. Lineage (NCBI taxonomy): Eukaryota > Metazoa > Chordata > Mammalia > Primates > Lemuridae > Eulemur > Eulemur rufifrons. Next base: position 267,462,461 of record NC_090989.1, read on the forward strand.
TTTTGTTGTGAAATTGTGTTTTAAGGATCCTATAAAGGCTTTTCAGAGATTTTAGTCTAGTAAATGTCTTATTTCAGGGTGAGACTTTAGAACCTTCGAACAGTTTATGTGGAAGGATTTGGTTATTAGAAAAGTTTTATAGTCTTTTTAATTTAATGGGGGAAGAACTGGCTTCCAACAACAATGGATTCCCCGTGTCTGTAATGTCTTTCCATCCTTAATGGGTGGCACGGTGCAAGACTATGGTGGCATTTGGGAGTCGAGAGACCTGGGTCCCAGGCTACTCAAAGGCTAGATGACTTTAGGCAATTCCCTTCTCCTCTCTGGGCCTCAGTTTTCTCTTTAGAACAATCTAGGGCTTGAATTTTTACATAATAAAAACTTTTCATCCTGTAATCCTATACTTGGGAATTCTTCCTGAAGGAAAAAAGTTTAACAAAAGCAGAAATTTACATGTTTAAAGTTGTTGAATGCAGTATTCTCGACAAAGGCAAAAAATCAGAAACAACAAAAATATCCCATGAATTGCAAGTAGCTGATAGAATTATGGAAAAAATGACAGAATAATAAAGTGACATTAAAAATAGTAATTGCCATGTAGATACACTCTCCCCCTCAACACCACCAAGACCAAGATGATGCTCATTAAAATGAAACAATAGTTATTTTCAAATGATGGGATTATGGTTTATTTTTTTCTCCTTTATGCTTTTATGTATATTTCAAATTTTCTATAATGAACACATATGATTTTTATAACCAGAAAAAACTACCATCCTTGAAATAGCAATTAATTTCATAAGGAATACATTACAAAGAAGAAAATACTTAAGTTATAATGTGAAATGAGAAGGAAATAGAACATAAAATGAATATTCAGATTGCAACTAGTTTGAAATGGTAACAGACCAATTCCTGAAAATCTCTGCCTAATTATCAATCCATCTAATAACTGATTCTCTAAAAGTTCACCCCCATGCCTTTAGGTGTTTTTGTGTCTATTCAATTATTAATTCTTTTTCATTTTGCCATCTTTTTCTTTCCTTTTCTAAAATTTTAATAGATTTAAGGGTTACGAGTTGAATTCCATTACATGTATATATTGTATAGCGGTGGAGTCTGGACTTTTCACCCATCACCCGGGTAGTGTACATTGTACCCCACAAGTACTTTTTCATCCCTCCCCCTTTGTGGTCTCCAACATCCGTTATAGCACTCTGCATTTTGCCATCTTTTGACATGTTGAGTATTTTTTATTCAATTGTTTAAGGGCACTTCTGATAATTTTATATTTCTATGAGTTATTTTAAACACCTGCATCATCCTTTGATTATGGGATTTTTTTTTTTATTTTTGTGTCTGTAATTGTCCCATTTAAAAAAAATGTTGCTAATGCATTTTTAACCCTATGTACCCAAAATGTTTTTTTTTAATTTTTAATTATTTTAGGTACATAATAGTTGTATATCTTTATAGGGTACATGTGATGTTTTGATACCTGCATACAGTGTGAATTAATCAAACCACATTGAGGTAACTGAGGTATCTAACACCTCAGGCATTTATTATTTCTTTGTGTTAGGGACATCCCAATTCTGCTCTTTTAGTTATTTTGAAGTATACTCTAACTTGTTGATTATAGTCACTTTGTTGGGCTATCAAATATTGTTCATTCTAACTATATTTTTGCACCCATTAACCATCCTCACTTTATCCCTCCCTCCCCTACTACTCTTCCCAGTGTCTGATAACCATCGTTCTATACTCTGCCTCCATGAGATTAATTGTTCTTAATATTTTGCTCCCATATATGAGTGAGAACATGCAAGATTTGTCTTTATGTACTTGGCTTATTTCACTTAACATAATGTTCTCCAGTTCCATCCATGTTGTTCTAAGTGGCAGGATTTCATTCTTTTTGGGCTATATAATATTCCATTGTGTGTATGTACCACAATTTCTTTATCCATTCATCTGCTGATGAACACTTAGGTTGTTTCCAAATCTTGGCTATTGTGAATGGTGCTAGTAAACACGGGAGTGCAAATATCTTTTTGGTATACTGATTTCCTCTCCTTTGGATACATACCCAGCAGTAGGATTGCTGGGTCATATGGTAGTTCAAGTTTCAGTTTTTTGAGGAACCTCCATACTGTTCCCCATAGTGTTGTACTAATTTACATTGCCACCAATAGTGTATGAGGGTTCCCCTTTCTCCACATCCTTGCCAGCACTAGTTATTGTCTATCTTTTTGATAAAAGCCATTTTAACTGGGGTGCGAGGATATCTCATTGTAGTTTAAATTTGCATTTCTCTGATAACTAATGATGTCAAGCATTTTTTCATATACCTGTTGGCCATTTTTATGTCTTCTTCTGAGAAATGTCTATTCAAATCCTCTGTCCATTTTTTTAATTAGATTATTTGATTTCTTCCTATTGAGTTATTGGAGTTCATTATGTATTCTAGTTATTAGTCCCTTGTCAGTTTGCAAATAATTTCTCCCCTTCTGTGGGTTGTCTCTTTGCTTTGTTGATTGTTTCCTTTGCTATGCAGAAGATTTTTTAGCTCGATGTGATCCCTTTGGTTGCCTGTGCTTTGGGGATATTATTCAAGAAACCATTGCTCCCCAGACCAATGTCCTGAAGCATTTCCCCAATGTTTTCTTTTAGTAGTTTCACAGTTTCAGGTCTTAGATTTAACTCATTAATCCATTTTTATTTGATTTTTGTATATGCCAAGAAATGAAGGTTTAGTTTCATTCTTCTGCATGTGGATATCCAGTTTTCCCAGCATTATTTATTAAAGAGACTGTTTTTTCCCTACTGTATGTTTTTGGCAACTGTGTCAAAGATAAGTTCATTATAGATGTGTGGAATTATTTGTGGGTTCTCTATTCTATTCCATTGGTCTATGTGTCTGTTTTTATGCCAATACCATGCTGTTCTGGTTATTACAGCTCTGTAGTATAATTTGAAGTCAGGTAATGTGATTCCTCTGGTTTTGTTCTTTTTGCTCAGGATGGCTTTGGCTATTCTGGGTCTTTTGTGGTTCCATATAAATTTTAGGATTACTTTTTCTATTTCTGTGAAGAATGCCATTAGTATTTTCATGGGGATTGCATTGAATCTGTAGATTGCTTTGGTTTGTATGGACACTTTAATAATATTGATTCTCCTAATCCACAAGCATGGGATATCTTTCCATTTTTTTGTGTGTCTTCTTCAATTTCTTTCATCAATGTTTTATAGTTTTCATTATAGAGATCTTTCACTTCTCTGGTTAAGTTTATTCCTAGGTATTTTATTTTATTTGTAGCTATTGTAAATGGGATTACTTTCTTGGTTTCTTTTTCAGATTGTTTACTACTGGCATATATAAATGCTACTGATTTTTATATGTTGATTTTGTATCCTGCAACTTTACTGAATTTGTTTATCAGTTCTAATAGTTTTTTTGTGGAATCTTTAGGTTTCTCTAGAATCTGGGTACAAGATCCTATCATCTGCAAACAAGGATAATTTAATTTCTCCCTTTCCAATTTGGACAGCCCTTTATTTCTTTCCCTCATCTGAATGCTCTAGCTAGAGCTTCCAGTACTATGTTGCATAACAGTGGTGAAAGTGGGCATCCTTGTCTTGTCCCAGATCTTCAAGAAAAGGCTTTAGTTTTTCCCCATTCAGTATGATACTTACTGTGAGTCTGCCATATATGGCTTTTATTGTGTTGAGGTAAGTTCCTTCTATACCGAGTTTTTTGAGAGTTTCATCATGAATGTATGTTGAATTTTATTGATTGCTTTTTCAGCATCAGTTGAAATGATCATATGGTTTTTGTCCTTCTTTCTGTTATATGATGTATCACATTGATTGGTTTGTGTATGTTGAACCACCCTTGCATCCCTGGGATGAATTCCACTTTATCATGATGAATAATCTTTTTAATGTGTTGTTGAATTTGGTTTGCTAGTATTTTGTTGAGGATTTTCTATTTTCTGTTACTATGGATTTGCCTATCCTGAACATTTCATATAAATAGAATAATAGAATGTGTGGCCTTTTGTGTCTGGCTTTGTCACTTAGCATAATGCTTCATCTTATAGCACAAATCAGTTCCTTCATTCTTTGTAAGGACTGAATAATATTCTGTTGTATAGTTAGACCACAAGTTGTTTATCTATTTATCAGTTGATGGACATTTGGATTATTTCCACTTGATGGATTTATGAATGCTGCTGTGAACAACTTTGGACAAGTTTCTGTATGGACATATGTTTTCTTTTCTCTGTCTGCTAAAATATGCTGTTAAGCCCTTTCAGTGAATTTTTCATTTCAGTTATTGTTCTTTTCAACTCCAGAATATCTATTTGGTTTCTTTTTACAACTTCTATATTTCTATTGACATTCTCTATTTGGCAAGCCATTGTTCTCATATTTCTCTTTAGTTCTTGGGACATGGTTTCCTTAGCCCATTGAACATATTTTAAATAGATGATTTAAAGTCTTTGTCTAGTAATACTAGTATCTACTCTTCCTCAGGGACAGTTTCTATTGATTGTCTTTTTTCCTGTGTATGGGCAATACTTTCTTGTTCCTTTGCATGCCTCATAATATTTTGTTAAAAATTATACATTTTAAATAATATATTATAATTTGGCAACTCTGGAAATCAGATTCTTCCTTCCCTCAGGGGTTTGTTGTTTTTGTGCATTACTTTAGTGACTTTTCTGAATGAATTCTGTAAAATCTGCATTCTTAATTGTATTTGGCCATTTGTCTCTTCTCAGTTACCTTAACAGTGAGCAAATGATTGGATAGAGATTTCTTAAACTCCTGCGATAAGTCTCCCTCTCTTTGCCATGGGACTCTATTGTCTGTGTGCATTGGGGCATGCTTTCTAAACTCATCCAGTCAGTTGGCAACTCTGTCTTAGCTTTCACTTCTTGCTTGTGCAGGATCTCAAGGTCAGCTCAAGGTGAAAACTTAGGACCTTCTCAGGTCCTTCCTGAGCATGTGCACAGCCCTAGGCATATGTAAAGGCCTATGCACGTGTGTGGCCTAGACTCCCAAGAACATGTCAGAACTTTTTAAAGACCCTATGGATATCTCATGCCTCAGATTTTACTTTTAAGATTTTTTTGGTTAGCCTATTGTTTGCCCCAATTATCTGTCTAGAGAAGCCACAAATTTAATCAATTGCCTCTAATTGTTTTTAACAAACACCCCCAGGAAAAAGGCTTTTTGTGTGGGCTTTGTGTCAGGTCAAGTAAAGACAGCCTTTTAAGTGGGGTCTTCCAGGCAACCATTTGACAAGTCAAATGATGACAATTCCCTGGAAATGAGGCCTTGAAGGAGCTTCGACCCTGTCATGCCCCTCTAGTGGCTGTCAGCCTGCTGATTTTTACTGTGATTTAGACTGTTAATTTTCAAAGTTGCTGAGGAGCTGGAGAGCATGAGATGGAAATAGGGTAAATTAAAATGCCACAACACTTGCTGCCCTTACCAAAATCTTGCTGTTTTTCTTTAATAAATACTCCATAGATTTCTGCAAGAATTTGATGAACTTCCAGAGTTCTGAGTTGATTCTGAAAATTTATGCCAGTTTTCTCATGAATTTTTGGAAGTTCTAACTCTGCCATTTTCACTGGTGTCACCTTATCATATGTTTTCTAATTTTGATTTTGAGTGGGAGAGCTCTTTCTCTCTCCCTGTGTTCCTCCATGTCTAGCAGTTATGTGGCTGTCTCTGCCCAACCCCTTGAGACCCTTAGTTCAGAACCAGATCTTACATTAGTAGTCTGGGGTTCTAGCCCAGTAATGACATTGAGGATATTGCAGGTACTTTTATCAAGTCAACACGTTGATCAATGTCATGGTTATAAGGATTTATCCTCCCCCTATATCCCTAAACTTGCTGTTTCATATGAGATGAAACTGGGAGCTATCAGCAGGCTTTTCCAGCTTCTTTTCAAGAGCATAAGGTACTCATTTGAACCCCTGGTTTGGAGCAGTGAGCCTGGCTCTAGTTGAAGGCTGTTAACTCCTTCTTGCACCCTAGGATCCAAATTCCCACTCCCTCTGTTTGCTTCCCAACCTTGAGCCCAGGAGTCTCACTGTGACAGCCCCTTCTTCCCACTTTTATTTCTAGTCCATGGGTATTCTTCTCTTGTTTTTGAGCAGGTCTATGCCTTTTTAATTTTCCCTCTTTATATTTTGTTTATTGTTGTTGTGTTTAGTGCAAGAAGGCTGGGGATCATAGGGGTAGGCAAATCATAAACGAACGATGTCATCTTGACTACATGTTGTATAAGATCTGCCATCATTTAAAATTTTAAATTATTTTTCAACCTGAGATAGTATCTATTGACATTCTGCCCTGTTAGATGAGGAAATTAGCCTAAAATGATTAAAAAATGACAACACATATCTATGTCATGCTTGCACACTGGGGGGCAGTACTTCTGAGTATGTTTCTCTGACAAAACTACTTCTGCTGCTTTCAAAAGGTTATAAATACACCCAGCATTTATCTTGATTTACATTCTAGAAAAACACAGAAAGAAGGCACCAATCACCATAACAAGGAATTTTTCCTTTGCTTTTGTCAAGCATGTTTTATGAGGGTGAAGAAGTGGCTCTGTGGAGGATAGAAATAATTCCCAGAAAAACCATGATTCCATCCAATTATAATACTTGTATGCATACATATGAGCCTGGATGAAAAACTGTAATGCCCAACTGAGTAAAACTTCACTAACTAGAAGTGTAAAGAATAGATTAGCCTGATCCAATTTGACCAAGTTTTACTGAACTTTTAAAGGTACAACTTCTTGTGGTAGGCATTGAGGGGATTATAGAAGTGAGTGAAAACCATTTCTGTTCTCTAGGGGAGCAGGAGGGGAGGTAAAATAACTTGAAGGCGTACAATGTGGTCTGTGCAAGCTTGATGTCCTTCAGCGAAGTTGTTTCTGAGTGCAGGCCTGAGGATCGGGCGACTCCTAAGGCACCTGAATGTTTTTTTTTTTTTTGAGACAGAGTCTCACTCTGTTGCCCGGGCTAGAGTGAGTGCCGTGGCGTCAGTCTAGCTCACAGCAACCTCAAACTCCTGGGCTTAAGCGATCCTCCTGTCTCAGCCTCCCGAGTAGCTGGGACTACAGGCATGCGCCACCATGCCCGGCTAATTTTTTGTATATATATATATATATATTTTAGTTGTCCATATAATTTCTTTCTAATTTTAGTAGAGACGGGGGTCTCACTCTTGCTCAGGCTGGTCTCGAACTCCTGACCTCGAGCGATCCACCCGCCTCGGCCTCCCAGAGTGCTAGGATTACAGGCGTGAGCCACCGCGCCCGGCCAACACCTGAATGTTTAAGAACAACTTTCTCCATCCTGTTGAAGACCCCACCATAAGGAAAAAATTAGTGGCTTTATGTGAAATTTTCGCATTGGCTTTTTATGGATCAACTCAGTGTTCCAAAAATGGAAATAATATTAATCAATTGGCTAGAGATGTAGCTCTGAATGGTAGAGGAATTCAATTATTTTAATGTTGACATTGGGGGGGGCGGGCCGATATAGTTCCAGAAAAATCTCTTTCTAACAAACAAATAACATCAAACTTTCTCTTGAGCTTGTGGGTTCTCTCCAGTTAAGGGGTGAGATCCTGGAGAAGAGTGTGGGATGTGCCTCCAGGGGCAGATGGGTGTGCTGGCCTGGGGTTCTGGAGACCAGCTTCTTGGGTTCTCATACACAGCCTTTAATCTGGCTCTTCCAGCCCCCTGCATACTAGGGCCAGCGTTGTCTTTATAGAACGGAGTCTAACCCAGCCATTCACCTGCCTGAAACATTTCCATGATTTTCCACTGTCTTCGGGATAAAGTCCAAATTCTGTAACCTCCATAAAAGGCCCTGCATGGTCTGGATCCTACCATCCTCTTTCACCACTCACCCTCCACCCCAGACTTGCCCCTGGACATACCCAGCTGTTTGCAGGTCTGTGAATTCATCCACCTTCTAAGCCTGTATCTATGCTATGCCCTGTACCTGGAAATGCATCCCAGCCCTTCCCTCCTCCAGCAAGCCTTCCCTTGCATAAGAGGGATGAACAGCGAGTTATTGGCTATGACAATTCTGGCGGCATATGACAGAGACCAAATAACAGTAGCTCACGTTAAATACTAGTTAATTTCTTTCTCAATTAAAAGTCCTAGTGAGTATGAAGGCTCTGCTTTACAAAGCTGTCTGTAGTGCAGACATCTTCAATATTGTTCTGTATCCTGAGGATGACGTATTCTTTATCTCCATTGTCCAACGTGGCTCTCTGTTTGTCACTGAGACAAACAGACAAAAAGGCACTGTTACAAGGAAAGGCTTCTGGGAGGAAGGGCAGAGATGAGTCCTCCAACACGGAAAGGACAGGTGAGCAGGAAGGACAGGTGTCCCTCCTTCAAGGGTGTGACCTGGAAGTTGCACACCTCACTTTCACTCACTCCCTATTAGCCAGAGCTGACTCACGTGGGCACACCCAGATGCAAGGAAGTTTTCATTCTGGGAAGCCCCTATTTTTATGAGAAGGGGGAAACTGACATTGGGGAATGGCTGGGTGTGGATGATAGCTGTGAGAACAGAAAGAACAGACAGAATGGGTGAAGATGAAGAATTAACTACTCCAACAAGGGAAAAAGTGACATCAAAGATGGACAAATGGCAAGGAATGTTGAAAAAATGAGGAGCAGGAGCAAGATGACTAGGAACTGGAAGACATTCCCACACCCATGCCTTTACTCATGTGAGTCTTCCTGTCTGAAATGCCCCAGCATTTCTTTCCTCATCTCTCCAGGCCCAACTTATACCTGATTTCCTCACGGAGGCCTCTACTGACAACTCCAGTCTTTCTCTGAACTGGATAAAAGGTCTCTGTCTTGGCTACTAATCTTTTATTGATGCCTCTTATGAAGAGTTACTTTATATACCTATCTCATTTTCTTCCCACCACGCCCTTGTTAGACTTTTAGGGTTTCATTAAAAATTACTTCTCCCTCCCCTTCGGAAATGGGAACTGAGAAGTAAGATCCAGGAGACTGGTGAATGGAGATCGATGTTAGCTTTTTATTGATAAAATGATTGGAGAGCATGGCTTCATACTTGTGGTCGAGGGGCTGGCTGTTAACCCTCTCTATACCCAGTACAGACCTTGGAACAGCCCACCAGGGGGAAGTTTGGGCTTCAGAGTCACCTGCCTTACTCAGGACTCCTGTGTAGCACTGGTGTGGACAAAGGGGATGAAACATCCCCACTCTCACAGCCACTGCCAACGCCAGGTAACTCCTTCATACCCACCTCTGTGGGGTGGAAGGGGAAGGGGCGGGGCAGGAGGCCAGGAGTGTTACTCTTTTGGCATTCCACCCACATGGAAACCTGAGGCAAGTGGAACAAAGGTTCCGCCCTAACAAACCCAAACGGGAGAAATTGTTTTGCCCATGTTATAGGTAAGGAAACAAGCACCGTGAGAAGAACCGTGACTTGCTAGGGTCACCAAGATGTCACCTAAATATTAAGTGGCAGAGAATTGTGAAACCAGATCTGTCTAGCTCCAAGCCCTGGCCTTTAGTCACGAGCCCCAGTAGCTTGTAAGCTCTTTGAAAAAAAGTATTACAGTAAAACATCTCCACTTTCCCAGCAGTGATGGCAAAATGTCTACTTATTAAGGACTCATGACAGAGAGTTTGGTTAAAGACTCCAGATTCTGGTCTATGTATGTTGCTGCTTTGTCCTTGTGTCGAGTTCAGCCCATTTCTTTACCAGGACAATTCCCCTAGGAGCAGGAACCAATGTTGTTGCCTTGGGACCTTTTCAACTCTCTGCCTCTGGATGTTCCGTTTTTGGGTTTATAGTTTGAGGCACTTCATTGGATTTTTTTGAAATCCACTTTCTCCCTTGAGCCTCCTACTGGAGGGAAGGACACGGTGGTGAAGAGACTCAGCTATGGGCAAAGTCGATCACGCACCCATGGGCGGTCCAGGCTGGTGGCTAAGTTGGTAACCCTTCAATGAATATCCTTAAATATTTGTCCAACATATATTTCAAGAGGGTAGAGAGAGACTTGATTTATGTTAATAAAAATTGTACAGAAAAAGAAATTCACTACTAATTAATCTCCTCGGGCAGAAGTGGTGTCAACATTCAGAAAAATGCCTGCCAAACATTTCCCTTTTTTCTGTAGTGCTTATACCGTCTTCAGCTTTGTTTTGCAATTTACTAAACTGTACAACTTTTTGGCAGGGATATTAAATGATTTTATATTTAAATAATGAAATAAGTCACTTGATCCCAGTAAACAGCTGTACTCCATGGAATGCACCTTTACAAAATCGCAGGCCACCATGACCTGCCCACTGGAGGAGAGAGGGCTATGCTTGGGAGGAACATTTTATTTTTATTTTCCACTGGAGGGCGCTGTCTACTTTGGTGGAAGTGGAACCCTGTTTCGTTTCACCAGTTTATTCTAGCAATATTTTAGCTCCCATCATGAATTTGTGCCCTGGGCAGTTGTCCAGCGGTCCACTCCTTAATCTGGCTTTAATCCCACAGGGCAGCAGTGTCAGGGCTTAGATGAGACCCCAGTCAGTCTGATTTCTACTGAGCTGGGCCACTCCACTCAAAGAGTTCTCATCACCCTGAAAAAGGATGCTTTTTATGTCCAGTGCCAGGCCCTACCCCAGCCTCACCCCACGTGTATGTATCTATCACACATCCCTATACTATACATTTCCCTGACTTTGCATCCTGTGCCTTTGAAAAAACATAAACTGGGCATCTTTCCTATAGAACCTGCTTCCTAGGTCACAGCTTCTACCTCGGGATGCACTGCCACACAATCTCCCAAGCTGTCAGCATGTGTCTGTGGAGTAGGGCTTCTCCAGCTTTAACGTGCAAAGGAATCACCTGGCATCTTTCGAACATTTAGATTCTGACTCAACAGGCCGTGGCTGTGGGGCCCGAGATTCTGCATTTCTGACAAGCCCGAGTGGTGTCACTGCTGGCTGATTTCAAATAACTAGACTTCATCTTTTCATCTCATTCAGGAGTTTTCCCACTCAGTTTTGCATATGGGGATACAGCCCCCGACCCCCCATATATGCAAGGATGGAGGCTGGTCAATATCCACCTAGAGCTTTGCCTCTTACTTTGTCTTCATCAGTTGCCCCTGCAGGACCCTCTCCCTGGCTCTGCTCCATCTCATCTATTCCTCTCTCCCTAGTTGGCAACCATGAAGCATTGTGTTGGCGCTTGTGTCTGCCACATCTGCCCCTGAGTTGTCTTTCACTGTCATACAAAGTAATTTCTTTTCATTTTTCTCTGATATCTCCTTTTCATTGAGACCCTCGATCAGGGGACGACGAATGATACGATAATGGCAATGACAGGTGTCACCTGTGCATAAAGCACCCTAATACCCACAAGACAGTACAGGGAGAGGCTGTGGGCCAGGGCTCCACAGTCTGCCTGCCTGTGTTCAAATCCTGTCTCTGCTACTTCCCAGCTGAGTGGCCTTGGGTAAGCTACTTAACCTCTCCGTGTCTTAGTTTCCTCATTTGCAAAATGTATGCTGCTTTGTAAGGTCCTTGTGAGGATTCCACGAGATAATGTGTGTGAGGCACTTAGAACAGGCCTGACACACAGTAGGTGACTGGTAATAGTCAGCAATGTTATATTCCTCAATCCTGTGCGGAAAGTGAATTATTATTCCCATTTTAAAGATGAGGAACCCAAGGTCCAATGAGGAGAAATGACTTGCTCTCGATAACCTACAGCAAGGTTGGCACAGCAGCGAACCAACTCTGACTCCAAGTCCAGTGCTCATTGCGTCCTCTCCATGCTTCTGAACGTGGAGTTTTATTACCACCAACTCACAGCCCTGAGTGTGACTGTTTTCCCGGCGTCCTGTGATCTTTCCTTCTTGCTTTCCTTCCAGTGGACCATTTCCAGCTGGGGTGATTCATGGATCTGAGCCCGCCTGGCTCCCATTAACTTCAAGGAAAATCATAAGGCAAAACCCACATCAATCAGGTCTCCAAATTACTCATCCATCTTCACAGGTGACACGTGGATTAAGACGAACGTGGAGTGAAGCGGGTATCATAGGATAACTATTTAGATTTATGAAAATCGTGTAAGAGCTTACACCAAGTCCCCAAATGGAAGCTTGCTCTGTTTTCACAGCACGCTAAACTTCAGGGATAAGAGACAGAATGTCACAACAGAAAGGCTTTGAAGCCTGAAGTCCGAGGGGCTGGGACTCCCAGCTTCACTATTTGCTAGACTTGTGATGTTGAATAAGCCCTTTAACCCCTTAGAATCTATTTTCTCATTTTATTCTTCATCCTTCCAACCAACCAAAGAGTTGGTTATTATCCCCATTTTACAGATGTGGAAACTGAGATACAGAAAGGGTAAGTGACTTGCCCAAGGGGACATGACTACCAAGGCATGAAGCAGGGCTTCAGACCCTTATACCTGAGTCCAGAAACCTATGTCCTGTACCGCTCTATCTCATAAATGAGATGGCAAGTCCAAACACACCAGGCGCTGAGTAGGAGCTTAATAAACCTTTACTGAATCTGAATTTTGCGGACAAAACTCATGTCTCATTAATCCCTATTCTTTATAGTACCATTATACCTGGTAAGCTCCCAATTAATAGGAGTTAAGTTGCATTATTCCCCCGTGGAAATGGTTCTGTTTTTATTTAATGATTTGCTTAGATGCATTTTAATATGCAGACCACAATGCTGCTTGTACAATATCTTCTGGACTGTGAGGCGCGGGCATTCATTATTTTATGAGACGCATATGTCATGCATAGCACAAGCCCTTTTCTTAAACCAACACAACATGCAAATAGAAATTTCATGTAAAATCACATTCAGACAGTCTCAAAGTAGAAACAGATGTCTGAAAAATATGAACGCCAGGCTTATTAAATATTTTATCATCAAATATTTCATACATTTCAAAAATGTCATCTGTGAAAACACAGAAATACCGCCTCAGGAGAACCAAAATATTTAATCACTTTCAAGAAATTCTTAAAAATAAGTCTTCACCTCAGAACTATTCCAGGCAGAGAACAAATTTCCAGGTGCTGCAAGCTATATTTATTATATTTTCATCAAAATCAGTAACCTAGATGAAGGAGATACAGTAATCAGTAAGGTCATTATTAGGTAAGATAATGACTTCTGAATGAATTCTCTCATTAATCTCATTACAAAATGGTAATGGTACCTGACTAATCATGCCAGAGGGGAGAGCTGTGTTGAATCAGAGCAAAATTAAGGCTCTAATCCCAGAGCTGCCCCCGCCATTTCTTCACGAGAGCCTCACTCGGGGTTTGGGGACCGACTCGAAGTTCCTCCGATGGGGTGGCGGCTGAGCTGAAGGTTGGGGAGCCCTGTGTGGACAGGGGCAGAGTGAGAGCCCCAGGCAGCAGCCGTCAGGGAAACTGGCCTCTTCCTGCTTCCGTGGCCTCCTTCCAGGGTGCCCTTGGACAGGTCATGCCTTTCTCTCGGGTCCATTTCCGGCTTCTCCAGCTTTCTTGCCAGCTTCCACCCTTGCCTCTTGTGCAGAGTCCCATGGCAGCCAGCGTGGCCCTTAAACACATACGTGAGGTCACACCATTCTCAGCAATGGCGGCCCATCTCACCCAGGGCGGGGTCCAGATCCCTGCATGGACCACACCCTGTGTCATCTGCCTCCGTTGCTTTTCTGGCCTTATATCCTACCATCCTCTCTGCCACTTCACTGTTCTTTGGACACACCGGTATGTCCTTGCTGTTTCTTCTGCAGGGACTGTCCCCACTCCCCACTCCATTGTAATCCATATGACCTCCTCACCTCTTCCAAGTCTTTGCAGGAACGTCACCTTCAGTAACGCCTACCCTAACCACCATACTGAGCACCGCGAACTCTCCATCAGCATTCCAGTCTACATTGTCTTTCTCCACATCCTTATTGCCTTCTAACACACTGTAGCATTTATTAAGTTTCTTGTCTGTCTGCCTCCCCCACCCCTGCTGCCCCCACTGGAATGTAAGCTCCACAAGGGCTAGGATCTTTGCATACTCGCATAAATGCCTGGCGCGGAGCAGCTGTGCAGTAACTCCTGGATGACTGTGGGACTTATCATAGGCTTGTGGGTTCCCAACCTTGCTGGGCACTAAGGGAGGAACCCCAGCATGTGAGACAGATGACCAGGGATGACTGAAGTGTACACGCACTGCAGCAAGGTCCCTCCATGGGTGGGGCTGGTGTTGCTTTTCCATCTCGTTAGAAGTCAGAGCCTCATCAGTCCCCTTATTTCCGGGAGAACTGGCCTGAGAATGCACATGCCGGGTGGCAGCGTCTGGAGGCAGAGAAATCTCAACAGCCAGGAGAGAGGGACCAAACAGAGTAAGATGGAATTGACAGAGACGCAAGGGATGCCTTGTCCCGGCTCCAACCCCAGTGGACAGGCACAGGCTGGGTGACGGGGCTCCACAGGCACAGGCATGCAGAGACCTCAGGGGTCTCAGCAGATGGGAATTCCGACTGCTTGACTGGATTCTTCATGACCAAAATAAGACAGGTGACAATCTCACGTGAACCCTCACTGGTCGAACCATCAGGTCAGGGCTGCGGTCTCACTCTTTGTTTACACTGGTGTTTGCAAAGAGGGACTGGAACACAGTGGGTGCTCCTTAAATGCTCAACGAGTTAAGCTCTGAATTAACACTTGAATGTGTTTGTTTCTGTGTGTCCCATTTTACAGGGGAGCAATAATAAACTGTCCGGCGCTAGGAGTCTGGAAACCATATCACTTAAGGGACAATGAAAACACAAGGGGATGTTTGACCTGAATTACAGAAGGCAGGATGAAAATAAGCCCCATCTTTAATACCTGCAGAACCAGCATGTGAAAGCTGGAATACTTTTATTTTATGTGGCTTTATAGCAGGGATTGCAGGTAAGTGACACAAGTGCCACCACATACCCCTTCCAACCCAATGGCAAACATCACTAATTGATTATGGACACTTAAGGCACCTTAACAGCTAAGGACAGTCACTAGTGCTCAAGAACGAGAGGCACAAAGCACTTCAATGCAGTGAACAGTGCTCTGGAAATACCTCATGGTGGCTCCCAGGAAGTTCTGCCATTTTGCCCTGCTAACCAGGTCTTTTCTTAATGGCTTTTGCTGGTACTACATTCCCTGAGTTTTGGCTCATATGTCATTTAATGTCCAGATCCAGTGGTTCATCCTATAGCCTCCCTGCTTTGGGTCCCTTTGCCTATGGTGAGCTCACACCCTGGCAACCTCAGCTCTGTTCCCTGCCTGGGTATATGGGAAATTCTGGATCCCCTATGTGATACATAGGAGGAACTGGGCTCTCTCTGCCTAATTATATTGTATCTCATTAGAATTCCTTCCAGCTGCCCATGTTGGTGCAGGAGTGCCCTATGAAGGTGTTGTCTCCCAGAGTAATGAAAGGTAAAACAGGGCATAAATGTACTTTGCTTCAGCCCTCAACCTGTAATATATATGAGACCTTTCTACCACCTGTTCCTTCCCAGTCCCCATCCTGGGATTTCCACTCTTAAAGAGAGCCAGGACACTTGAGTCTCTTCTTGGTATACTTCCACCTCTCTCCTCTTCCTCCCTGTCCTTCCCCTTTCTCTCTGACGGGAACTTATCGATACTCTTCGTCTTTTCTATAATATGAAAAATTCCACAATCTGAGACCACCAGGCTCTGTTCTCGACAGTAAAGGAACATTTAGAATTTAAAGAGCTTTAGACTTTCTCAACAAAGCCTATCGTTCTAGCTTCGAAACTCTAGTCTGATTTAAGGTAGAACAATGGCTTGTAGGTGGTAACCCATGCCTCTTCCTGGAGAAATAAAGATCATTGATTTAATGGATGCACAGTCACAGGACAACATGACTCACAGTGAAGGAAAAACACATGATTTTCTATCTTGAAAAGTTTTTTTATGGAATAACCAGAATTCGCAAAAAGATTTGTGTTCAAAGGTGTTTATTAGGTAGCATTATTTGTCACTAAAGTAAAATCAGAAACAAATTGAATGTCCAACAAAAGGGGATTAGTTAAGTTGGCATTTTAAATGATATCATAGAATATTGTTCACCTAAATAGGTAAAATTTTATGATATATTATTAGGTGAAGAAAGCACATCACAAAATAGCATTTTCAATATGATTACATTTTATAAAGAAATGATGAGTGATTTTTTTTAAATTTTTTTTGTGCTTTTTCATATTTTCCAAATTACTATTGAACATCTGTTAGTTTTGTGGTCAGAAATAAATAATAAATTCTCTGTTATCTGGAGTAGAAAATACATACAAGTGATCCCATGATGGGGATGGTGAGGGCACAGAGGACACTGTGGCCATTTTAGCCTCTCCAAGTGTGAAAGATTCTGGTTCTGTGATCCCCCAACTTTGGCTTCTGGCCCCGTGGTGTGATGAGAGGGTGGAAGGGTCTTCTCCAGGCTTGGTTACTCCTAAGCCCCTGGACAATGGCCAATTATCCCACCAGCACAGAAAGTTCCCGCTCCCCAGGAGGTCTTCCCACCATAGAAACACTTCAATTTATTAAAGAACCATGGTGCCAAGAGAGCTTTCTGCCTGTGCTCAAATCTTGAGAACCCTGGAGTTTCAATCTTTTATGAAATAGCTTTTCATTTTTTCCTTCTTTACTAAGGCCTTTTACAAGCCACTGAGTGGTTCTTTGTACATCAATTTTTAATCTTGTTAAGGTTTTTATTTCCACTTGACCAATCTTCAGTTCATAAATAACACATCAAAAATTTGCTCCAATTCCTTCTGTAGGCTTTGTTTGTTTGCAATTGTTTTAAAATGGTCTATTGAGAAGGAAGAAAGCGGTGACCACATCACTGTCCATGTCCTTCCCCTGCATATAAACTTTACATGGCTCCCTACTGCCATCCATAGGTAGGCCATACTTCTCTGCATGGCACTCAAGGCCTACTATGACCTGGCCCAACCATGCTTTTTAGCTCATCTTCTCTCCTCGTTCTCCTAACACACCCAGAAGCCAGGAACAACTGCTATTCCAGAACATTCCATCTTCCAGCCTTCATGCTTCTGCTCACCCCATGTCCTCTATTGGGAGTGCTTAAGAAGACTGAAAATAACTTTGATTTAACACATTTCTGTATAGTTCTCTGTGAGTTATGTTTCAGTTTCAAACTTACTAAGTTTGCCTGGTTCCTGTGTAGATATGGCTACAGCTTAACAAACTCTGGACTTGAGTTCAGACAGATCTGTGTTGGAATTACACTCTATGCCATTGATCAAGAATTGATAGCTTCATTTATTTACTTATAAAATGGAGAGAGTAATGCCCACCTAACAGATCAGTTATAAGAATCAAATATAATTTCACATGTAAAAGTGCTGATCAATGAGCCTGGCCTATAGTAGGACTTCAGTAATCATAAAATCTGGGACTTAGGCAATATTAGCATATCCATTGCTCAAATGTGTTTGAAACACCTGTATACTCACCACCTAGATTCAACAGTTGTTAACATTTCGCCATAGGCTGGGTGCAGTGGCTCATGCCTATAATCCTAGCACTCTGGGAGGCCAAGGCAGGATGATTGCTTGAGCTCAGGAGTTTGAGATCAGCCCGAGCAAGAGCGAAATACCATCTCTGCTAAAAATAGAAAAATAAGCCAGGCATGGAGGCAGGTGCCTGTAGTCCAAGCTGCTCAGGAGACTGAGGCAGGAAGATCACTGGAGCCCAGGAGTTTGAGGTTGCTGTGAGCTAGGCTGATGCCATGGCACTCCAGCCGGGGCAATGGAGTAAGACTCTGTCTCAAAATAAAAAAAAAAAAAAATTGGCCATATATGCTTTATCTACTTATTTCTATCTGTTCATCTAGCCATCTACTATCTATCTATCATCTATCTCTCTATCTAAATCTATATAACCATCTCTCTCTCTCTGGCTGAAGCACTTGAAAGAATTTGCAGATATAATAATTTTCAATTCTCATGCATCTCTCATGCACAAATAAGAATATTCTCTCTTATAAAACCAAATCCCATTTTGCACCTAAGAACATTAGCAATAATTCTATATTATCATCTAATAGCCAGTCCTCATTAAAATTCCCCAATTGTCCCTATAAGTGTCTTTTATAGTTTGCCCCCAACCAAGATCCTGTCAAGGTTCATGTATTGCATTTGGTTGTTACATCTCTTTTAATCTAAAACATCTCTTACATATGCCTTTATTGGCTTTTGGAAATATTAGGTACTCTGTTATAGAATGTTCCACATTTTGGAGTTTTCTGGTTGTTTCCTTGTGGTATAATTTAACATTTTCCTCTATCTCTTGTATTTTTCATCAACTAGTTGGCATAGATTATAGAGTCTCCTAAAATGGCGAAGTAAGGGCTTGATTCTTTCCCTTTCATTGCCAAGTCTCAGAGTAAGGAGTTGGAGTAATGGTCTCTTCCGGAGTGGGCATCAGAATTTCCCTCCTCTCTGTCTGTCTCTGTCTCTCTGCCTCCCCCACACCTGCCACCCCTTGTTATTCTCTCAAGTATTCACTCAGGACTTATAGGTTTTTAAATTCTTCTATCCATCCCTCTAGCCATTCATGAATGGTATGATGCAAGGAACCAATTGTATGTTTTCCCAAGTGACTGTCTAGTTATCCTATATCACTTCTCTTAATGTCCCTATTTCTCCAAAGATTTGAGACTTCTCTTTTAATAACATCAAATTTCCATGTGTAGTGAGTTTATTTCTGCTTTTTAAAAATCCTGTCCCACTGATATATCTGTCAAATTATGTGTTATTACTATATTATTTTAATTTTAGAGGTTTTTTAAATATAAATTTTAATATCTGAGAGAACTAGCTCCCTGGCTACTGCTGTAAGTTTTTGGCATTTTCTTAGCTGTTCTTGTTTTTTTCCATATGAACTTTAGAATCAAGTTGTCTAATTTAAAAAAAAAAAGTATTGGCATTTTTACAGTGATTGGGCTAAATTTATCATTTATTTATTTATTTATTACTTTAGAGGTATACTGAGTTGTCTTATCTGAGTATTTATGGAGATGACCATATTCTTTTTCTTCTTAGAATTATAATATTTAGTGTTACATTAATTTCCTAATATTGACCCATAAAACTTGGTCATATGTATTATTTTCAATGTGCTATTAGATTTCCTAATAATATTTTATTAAGATTTTTATATAGTTGTTAAGTGAGATTGGCCTATAGCTTTATTTTTTGCATAATATTTATCAGATTGAGGTATCAATATTATTTTCACTTTATAAAAAAGATTCAAAAGTTTGCATTCTTTTTCTGCTATTTGGGACAGTTTAAAATGGCACTGGGATTATCTGATTTTTAAAAAGATAGTATAATTCCCCTTTGAAACCATCTGGACTGAGTACTTTTATGGTGGGTTAGCTCTTCCATAACTTTATTTATTATGGAAATTGATCTATATAAGCTATCTCCATTTGTGTCAATTCTGGCAAATGATATTTTTCCTAGAAAATTATCTATTCCATCTGGGCTTTAAAATTTATGTGCACACAATTGTGCAAAGAGCTCTTACAGATTTCTTCTGTTTCAATGGTTATTTTTTCCTTATCATTTCTTATCTTGTGTATTTATTCTTTCTGCTTATTTTTCATGACTAAGTTAACTATTTGTCTGTTTAATCTGTCCGTATTTTTTCCTGGAATTTATTAAGATTTCCATTGTAACCTAGTGTATTGTTATTTTTGTGAAGGTTTCATGTGCACTTGAGAAAAAGGTGTATTCTCTATTATGAGGATGTCGAGTTTGATTAGATATACATGAGATTTATCTTGTTATGTTGTTTAGGAGTTTTATCTATCTTTATCTTTTGTCCACTTCACCCTTCTTAGAGTGAGAGTAGTATTTTAAATCTCACTTCATTACTGGTGTCTATACATTTCTCTGCATCTCCTATGGTTTCTGCTTTATGAAGATTGCTCTGTGTTAGTTGATATGTGGATATTCACAGCCGTTACATCTTCATCGTGAATTACAACTTGTAATTATCAAGTGTTCAGCTTTGTCTCACTTAATTTTTTTTGGCCCGAATTTTACCGAACTTTACCTCAAGGTATAAGTTTGTTTTTTTCCTGGCATACTTTGAGTCAATCCTTTATTTTCAACCTTACTGCATCACTTAGCTTCAAATATATGTCTTGAAAACAACATAGAGCTGGACTTTGTTTTCTAAGCCAATCCGAAAAGCTTTTTCTTCCAATATGTGAATTACATTTATTGACGCAATTTAAGCTTAGTCTTAGTGCTGTCATTTGTCATTTAAACTTTTTTTGGTTTACGTTTTAATTTCTTTTGGTATTTAGAAAGGTTTGATTTTTTTTTTTTTTTTTTTAGTGGTTAGGTTCATACTAACACCTTTATTTAATGTCGTTAGTCTCCTTCTCTTACTTATATTAACTACTATTTAGTTTGCTAACTTTAAATGATATTCTTTGATTCTCATCTATTAGCTATGCAGCAATAATGAGCTTATTTTACTTTCCTCTCCTGTTTGGTCATATGATTTCAACTTTCTCAGAATATGTAATAGTTACATACTATTTTTCCATCCTTGTGGAAATCTAAGTTTTAGTCATAGATCTAGGATTAAAAACATCCACTGACCAAAATCACTTCTGCCAATGTTTCTCCTATCATCTCCTGGTTTGATAAAGTTCTTCCTCTGGTAGATTTCTGAGTAGGAATTCAGGAATGCAATATTCTGTACATTGTTCGTATATAGAACTATTTTTGTTCATCTTGATATGGAAGGACAGATGACTGGATATAAAATTCTTTCCTCCATATTTTTTTTAACTCGAGTTTCTTGGAAAAGTTACCCTATTGATGACTAGCTTTATATGTTGCTACTATGGTCTGAATGTGTGCCCCAAAATGTATAGGTTGGAAACTTAATCCCCAGTGCAACAGTTTTGGGAGCTGGGGCCTTTTGGGAGGTGTTTAGATCCCAAAGGGGGACCCTAAGAATGGATTAATGTTGTTATAAAAGGGTTTGCGGGAGTTGGGTTCACTTTCTTCAGTTCCTCAGTCAAGTGAGGACACAACATTCATCTCCTTCCTGCCATTTCACCTTCCACCTTGTGAGAGCGCAGCAACAAGGCTCTTTCCTGGGAGCAGAGAGCAGCCCGCGCCAGCACCAATATCAGCCCCTTAATCTTGGACTTCCCATCCTCCAGAACTGTGAGAAATAAATTTCTGTCCTTTGTAAAATTACTCAGTTTCAGGTATATAGCAGCACAAACGGACTTAGACAATTGCTATTGATAAATGTGATGCCAAGATTTTTCTTTCCTTGGTTTTTATGTTTGAAGGCTCAAAGAATATTTTCTTTTACTTGAATATCTAATATTTTCGCTGTTTATGACTTGGAGTTGATCATTCTGGGGAGCTTTTTCAATATGTAAATGAATATCTTCCCTTTTTTGCAGGATTTTCTTGAATTACAATTTTAATTTAGAGTTATGGTTCATTGTTTTTCTTTTCTAGTTCAAGAACTCTGATGAGAAATACGTTGATCTTCTTTGCCTATCTTCAATGTCTATCATTTTCTCTCTAATCCTTACAACCCTTCCTTCCTTCCTTCCTTCCTTTCTTCCTTCCTTCCGGTCTCTCCCTTTCTTTCCTTCCTTTCTTTTCTTTCTCTTTTCTTTTCCAACAGGGGTCTTGCTTTGTTGCCCAGGCTGGCATGCAATGAATGGCACAATCATAGCTCACTGTAAACTCCAATTCCTGGGCTCCAGTGATCCACCTGCCTTAGCTTTCCAAGTAGCTGGAACTACGGATATGTGCCACCATACCTGGCTAATTTTTTTATTTTTTTGTAGAGAAGGAATTTTGCTATATTGCCCAGGCTGGTCTTAAACTCTTAGTCTCAAGTGATCCTCTTGCCTCAACCTCCCAAAGTGCTGGGATTACAGGTGTGTGCTACTGCACCTGACCCCTTACAACTTTTTCTTTTGGTTTTATTTTCTTGGCTCTTTTCATTTCTATCCTCTTAGTTGTATCTGTTCTCCCTTGGGTACCTTGTAATTGATTCCTTATTTTTCATATGATTTTATGTTTTCTTTCCATTTCTTTTTCAAGTTCAGCCAGCTCCCATTTCATATCTTTCTGTGGTATACGCCATTTATTTTCTCAGTTTTGAACTTGTCAAAAAGTGCTGATCTTTAATATCTAAAATTTCTTTTTTAATTATGTTAGCTCCTATCGGAGCGTTGTGCTATAGCTTTCCCGTATCATGTCTTTCTTTGTGAGTGTGGGTTTTCAACTGCTGAAATGTTTTGATTCTCATTTTCTTCTTAAAGTAATTTAATGTAGATGTTGTGCTATTTTAATGTTCATTATTATTTATTTCAGCTGGACTTTCCTACCGGATGAGCATAAAGACAAGAGGGAAGGGTTTGATGGGCTTACTTGCTTCTGAGTTTAATCTTCTTCCCTTGTTGCTACAGAAAAGAGCAGATTCTTTGATAGAGAGCTTTTTTATTTGACTTTTTCTCATTCTTTGATACTCCCTTGTTTGAGGCTTAGGTTTTTTATGGTGGGGGATGGTCACGTTTTTCTTTCTTTTCACTATTAACCCTTCAAGAGATACTCCCTTTTTGAAGAATCTCCCCTCTTCCTGATGCAGCACAGCCTCAAGGCTGCCTCCTCTATTAGGGCACCTCTTTATAGATATCTTATTTTTGACTCCCCACAGCCAGCGTTTAATCTACCAGGTCTCAGACCTGTTCTTGGTGGCGCTCTCTTCCTTAGGATGGGGAAATACCTCTCTTTCTTGGGATGAGATCTGGGTGGTGTCACCCGAGTTCTACCGTTCCAGGACCTTCCTGGACTCCCCCCTCCCCCCATTCCACGCAGTCTTTGCCTGCCATTCTGCTCTGCTACAACTCCCAGCTAACTCTATTGGCTTGAGATGTGTGTTTTTTCACTTAAATGTAAATTGAAGCCTCTAATATTTTCTGACTCCTAGTTACACTATAGGCATGGGCCAAGAGTAATTATATTTGCTCTTTCTTTTTTGTTCTGTAAGATTTTTAGGAGGAAGTATGGACAGATTTGAATTTAAGTAGCGAGCGGCTAACCTCAGGAATTCTGAAGGTCACACCTGAATCTTTGAAATGCATTAATGAATGTAATGATTGGTCTTAATTGGCTAATAATTACCAGTGCAAGTATTTTTATTCTCTCAAAGGAAGCACTGTATCGTTCATTTATTCATTCAACTAATATTTACTGAACAACTATTATGTGTTTGGTACTCAGCAAAATCTGATACGCCACCTGCCAGTTGTTAAGACACTGGGAGGTGGCCAGTGCAAATGTTATCATTGCCATTTCACGTTGCCCCTCACCAATTATGCTGTAGGCACATCGGCTTTCTCTCTATTTTTCAGTGATTTATGCCTCAGGACCATTGCACGTGCCATTATCCATCTGCCTGGAATACTCTATCACTGGCTTTTTTGTATCCTTCAAACTTAAATATCACCTCCTCAGTATCTAAGTGGTTTCTTCCACACTCACCTCCATTATTGTCCCTTACCATACCTTGTTAAGTTCCTCTGTAGCTCTTGTCATAATTTATATTTAGATATTTATTTATTTGTTTCCTAATGCATTGTCTGTCACTCCATTAGACTGTAAATTCTGTGAGTACAAAGATCACATCTGTGTTCAATTATATTTATATCCAACCATGTCAAAGTGCCAGGAACATGGTAGGACCTGCAATAAATATTTGCCAAATGAATGCTGCCCAGAGAGGATAGGCAGTTAGCCTAGGGTCACACAGCAGGTTAATGAAGGATCCAGAATTAGAATCCTGGTCTCTCCACGCTGAGTGCTCCATTTATTAGCAGCTCTGCCTCTGCGTGGAGGATGCCATCCTCTCGCTGGGGGGAGAAGACAGATGTTCTCTCTGACTTTTGCCTCAATTAACGCATTGACTGCCACACTAGAAAAAAAAAAATTTTCCCTGGGGCCACGGTGTTTTATTAAAACAAAATGATCCTTTCTAATTTGTTATTTTTTATTGTTTTCTGTGCATGAGTTATATGCAAGGCAATCCATGTTTTTAGAATTAAATTGTCAATATTAATTGTAACAATAAGGACATCCACGAGTAAGATTTTCACCAACCAACTGCAGGGTTTTGCTTCACAAGGCCCCGGGCTCAAAACTAGCCTGAGTTAAATACAACTCATATGGCAGTCACTGTGTTAACCTCCTAAAAAATCTCCTTACTCATAGAATGAATATGGGGAAAACTTGATTTTAAGAAAATTAACTAAATTTCAAACTTCCAAAGTCAGCCATAAAACCAAATTCCTGCACTCAGCCAGCAGCCTGAGGGACAGACCAGAAGGGCTGGGGGGACAGGGCAGCAGTGGTCTAGTGGCTGCAGACATTCAGCCACTTCCAAATCAACAGGTTTGTACTGAGCATTTACTGGGGGACAGGCAGGGCACTGGGCACTGAAGATTCAAAATTCAACAAGACGGACATTTCCCTGCCCTCCGGGTGCTCTCGGTGCTGGGACTCACCATTACAGACAGAGCAGCATGTCCCGTGTTATGAAACGGAAAGGACACCTGATCCATTCTCAGGGCTCAGGAACAGGGGCTGCCAGGAGGAGGGGACCTGAAGGATGAGCAGGAGGTAACCAGATGACAGACACAGCAGAGAGATGGTGTAACAGGGAGAGGGCTAAGGAAGGGCCTGGATGCAAGATGACCCCAGGGGCTTTAAGACAGAACCAGAGAGCTGGCAGCGTGGTGGAATAGCAAGAGAATGAGGCCGGGGTCAGGGCACAGAGGGCCTCGGAGGCCGTGCCAGGAGCCAGGCCATGGTGCAGAAGGCAATGGGGGGTCATGCAAGAGTGTTCCCTCTAGGACTGACGTGTATCACAGCATCTGAGTGCAGAAGGGACCTCACCAGCAGTCCCGTCCAACCACTGCTCTGCACAGGAAGTCCCACTGAAAGTTGCACACCTCTGGTGACAGGAAGCTCACCTCTCCTGGGTAGCCTATATTGCCAGGTGGCTCTGCTTAGAAGAGAATTCTTCCGTATGATGAGAGCTGAAAGCTGTAGTCTCCACTCTAAACAGCTCTGCTGTTTCTTCTCACATCATCCATCTCTGGACCAACAGGCCACGTCCCTTGACTATGACAGTGATGTTAGAGGTCATGATGCCGCAGGGTGCTGCTGGCCTTGCCATCAATCAGCCTAAACAAGTTTCTCCTGGGAGTGGGAACCACTGCACGGAGCTCTCTTGAACCCTTAGGGATTCCAGTGGAGAAGACAGTAGGCTGCTCGCCATTGAGGACTCTAACAGATAACATGCACGGCTCTAAATGGAGTGGCTTTTGTGGCAGCTACTGCTTCAACACAAAGGACAGAATCAACAGCGGCTGCCCTGATGCTGGTCTCACTCCTGAGTTTTGCCCATCTGCATCCACCCTCCCCCCTTGCTTACCTTGACTCTAGGTTTGTGTTCTTTGCACCCACTTAGTCACCTACAGTTACTCCAGTTCTTGGTTGATGTGGTCACCCCAGTTTCTACCTCACTGTACCTTGGCCTGGACTCTGATCCCACTGGGCCTCTCCAGGTCCTCCCCCTGGGTCCTCACTTCATCTTACTCGTCTGCTCTACTGAGCCCTGCATGACGCTGAGTTATTAAACAAATTCCGCCGAATGGAAGTATCTGCCACCAAGTGCATTTCACAAGGGAAAGGAGAATTTTCATCTATCAAAAGCACATTTATTTCAAGGGGGCCTATCACTCACTGAAATTCACGGGAGAAAGAGAATCCCAAGAAAATCAAGGGCATTTGCATTACAATCCACCTCAATGCCCAAAAATATCCCGCTGAACATGCAGAATTTCAAGGGGAAGAGTGTGTTTTGCTTATTGGCAGGAAAGAAATGAATGTTGACGAGAGGGGGGAGGTGTGGTTTAAAATCTCAGATGCGCAAAGGAAAGCATTTGGTAAATGTCGACCCAAGAATCACCTTTGACCCTGCAGATTTGGGAGCTGGTCCCGGCAGGGATGGCTACAGATCCACGCACCATACAGAGGGAAAGGCGCCATGCTGTGAGATGGACCAAGATGGTTTGCAGTCCTGGCTTTCCTGCTTGCTGCGTGGCATCCACTCACCTGTGCCTCTCCTTCCACATCTTTAAGAATGGAGGTGCCGGCCGGGCGCGGTGGCTCACGCCTATAATCCTAGCACTCTGGGAGGCCGAGGCGGGTGGATCGCTCAAGGTCAGGAGTTCGAGACCAGCCTGAGCAATGAGCGAGACCTCGTCTCTACTGAAAATAGAAAGAAATTATCTGGCCAACTAAAATATATATAGGAAAAAAAAAATTAGCCGGGCATGGTGGCACATGCCTGTAGTCCCAGCTACTCGGGAAGCTGAGGCAGTAGGATTGCTTAAGCCCAGGCGTTTGAGGTTGCTGTGAGCTAGGCTGACGCCACGGCACTCACTCTAGCCTGGGCAACAAAGCGACACTCTGTTTCAAAAAAAAAAAAAAAAAAAGAATGGAGGTGCCATCAGGACACTCCCCGTGCTCTGTGAACTTGCCCTCCCAAATCTCTCTGACGGTGGAGGAAAGTGAGCAAGAACTTGACCTATACGGATGCCCTCTCCACCCTCCTCCTGGGAGTGGGAGCAATGCCCACCATGGTTATCACAAAGCGGAAAATGCCTTTGATGTCTTGTAGTTGAGGCTGAAAATGAATGGGATTTGTATCCTACTCCATAATATTCTGTCTTTAATATAAAAGTGCTTAAAGTGATTCCCCAAACTGGACAAAAACCAAACTCAATAACAGAAGACTTCCTGCCTGGCTTGTAGGTTCATGGGGCAGCTGCTCTTGCTAAAAACAATAGCTGATAGCTGATACTTAATCCTTCCTCTATAACAGGTATCATACCAACAGCTTGCCAATTTGTCTTCTTATTTATTTAGAGAGAGTAAGTAAATCGCCCAAGGTCACATGGCTAGAAAGTTGCAATGTAGAACTCAAAAATCAAGCCAGTGTGACTCCACCGCCCAGGCATGTAAACCGTACGCTTGACAGCCGGGAGTTCACCAGTGCCAGGGAAGACGGCAGAAGCGTAGAGCAAAGACGTTCCATCGGGTTGGCATCCGTGCCGCCTTTCTTCTGACTTAGAGTCACAGTGTTTTAAGAATCCAGACTTCTCCTCCTTTTGCTCGAAATCAGAGCTTCTGGAATGCTTCCTCCCACTATCCTTGTTGGAAGAAATACCTCTGGTGTTTCTCTTCTCAAATCTAGCACCCTCCCCCGCCATAGCTAAAACAAATGTGTATCAGTGTAGTTAAGAGGCCTTTCAAAGTTACTTCCTGTTTCATTACATATTTGTCTTGAATGATGATGAATCAAACTATGCTATTTTTGGCAGAAGTTGCCTTTTTTTTTTTTGGCCTCACCAACACACGGAAAAAATTGAGTGGAAAACACTTCTAGGCTAAATGTCATTAGTGAATGATAGCTAGTGAAGCCCTCGTATTTTGCAGTGGCTTTGATAAGAGCACTCTCACTTCAGCTTTGACCACTCTAAAATTGATCCTGTCTTCACAAATATTCTTGAATTTTTTCAAGTTGATACTGTGCTTGATTAAAAAAAAAATCTCAGGTAATCTTGAAAATGCTTCACCATTATTTTATTATCCAGGAATTTTACCAAAATAGTTATAAATAAAGCAATCAAGGATGTATAAAATGAGATTTATTTCCCTGGTTCCCTCCCTGCTCTGCCTAGGGTTGCCTATGGCTGTGATGTTCTACTGAAGAGATGTTCATCTCTTACTGAACATCTTCTCCTGCAGGTACAGCTCTCTATAGCTCCAGGAACACCTCCATGCCTAACTCTTCAAGCCTGAGGGTGCTAATGGCTCCCCATTTGGATGCTTGACCAGCTCTTGTTGCTTCCTTTATCCCAGTTCACAACTATGTGAAAAATCCCTTCTTTAAACTCTCTTTAATTATCCCATTTGAGTGTGTCCTCTTTCCTGCCAAGACTGCCTGACACACTAAGTACTGTCAAGAAGGTGAAAAAATCAGGCAAGAGAAAGAAATAGAAGAGATCCCAATTTGAAACGAGGATGTCACATTATCCCTGTCTGCTGATGACACGATCTTCTATCTTAAAAAACCTAATGACTCCACCAAAAAACTCTTAGATTTGATAAATGAATTCAGCAAAATTTCGGGATACAAAAATCAGTAGCATTTCTATTCACCAATAACAGTCCAGCTGAGAAAGAAGTCAAGAAGGCAATCTCACTCACAGTAGCTACAAAAATATGAAATACCTATGAATAAATTTAACCAAGGGGGTGAAAGATCTCTTCAAGGAAAACTACAAAGCATTGATCAAAGAAATTGTCGATGACACAAGCAAGTGGAAAAACATCCCATGCTCATGGATTGGAAGAATTAATATAATTAACATGACCATACTGCCCAAAGCAATCTACAGATTCAATGTAATATCAACATACCAATTTAGAATTAGGAAAAAACAATCCTAAAATTTTAATGGAACCAAAAAAGAGCCCAAATAAACACAGCAATCCTGAGCAAAAAGAACAAAGCTGGAGGCATGATATTACCTGACTTTGAATTATACTACAAAACTATAGTAACCAAAACAGCATGGTACTGGTATAAAAATAAACACATAGATCAATGACACAGAACAGAGAACCAGAAATAAAGCCATATATTTATAGGCAACTGATCTTTGACAAAGCCAACAAGAACATACATTGAGGAAAGGACACCCTCTTCAATAAATGGTGCTGGGAAAATTGGAGAGCTCTTTATAGAGGAATGAATTGGACCTGTGTCTCTCACCATATGCAAAAATCAACTAAAGATGGATTAAAGACTTAAACGTAAGACCCAGAACTACAAAAATACTAGAAGGAAATCTAGGGAAAACTCTTCTGGACATTGGCCTAGGCAAAGAATTTATTACTAAGACCTTAAAAGCACAGGCAACAAAAACAAAAATAGACAAATGGGACCTAATTAAACTAAAAGGTTTTTGCACAGCAAAAGAAATAATCAATACGTGAAGAAACAACCTACTGAATGGGAGAAAATATTTGTGAACTATTCATTTGACAGGAGACTAATATCCAGAATATACAAGAAACTCAAACAACAACAAAAAACCCCAAATAATTGCATTAAAAAGTAGGCAAAGGACATGAATAGATATTTTTCAAAAGAAGACATACAAATGGCCAACAGGTATATGAAAAAATGCTCAACATCACTAATCATCAGAGAAATGCATATCAAAACCACAATAAAATATCATCTTACCCCAGTCAGAATGGCTATTACTAAAAAGACAAACAAACAACAGATGTTGGTGGAGATGTGGAGAAAAGGGAACTCTTATACACTGTATGGTGGTAATGTAAATTAGGACACCCTCTATAGAAAATAGTATGGAAATTTCTCAAAGAACTTAAAATAGAACTATCATTTGATCCAGTGATCCCCTACCGAGTATCTACTCAAAGGAAAAGAAATCATTATATCAAAAAGATACCTGCACTCGTCTGTGTATCATAGCACTATTTATAATAGCAAAAATATGGAATCAACCTAAGTGTCCATCAACAGATGAATGGACAAGGAAAATGGAATACTATTCAGCCACAAAAAAGAATGAAATCACATCTTTTGCAGCAACATGGATGGACCTGGAGGTCATTATCTTATGCGAAATAAGCCAGGCACAGAAAGACAAATATCACATATTCTCTCTCATAAGTGGGTGGTAAAAAAATGTGTTCACATGGACGTAGGGAGTAGAATGCTAGACAATGGAGACTTGGAAGGGTGAGGGGTTGGGAGGGGGGTGGATGAAGAAATTGGTTAATAGTACAATGTACATTATTTGGATGATAAGACACCCTAAAAGCCCTGACACCCACTACACAATCTATGCATGTAAAAAATTGCACAGGTATCCCATAGATTCATACAAATAAAAATAAACAAACAAAAAGAAGGTGAAACAATAGGAAGTATACTGCTATGGGAGTGTGAACTTGTGCAAGCCTTTTGGAGATCAAGTGAACAATTTTTAGAAACTTGGAGAGGGGTGCGTACTCCATGGACCATCTACTCCATTATATAAGCCTGGAAACATTGTTTCTGTATATTAGGAAACATGTAATTGCTTCATAGCAATGTTGTGATAGCAAAAAGCTAGAAATAATCTAAAAACATCTATCAACAGGAAAAGGATAAATATTTGAATGATCACACAATGCAATATTAATAGTATACCATAGTGAATATTAGTGAACCAGGAGTTACATGTATGGACATGGATGAATCTGACAAATATAGTTTTAGGATGACAAAAGGGGCAGAAGAACACACATAGAATGGTACTATGAAGTTTTAAAACATGCAAAACAATGCTAATTATGCTCAGAGACACAACATATATAAAAAATGTATGGAGAAATGTTTGGGAATGATAAACATCAAATCCAGAATAATGATTACCTCTAGGAGGGAGTGGGGTGAGAGGATTCCAGGAGAGCATATGCAAAGAAGATTTAGCTGTGTTGGCAATGTTTAATTTCTTAAGCTGGGTGGCAGGTATGTGAATATATATGGTATTATTTTTAAACCTTTTCATAGGTCTTGGATTTTGCATATGCATTTAAAAATTTACATAATCAATAAAAGAGAAAGAAAAACTCCTAAAGTTTAATAATGAGGAGAAGGTAGAACGTTCAGATGAGATTGCAATGTTGATAGTAAGGATTAAATAAGCGAAATACATTTAAAGCAAGTTTTCGAATCATGCATCTAATATGCTGGTATTTGTATATATTTGTGTGTGCATAAATTATCTCTGGAAAGATACACATGGAACTGGTCATAGTGCATTGTTTCATCAAGGGAGCCGAGTGGCTGGGGGCAGATTTTCAGATATGATTTTATATCTTTTGTATTTTGCATCATATGCATTTATTATCTATTTTTAAAAAATAAATAAAATGTTTGAAAATGACCTATTGACCTCTGCTGACTTGCTGGGAAATCATACCATATGACCACTCTGCTCCAGCACACCGGCACTGCTGTTTAAAACAGGAGAGAGCATGGTGTCGAGTAGTTGTGACAGAGAACACATGGCCCTCAAAACCTAAAATATTTACTATCTGGCCCTTTAGGAAAAAGTCTGCTGACCCCTGATATAGAAGGATGTGGATGCGAGAGATGAGGGTCAGGGAAGTGTCAGGAAAGAGGTCCAAGTTTTGAATTTGAGTCATGGAATGAAATGGAGGGCACTCACTGAGCTAGAGCATGCAGGAGGCAGAGCAACTGTGGTAGAACGGATGGAGGGAGGCAGGGAGGTAGTTCTAGAAGATTCTGGGTGTACTGAGTTTGAGATGCTGTGGGATGTCCGGTTGGTGACATCATTGGGCTGTAGGGTATATGGATCAGGAGGTACGGAGAGAGATCAGGGCTGGAGGTACAGCCCTGGGAGTCATTGGTGTAGAAACGGGGTGTGGAGGAGATCATTGAGGCCATGAGAAAGGAAAGAACCCAGGGAAGTCACAGCTCTTTTGACGGGGGAAGGGAGGAAGAGGTTGACAAAGAGTTGACAAAGGAGAGGTGGTCAGAGAATTGGGAGGAAAACCAAGAGAGTACTGAGTCACAGAACCTAGGGGCAGAGTCTTTCCAGAAGGGGCGACAGGCACAGAGATCAAATGCTCTTGAGGAGGGCTGAAGAGTGAACACGGCTGGTGACCTTGATAAGAACATTTCCAGTGAAATAGTGGGATTCTAGTGAGATTTTGGTGATCAGCGAATGAGAGAAAGGACATTCCAGGGTGAGCAGGCTGACTCAGCAAAAAAGCCAACAAAGAATGAGCCACACTTAGGGAATGGAGAAGAGAGAGTTGAGACAGGAATTCCTCCTGGAAGTCCAAGTTGAGGAGGTTGGACTGTATTCTACAGACATTAGGGAACCAAGGCAGGTGTTGAGCAGAGGAGTGTAATAAAGAGAAGATAAACATTTCTTTAGAAGAAGACTGCGTGCATGGCTCCTCTCTGGGAATACTGAGATTCAGCCAGGATTCTCTGAAGGCGAGTGTCTCAAGAATTAGGACCCAGTGCCTCTGTATCAGTCCTGGTTAAGACTGAGCAGGGGAAGACTTCATTTCATGTGATTACATGGAACCAAGCCATTTCCTGATGCGCCTACACTTGAGACTTGGGGAAATGGGATGTGGAGGATATGGGGACCAGTAATTCTGGTGAGGGTTTAATTAAGAACTCAATTTTCCCAGACTTCCAGTACTTGACTGCCTGATGTTTCCTTAATAGGAACTGTTGATATGTTCTAATTATGGTGGGTTATTTATGGGATCAGGTCTCATCTCTCTGCTCAATTATGTTTTGTTTGGGAGATTTGCATTCTTTTACAACTCTAGCTCTTAATTGAGTCTGTTGTCT
Source organism: Eulemur rufifrons (assembly GCF_041146395.1). Classification (NCBI taxonomy): domain Eukaryota; kingdom Metazoa; phylum Chordata; class Mammalia; order Primates; family Lemuridae; genus Eulemur; species Eulemur rufifrons. Next base: position 267,495,152 of record NC_090989.1, read on the forward strand.
TCCCCAAAGATGCACTTAGTCTGGGGACCTCTCGTTTGTGGCTTTTCCTCTACCGGAGATCCCGCCATCCTTTGCCTTTCTCTTCCTTGCATTGATAAACTCTGAAGCCATAGGGAAGGCAACTCCTCCCTCCTGTATTCACGGCACTAACCTGGCCCTGGATGTGCCTTGCAAGCTCGCCTTAAATACTTCCTTTAAATTTTGGAGACAGGACTCTTTAACACTGTGCTTGAGTGTTAGATATCTTTAATATTGTGAGAGAAGTAAAAATTCCAGGTCCTCAGAGCCAAGAGATGCATTTGGTATTCTGAACTGGAACCTACTTAGAGATGTTTCTCCATGGAGGAAAAGCTCCTGGTTCACTACCTTGGAGAAATTCTCAGCTATGGGCAAATTACAGTTGGGTCCTGGAAAGTGTGTGTCCCTTCTAGACCTGTAGCACCTTGAGAACAAGGGTCATTCTATGTATCTCTATGTGTGTGCCGGGAAAAAAATAATTTTAAGAGCAGGACCTGGAGTTCATCTCAGGGGAGGAACTGTCTTTATTTTGAAAAATGCATTGGAAAGTTGCTCGGGAGAAGAAGTTGAGGCTATGAGAGGATTAGCTGGAAGGAGACCTCAAAAAGCTAAACATTCTGCATAAGAAGTGAACAAGAATCTTGAGCTGACAGACAGCAGAGAGGGGGAAAAAGAAAAAAGAGAGAGAAAGAAAGATGGTAACCCAGGCACCATGGCAAGAGGCTGGAAACTCTACAGAAGAGTGGCTCATGACAAATTTCTAGTGACAAAGTGTTCCAAAGACTTCGGATGACCAGAGAGATCAGTTTTCAGTGTGAAGTTCTTTGTGATGCTGCAGTGTAAGCAACGTCCTTCACACCCAAACCGTAAGTCAAAGTCTTCTGCATACACTCCGAGACCCTGTTTTTTGAGAAAAAATTAGAAAAAAAATTTAAGTCTTCTATATACATGAATGACCTGTGTGGGTGATTTGGCGGGACATCAAGAAAATGGAGCTGCTTGTCACTCAAGATAAGACTTCATTAGGTAAAGGCCAAAATATACACCCGGAGGTGGGAGCCTCTGAAACTCCCTGGAGGTATTGGGAGGGACACTGGGTTTTATTCTGAGTATCAGTCAGCAGGAAAATTTATGCTGGGTAACAACAGAACCCGACCTGCAATCTAAGTGAGCCGCAGCCACAAATGCTTGCTCTCCCTCATTCTGTCATTGAGCTGCCTTCACTTTGGGATGCAGGCTGGTGGAACAGCTCCTACACGGGACATGGCTGATCAATATGGCAGAGGGAAGAGAGAAGATGATGAACCTCACATTGACTTTCAAAGTTTCTGCTCAGCAATGTCATTTGTAATTGTATCTAACTGGTCAAAGAAAGCCACCTGGCCATGCCTGAGTTCAACAGGGCGGAGTGTGTTTGGTGTCACAGAGGAGATGCCAATGATGGACAGTCACACCATCTACCAAACGTTGTGTCTTGGACGTGGTTTGAGGTAAAGTTTATATAAACCATAAAGGATAAGGTAGTAATTTAATAAATAGTAAAGAATCACACAAGCATGTGGGTTTTCTGTTTATTTTCTTTCTGACTGTCCACACTGTTTCAATTTGTTGGAGAAATAAATGCTCAACCCTGTACCGTCCTTCCTTGTGGGGCCCAGAAATTGGTTTCCAGGAAAGGTGCCTATAAATCAGATCTTTGGCTCAAACTGACTATGTAAGGATGGACAGGGAAACACAGATGCTTCTTTCTCATGCAGATTCCCTGGCCAGGTCCATGGTCACAGCTCAGTCCTTAGGACACTGTGATCTAGACCAGCCCCAGGACACTGTGGGACATAGGAACAGACATTTCCATGACTCCAATCAACAATTTCACAGCTGTGTGGTTAACACGTGTGACATAGTGTGGCTATGCTTGTCTTCTTCCAACTGTCTGATACACGGGCACCATCCTAAAGGATATTGCCATCTTACAAGGGAGAAGAATAAAACCAAATACAAAGTAAACCATGATCATTGCCAAAATAGAGACCCAAGAATACTACGTGAGGCCAGTGCCAGGGAAATCTCAAGGCAGCAGGGACAGCTGCCTAGGTGTGAATGACATCAAAGTGCCTCTGGATGGGCATTGAAGGATGGAGAGGAGTTTTAAAATTTAGCTCTATTAATTATAATTTTAAAATAATCCAATGTCACTGTTTTGATTTAGAAAATAACATCTAAAGAAAAAAACATTGTTAATAATTTGGAGTGTGCAATTCTAGACACTTCCTATACAGAGACTATTTTACAAAACCACGATATTATTATATTATTCTGTAAACTAGGTTCCTTCCAGCATTGTAAGTTGATTTCCCTTTCCAAAACAATGAACATGCATCTACATTATTTTGAATAGTTGCATAGATATTCTATGTTTGGATATGTAATTTGTGTAACCAATTTTCTATTGGTGGACATCCACGTGGTTTCCAGCCTTGTGAGGAGCAGCTTTAAACATGCATCAGTGTGCACATCCATAGTTATTTCTAAGGAATCGATTCCGGGAGGGCAAATCGCAGAGTCCAAGGGTATGTGCTATGTTAGGACTTTTAAAGACTATAGACTGTCCAGTTTCAATAGATCAGATTTCAACCAGAGCTGAAGCAGAAGAAGAGGAGATGCCTGCTGGAGGACCCACACAGCACAAATGAAGGCGTGAACACTAGGAAGCATAGCATGTGTCTCGGTACCGTTAATCTGCTTTAAACACAAGCATTTCCGTCCACACTGGTCATGATGAGATCAAGTCACTGAGGGAACTGTCTCCAGTTCAGGCATAAAACCTCAGCTCCGCTGGGACCATCTAAATTCTACTTCCTCTTTACTTGCATAGAGCATGGGACACAGTAGGTGCATAATAAATGTTGGGCCGAACTGAGTCAGCACAGAGGTCTGTAACCCTGCTCCTCCTTCAAAGCCCTTTCAGCCTAGACTTGTGGGACAAAAATGCAACAAAGGAGGAATCGACAGAGGGGCTTGATTTATCACAATTTTGTGATTAGGAAGGAAGAATTTCATCCTACAAACAACCCCTTTTTTTCTGGCCATTTACATTCTCAGTTTGGATTCCATAGCTTTTCAGAAGTGGAGGATATATGTAATGGGATGAAAATGTGAAATACTAGTGTGATCATTTATCATTTTCATTGAAGAGGGGTATTGATTCCCTGCAATGCTTGTGAGCCTGGGGATGCTCCCGGAATGTCAACAGTGCTCTCTTTTGACACACCCCCTCTCTGCTCAGCAGGGTCTCTGCAAACCCCAAATGTTCTTCTGGGCACCGACACGAGCTCTCTGGAAACCAGCAAAGATCTCCCCACCCCCCACCCAGAGGGAGCTCACCCTCTTCCATCTCCAAATCTGACCATGCTTTAAGGTCTGATTCTCAGGAACACCCCACCAAGAAGCTGGTGCCCACTGCTTTCCTGTTCTGCACCCACTTCTGCACACATGCAGAGCCTCATGAGACCATATGCTGCCATTTTCTCTCATTGGCCTCAACCTGCAACGAGAGGTCTGTGTTTATTTTCTGTTGCTGCCATAACAAATTACTGCAAACCTAGTGGTTTAAAAGAAGGACCCAATACTCAGCAGGGTCTCCTGCTCAAGATCTCATATGGTGTTGGCTGGGCTGGGCTCTTACCTGGAAGCTCTAGGGAAATTCTGCTCCTAAGCCCATTCAGGTTGTCAGCTGAATTGAGTTCCTCTCGGTTGTAGGACCGAGGCCCCCATCCGCTGGCTGACTGGCAGCCAGGCCCTGTCTCTGCTGCCAGAAGCTGCCTGCATTCATTACTGCTGCTTTCCCTGTGGTCCCCTCCAGCAATGATTGGGTCACGTCTGTCTCATGATTCCGGTATCTCTGACTTCTGCATTGCTCCAACTCCAGCTGGAGAAAGTTCTCTGCTTTTAAGGGCTCATGTGGTTAGATTAGGCTACCTGAATAACCCAAGATAATATCCCTGTTTCAAGGTTTGTAACCTTATTACATCTGCGAAGTCCCTTTTGGCATGTAGCCTAACAGATTCACGGGTGCCAGGGATTAGAGAGTGGACATGCAGAGGAGAGGGGTATTCTACCTAAAGCAAGGGAGCGAAGGCAGGAATTCCAGCCCCCTTCACTGCTGGCTCTCCCACAAGCTCTAGCACGAGCCTGGAGTGTTTCATTGCACCTGGCTTCACCCTTCCTCACTGTGTGGAGCTCTCTCTGATGTCCCTGGTCCCAGCCACAGTTTAATAGGAAACTGGCTTCTGTGCAAATAATGCCAATTGTCTCTTCTTTTTGTATAGCACTTTGCAATTATTAAAGTGATTCAGCTGAGAAGACTGAACCTCAAAGAGGGCAAGTCACACAGGGAATGAAAGCATCGACAGGTACAAGGTCACCGGCAAGGGCCAGAAGTAGGTCTCACGTCTTCAGACTGTCACTCTTTCCAAATCTGGAAAATTCTCTGTGACCAGAAGCCAAGGAGCTAAGGAACATGTCATATCTTCCAGCTTCCCCAGAGAATCCCCAGGGAGAAGTCGGTGAGCCCGGGGAAGCCGGGCAGCCGTTGCTGGGCCCCAGTGCTGGCGGAGCTCTCCCCTAGCGCACGCACACTCCGGTCACTGGCACCGCCTACAGGGACAGACCGTCTTGGGAACAGCTTCCCTTCATTCTTCCAGCTGTCACCTGGCTCTGACCTGGCTTTGGTTCGTCTTGGGGTGGCCATTTGAAAGACAGGAGAGAAAGTCAGAGAACCGCAGAAACACAGTAGAGCCAGGAGGCAGTTTAGAGATCATCTAGTCCAAACCTCTCAACCTGATTTTCCAGATGGGAAACCGAGGTCCACAGGGGTGGAGAGACTGCCCAGCCAAGTGGGTCATGACCAAGACCTGGCCATTCTGCCTTCCAGAGCAGAGTTGAGTCCTCAACCCCATGAGGTCTCGGTCCTTTCTATTCAGCCATCCTGTAAGCCTGGCCTTACGAACCACAGCATTATGGCTTGTACATGTGTGTGCACACAAGTGTGCTTGTCTCCGTACACCCAGACACGTACACGCACCTGCAGTCTTAGTAGAGCACAAAGCGTGAAAGCCTGGACTCCAGAGTCAGGATATCTGGGTTCAAGTCCCTTCAGTGCTGACCTTGGGCCAGTTACTTAACCTCTCCACACCTCAGTTTCCTTGTTTATAAAATCAGAATAGTAATAGTACCCAGTGCATAGGGTTGTTTTGAAGAGTCCCTAAATTACCATATGTCAAAGGCTTAAAACAGTGTCTAGCACAGAGCCAGTGTTGGGAAATGGCTCACATTGTTATTTCCAGAAAGGTTACTGTCATGCCTGCCTATTGTTCTCTTGGCTGGGAAATAATGATCTAATAAAAATAATAATCCCCTACAACAATACTCATAAACTGAAATGCCCAAAGGGATTGAGAATAGAAGTGAGCTGGGTGTAAGAAAAATTGTGTGACTCCCTCAAATCTATTTGATTTTCCATTTTGAAAGAGAAACGAACACAGGAAAATATTTCTGCACTATAGAAAAAACACCAGAGCAAGCACAGTGGTAGATGGTGACTGTGCCTTGGCCTCAGTGTCAGGGACGATAGAGAGTGGTGGGGACTGGGGTAAACTGCAGGGCTCTGGCCCTATCTGAAGGCACGATTGCTACTCGCTTCAGCTGATTGTTGCCATGTGAAAATTCAGATCTGCAGTTGTCAGATCTCTTGATTTTTTTTTCAAGAGAAGCCAGAAAGCTGCATTTTTTAAATGTAAAATGTCCGAATTATTAAATATTGGCTCAATTCTTTGAAAACATTGGCTGAGCCAAACAAAACATCTGTGGACCAGACTCAGCCACAGCGGCCAGTACTCAGTTTCTGCCTTATATTTATGTGCTGTAGTCACCATTTTACTTAATCCTGTGGTGACCGTGTGAGTGTCATCGGGCTGCTACCAATGGCCCCATCTGGGGACAAGATAGAAAAAGACTCAGGGGTGGCAGCTTACTGCAGGTTAACCGACTGGGTAAAGAGATCTGAGATTATAAAGTGGATTCTCCAAAGAAGGCTGCAGCCCTGTTTCTGAGACAGGTCCTTTTGTCTCTGGGCTTTAGTTTCCCCGTTAGCAAAACAGGTAAAGAAAACCCATCCTGTCTGCAACTTTGGGCTGTTGCGAAGATGATGAAGTCGTGGGTGAGAAAGTACCTCCCATACTGTAAAGTTTGGTGGAAGCACCAGCACGTGGAGAGGGCTCTTATCACAGTGTGACAACACTGATACGAAAAAGCACATACTTCTTTGAATCCTTCTCTGCCAAGGGAGACTTGGTAGATTTTAGACTAGTTTTCAAGTCATATGCCAGACGATAACCGCAAAGCATTGTTTGCAATAACAAGAAACCGGGAATGGCTTAAATGCCCATCGATAAGGGAACAGATCAACAGAGTGTATGATCATCGGATGAAAAATTATATGACATTTAAAAAGAATTAACTACGTGTGTGTGTGTGTGTGTGTGTGTATGTGTTTGTGAAAACAACATGGATTCACCTTGAAAGCAACAGAGTGACAAAAGCAATTTGCAGAATAAGAGCAGTATGATGACATTTAAGTAAATTTTTAAAACTCACCAGAAACTCTCTGCATTGTTCATGGGACCCACTTATATAATAAGGTATGTAAACATAAATGGGAAAGATGCACATTAAATTCATGATAGTGGTCGCCTCTGGGTAGCGGGGCAGGGGACAGGACCACGTGGAGTACAAATGCCTTCAACTTTATCTGCAATGTATAACTTTAAGAAAAATCTGAAGCAAATGCACCAAAATGTTAGCATCTGTTAATTCTAGATAGTGAGTACATGGGGTTTTTAAAATTGCTTTCTGAATTTTTCTGCTTCATTTTTTAATATAATTTAAAGGAATGAAGAAAGAGAGAAAGAGAAGGAGGGAGGGAGAAAGTGGGAAAAGGACAGAGAAAGAGGGAGAGAGAGAAAGGAAAAAACCCACAGCCCTCAAAGTCATATTTGGAGCTGGATCCAAAACTGTGGTCCAATTTGAGAGCCTTTGGAGGACAAAGGAACAATAAATAGGACACAAAAAATCACTGCTGTGACTGGGCCTCCTTTGCTCACGCTATGCTCATTTCCATGAAGACCTTCATCAGGTTGAGTTATCAAGAATTCTCTTCATTTCTTAGAGTCTGAAAGTGGTTAGGATCTTAGACCAGTGGGTGGGTGGCTCTGATTATGAAGGTGGAATGTCATCGCTCTCGTGGCTATTAGCTCAGCAAGGGGAAGAAAGGAAACCCAATTTCACCCCCAAATAACTGTCTTGGTACATTTATCCCCAGGTGACTTTGAAATGTAGAGAGCTTCCACTCTGGGGTAAGGTAGGATTGCAGGCACCATTAACGCTCTTGAAATCCACACCTAATTAGAAAGAAGGAAGCTCACAGTTCTTACATCAACCAAGGAAAGTGTCTCCTGGCTTTGAGAATGAGTGGTTTTTCCCTGCTGGCCATAGCCTTAGAGTCAAGAGTAACAATGAAGGTGACAAACGAAGGGATGGCCTATTTCTTCTGGGGCTTGAGGACGGTCACCACTTTGAGCTACTCCTAATTGCACACTTACTACCTGCCAGGCTCTGGGCTAAGTGCCTTTTGTGGTGGGACACCTGCTGGTTTTGGTTCCTTGTTCCCTCCTGTTAAGGAACACTTGTTCTCCTCTCCATGTGTTTCTGGTGAAGCCACGTGATTGAAATGTGACTGAAGCCTGGCCGATCACAGTTCTCCATCTCACTGGCAGCAGTGATTAGTTCGAGAGGTGGGCAGGTGACCTGAGCAGGGGCTTAGAGGGAACTTCTCTGGAATCGCCAAGCAGATGCTGAAGGACTCACTTTCTTGGTGTTCCCAAGCTGGTGCTACTGTGGCCATGTCCCTATCAAATGGTGGAGGGGCTCTCTGCAGTGGGAGGCAAAGCAGCCAACACACAGAAAGGCAGAGACAAGCAGAGACAAGAGTCAGATGCAGAGAGACAGTCGTGGTGGTGCAGTGTCTAGTTCTCAGGTCTAGATGCTGAGCCTCAGTCCCTCAGTTTCAATGGGCTACCTCATTGTGCTCCGAACCATAGGAACCAATCAATTCCTTTCACCCCCACCTTCAGCAAGTTGAGATTCTGTTGCTTGCAACCAAAAAAATTCAGAAATTCAGACAATTATATCAGAATTTAAGATTCACTAGAATCTAACTGTTCGAGAGCAGGGCCATGGCAGTCTTGTTCACTACTGTATACCCATACTAGGAACAGTCCCCAGCCCATAATAGTTTCTCCAGAAATATGTTAAATGAATATATAATAAGTATTACATCATAAAATCCTTACTCAAACTCTGATAAGGTGGCATTATTATTGGAAGCTCCAGATCCTAAGGTAAGAGCTTAAAGTTCACCCAGCTGGAAGGCGGCAGAGGCCAGTTCTGATAAGGCTCTTAAACCGGGTGCTGTGTCATCTGTCACCCTGACAGCCCCCTTCTAACTCGTCTCCTTTCCTCTACTTATACAGGGAACCAGAGTGACCTCACAAGCACACACTAAATTCAATCGCCCCCTGCTTAGAACCCTGTCCCGGTGGCTGCTGGGCCGCCAGAGCCATTGCAGGGGCTGATTCCACTGAAGGACTGTTCCCGTCGCTGTCTGTGCCTTTGCCACCGCCTTGGCCTTGCCCTTCCGCTGTGCCCGGCTCCCGGCCAGAGCTTTCCCGCCTGGTGATTCGCCCCCCTTCCCCCCGTCCTGGGAATCTGTTCCAAGTTTCTGGTGAGTTATTGGATCCTCAGTTTTAAATCTTTTTCATATGCAAGTAGTTTATTCTCATTAAGAGAAATCCTATCTTCTGCTTGTTTAACTCTGTCAGTTAAATCTGTTAAGTTTATTTGTGTTTGCCCAGTGGTCATTTTTATGGAGGGAACATCTGAAACCGTCTGCAGGGAGGAAGCTGAAGAAGCCCGGGGAGTGCCCCAGCTCTGTTACTGATTTTCCTGACGTCTCCACCACCCAGAGCAGCTCCTTCCGTCCACGGGAGGCTGGCCCCGGGGTGGCTCGTCTCTGAGCCCTTCTGCGTTCTGAGTTTGCATAGGAACAGCCTTCACCTGGGAGGTTTCGTGTTGTGGTTTTCCCGTTGTCGTTGTTGCAGGGGCTTTCAGAGAGAGTAGCCCTAAAGAGTTGGGTTTAATGATTTCTGATGCCACATGTCAGTGGACACAGGCAGAAGAGACTGAGTTCCTGTTTTCTGCCTTCAGATGAAGAGAAAAGACACAGGATTGATCCCTCTGGCTGTGATCACTGCCTCCTCAGAGCTCCTGCTGCACTTCGTACCTTTAACAGACTGCTGGTGCTTCCGCCAAGGTCAGGTTCATCTGCCTTATTGCCCTGCTAGCCTCTGACAGCCTTGAGTGAAGGCTTTGCACAATTGGTTATACCCCCAAGTTTATCCAGTAGGGTGTCTAGGATATAGCAAACTCTATAGTGTTTGATGAATGATGAATGAGTGAATGATTCCATGAACATCATCCCCTGCACACAGCCACCGCCTTAGCGGAATAGGTACTCTCTGTGCAGAACTGAGACAGCCACATGTGCATGGCCCTAGGAGTTCCAGGGAAGTAATTATTGCCGCATTATCATGGCTCCTGTTTTATAAGGCTTTTTTTTTTTTTTAACATTTATTCCCTTATCTTCATTTTCTTTAAGGAAAAAAAATACCTAGTTAATCAAAAATTTCCTCTATTGGCTTTTTTCAATACAAATTGCAATTTCCACAGGATGCAGAACAAAGATAACCGCAATCACAAAACCAGGCAGCTAAAAAAGATAAACTTTAGATTTCAGAGCAGAAAAGAAAACTCAAACAAAACTTTACCTGTCAACTCCCCTCATTCCCACTCAAGATTTTTAGAACCTCATTTTAACCATAGTAATAGATTGAACTTTCAGCTGTGAATTAGGCAGTCAAGATAGGTAGTGAGCTCTCCATTACTGGAGGTAAGCAAGTGAAGGTTGGATGACCACCAGTGGGGAGAATAGAACAGAAAATAACTGACTGCAATACAGTGAAAAGTCCAACACTGTGCTTCAGAAACCCAGAAATGACAAATTTAACTCTACAACTGGTAGAAAAGGAGTAGTGGAAAATAGCATAAGATTTAGGCTTAGACAGTCCTGAGACTGAGTCTTGGCTCCAGTGATGAGTAGCTGTGTGACCTTCAGGAAGTTATATAACTTCTCTGATTAAACAAGATATACATTATAAAGGACCTAGCCCAGTGCCTGAAACAGAGTATGTTAAAATATGCTAGCCTCCTTTGTTTTTGTAAAAGGAGGAAGAGTATGGTCACAAAATTGACCAAGAATTCCTCCTAGCCCTGTAACCATTCTCATTCCTGATGTAACCTTACCTCTCCTCTCTTCTAGAGGTGGAGGCTGCCTCTCCCCTAGGGGCTCTGGGTGTGACCACGTGAAATGCTTTGGCCAATGAGGCACCGGCAAATGGGGCACAAACTGAGACTTGAAAAGTACAACCCTGAAACTGACCACAGGAGGGCGCCTAGTCTAGCCTGCTGGGTGGGGAAGGACGAGTGGCCAGCTCTTCTGCTCACGCTAGCCAGTAAGCGAGAGAGGCCATCCCAGACCTCCCAGCCCCAGCGGACCCACCTGCTGACTGTAGAATAGCTTGGTGGACCACAGACTGCCAAGCATAACAAAATGATTGTTGTTTTCAGCCACTAGGTTTTTGGGGTGCTTTGTAACACAGCAAAAGTTAACTGTTACAAGTAGATTAGAAAAATTATCTAGTTAGAAATAATCAGGATACATGAGTATGTGGAATTTTCTTTTCAGAAACTCACTTGATGGGTGACTTTGCCAAAATGTAGATGTATCTCCTGACACAAGGGCCATCTGTGTGAATAGAATTGTCAAAACGTAGCTGAACTGTCTGTCAGGCTTTTAGCCAATTTAATCTACAGGAATGCATGTGACGCCTAGAACAATGAATTTTAATGCCTGGGCAGCTAAATGCAAGGAGAAATTTAAGCCATGTTTACACAAGTGATGCGTTCCTAGGAGACCCCACAGGTCCTCCTGGAGAGGGGGCTGGCTGGGGACATCACTGGTGTTTCTTCCTCTAGGAGAGGTGGCTGTGATCCCCGGGAAAAGCAGAGAAATAGTCAAACATTATTTAGGGTCCACTTTAATATTACCTGAAAAGCACCATTCACAGGCTTTGATGTCTTGGCTGAGTAGAAATAACACTTCCCTCATCAAAAAAGTTGTTTGATCCCTGAATTCTGGTTGGTTTTTTTTTTATTTTTTTCCTTTTTAGATATTAAATCAGAGCATTTCAGTTTCCCCTGGGTAAGAAGCGATGAAAGGGGCAGTTGATTTAGTGAATAAAGTTATTTAGCTTCATTATCATTGCAGCCCTGAACAGGGGACTGTCCCTTTTCTCTTGGCAATTCCATGGTTCCTTCCCTGCCTGCCCCCAGCCCCCCCCCCGCAGTCCCCAGCCAGTCGTGACATCATCTCACACTGACAACAGTAGCTCTTCTGCCCTCCGGGACCCCGGGTGCACACACCACTGGAGTGACCTTTTTAAATCACCTGCCGCATGTGATGCCCTGCTCAGAAACCCGCCATAGCTCCCTATTGCCTGGGCCACTGAGACCCATCTCCTTTCTCTGCCGTATTAGTTTCCGGGGGCTGCTGTTACAAAGTCCCACAAACTGGGTGGCTTAAGCAACAGAAAGGGATTGCCTCAGAGGGAGAATCTGTTCTGCTTCCCGCTCCTAGCTCCTGCCAGCCCCAGGCATGCCTCAGCCTTCCCCGTGCCTTCGCACCCCCGTCCCTCTACGCGAGTCCGTCTGTGTCGTCCAAAGGTCCCCTTTGCATCAGGATGGAGTCATATTGGAGTAGGGCCCACCCTAATGACCTCATCCTCACCTGATCATCTTCAAAGACCCTATTTCCAAATAAGGTCACATTCACGGGTACTGGGGGGGTCAGGACTTCAACCTCTTTTGGGGGGACACAATTCAACCCATAACGACTGTGTTTTAAGACTCTTCGTAGGCTGAGCCCACACTCTCTGTCCCCAGACCATCCCTGTGACTTCACAGCTGTGGCTCCGACACTGGTGGGCAGAGTCACGTTGGAGTGCAAATTTCTGTTCTGCAACCTATCAGCCCATTTATCCGCTCTGTGCCTCAATGTCTTCATCTTTAAAATGGGGATATTAATAGTACCTGCCTCAGGGGATCGTTGTGAGGTTAAAGGAGTTTATGCAAATAAGGCTCTTTGAAGAGTGCCTGGCTCCCCCGTGAAGGTTATTATTATTTTGGGGTTTTTAAAGTTCTCTCTCTTTTCCTCCCTTCCAATGAGGCTCCCCTTTTCACTGTCCCCAAGTAGGAGGCTGTGGCATCCCAAGGTCACACTGCGAGTCCACAGGATTAAACCCCCGACCTCTTCCCCCAAACCCAGGGCTGGCTCCACCGCCTTGCCCCTCAGGGCCCCCCGCCTCACCCTTCCACATGCTGCTCACACTCTTCCGGCCCCTTTCTGTGATCCCAAATCGTTCCAAGTTTGAGCCATGAAAACCTTCCTGTCGTTAAAAACCTAGCTTCCAGTCTGAGCTAAATGTGCCCTAAGTGTTAGCAGCCGTTGTTCTGTTACGTGTTAATTTGTCACTCGGGGATACAGAGGGGACGGGAAAAGCATCGCGCGTCGGGTAATGGTTTGGCTCAGCCTTCATCAGCATCCTAATTATTCCACACCTTTTTAATAGAGGAAGCATTAGCATTCCTAAACTGCGTAGGGGTCTGATTGAAATAATGTCTCCTGAATTACCTTTTCATAAACCGAAAAAATAAATAACTAACCAGGAAGCTCCCCAGACGCAGCGTCCTCCTGAGCTTGTGCCTGGCCGGGGTCCTAGGGAGGTGTAAGAGGGGAGAGTGGCCGGGCTGGGGCTCAATTTGACCCCACAGAGAGCAGGAGATGTTGCCCGTTCTTTCTGTTCCTCCTGCTCTCATCCTTCCACATCGTGCTCAGCCCCCAGGGCCTGGCTCACGTGAACACACCTCCTTCAGGAAGCCTTCCTTGACTGCACCCTTTCCCGGTTGCTGTAGAATATGTGCCAGCTGACTTGGCTCTTGATTCTCTCGAGTAATATCCCTATTGTTCTATGCAGGTGGCTCTTTGCCAGCTTGGGTGCAAATGGCTCAGAGAAAAAGCCCTGTTGGAACCTTGTCTTGTCCTCTCTGTGGCTGCCGCACAAACCCTGGCCCACAGTAAGTCTCTCTGTGCAGCTATTGACTTCACCCGACAAAAAGGAAGACAGACTGAAGTCTCAACATGTCAAGGTCATTCCCACCGTCCCCCATTCCAGCTGCCTCTCCAGAGCGCTCAGCTAGCATCAGTGACTGTGGCGTTGAGCTTAATGAACAAGGCAGATTTTCCCAATAGCCAGTGGTGCCCTCAGGGAGCGAGCTGCTTGTAAGATACAAGGTTCCCCATCTCTAGGATCTTCAGAGCAGCAGATGGGAGACCCTCAGGGGCTCCAGGGTCCTGTGACACTGGGGTTCCTTTCTATGTTTCATGTCACTCTTTGCAAAGGAAACACCAGCCTCCTTTTATCTATTTATTTATTTTTTTTTTTTTTTAGCTCCCAGGCCATACGTTAAGAAGGAAATCTGTAGCTACTTTGTTAAAATCGGTACAAACAGAACATCTCACATTTCGGAGCTGTCACTCCACTGAGAGTCATTCACATAAACAACGAGGTCCTCGTGGGTTTGATGGCAACACAAACACCACTTGTGACTCAATTAAGGAAGCAGTAATTAAAAAGGGGGAACAGCATGCAGTCTCTCCAGTCGCATCTTCCCACTGAGGCCTGGGACGCTGACGGGGGATGCAGAGGGCTTACGGGGATCTCCCTGGGGCCTGCTCCTGCCCTGGCCGGGGGTTGCCCGGGGTGAAGTGGGGAGGGAGAAAAGATGGGGACACACAGCCCTTGAGCTCAGCTAGGGACCCAAGTGCTGGAAGTTAACAAAGATTTTCGTAAATTAACAAAGTGCACCCAAGGAGACAAAACATTGCCCGCTGGAGATGGGCCACCGTTTCTTGGTTCTCAAATGCTGACAGCGAGTATCTTTTATTTTCACTATGTTCCAGGCACTGTTGTGAGAAGTTTATAGGTATTAAGTCATAACAACCCCATGAGATAGCTGCCACTACTAGCTCCATTTTTCCATCTGGGGAAACTGAGACACATGCCCAAGGTCTTTCAGCTAAGAAGAGACACAGCTAGGAGTTAAACTTGGGGAGTGTGCTCTAAAGCCCACCCCTTAAGCACTATATTCAACTGCCTGAAATGCTCCGGGCTCTCCTGATAATAATCAGCTTCCCCATTTGTTAATCATTTTCTCTGCTCCAGCAACTGTGCTGTGCTCTTGAGCTGGGGGGTCTGATCTTATGAAGCGTGTTCTGTGATTATCCCCATTTGACAGATGGAGAAACAGAGGCTCTTGGAGACTAAATGCCATCCCTCCCCCAGCTGAGTGACAGAGCTGGAACCAAATCCATATCTGCCTGTCTCCAAATATTCCGTCCTGCATTTCTTACTTCCAGTTGTGAGTACTTGAAGGCCAAAGCATAGACCGACAAGTATTTTTCATTTTTATTCTGCTAGGCTATGGGTGTGAGAAGAAAGGACCCAATAAGATGCTCCTACCCTTGAAGGTTGCTATGGATTGAATTGTATTCCCCCAAAATTCATATGTTGGAGCCCTAACCCCCAACGCGACTGTATTTGGAGATAGAGCCGTTAGGAGGTAATCAGGGCTAAATGAGGACATAAGGGTAGGGTCCTAATCCAATAGGGATGGTGGCCCTATAAGAAGAGGAAGGGATCCTGGTCTTGATCGTTCTCTCTCCATGAACACCCACCAAAGAAAGGCCCTGTGAGCACACAGCCAGAAGGCAGACATGACCAGAACCCGCCCATGCTGGCACACCGATCTTGGGCTTCCAGCCTCCGCAAATGTGAGAAAGTAAATTTCTGTTTTTTAAGGCACCCAGTCTATGGTATTTTGTTATGGCAGCCTGAGATGACTAATACAAGGATCTTTTAATCTTTCTGAAGCATTAAGACCAATGCATTGTGGTAAGCAGAAACTATGTCTGACCCACCATCCATCCTGTGGTTGGACAGATAGATGCCTGGAGGGATGGATGGGTGGTGGTTTGGGTGGGTGGATGGATGATGGGATTAAGACCACTGGGACTTAGGGATGCCATGTCTGAGACTGTGAGAGGATAGGAGGTGAAGGAATTGCCTAAGAGGAAGCCTGAAATAAGGGCAGATGTTAACTGCCTAGTTGGGGACATATTTCAGTGATCTGGGAGTACAGCAAAGCACGCTCCAACTTCAGAGCCTAAGGGGTCTCATGCATGAAAAGCCACAGAGCGGCCTGACATGAAAACTTCTCATGGCTGTGGAGGTAGATCACAATATGTCAGCCCGGGAGAAGGGTCTCAAGGCTTCCATTGTTAGAACACCACGCCAAGTTCCTTCTCTCCCTTTCTCTCCACAATGCCTCAGTTAATGTAAAACCAGTCTCCCAGTGGAAAGCCTGTAGTTTCTTTGTTCCTTGATCAAATGGGTCACAGCTACTGAAGTTAGAAGATTGATATCCATATACATAGCTTGAGCTTGGGATAAAATTAGTTAGTTTACCTTGATCAAAAGTGTTGTACCTACTGAAGAATTTTGTGTTTTTCCCTTCTAGAAAGGAGAAGGAAATTAGCTAAGACACTTTGTGATTTTGGGGGGATCCGTGAAACCTTTGATCATTGTATCCCATGACTTTTTTTTGCATGAGATTGTTGTATTTTGCAGCATGGCAAAGAGAATAAAAAGCAAGTGCTGGGTTTTAGTCACTGCCACCTTGGCACCAGAGTACTGGAGGTCCCCTGATTTCCCCGCTCTTTTAAGTACTATTTCTGTGTCTGTGCCTGTGTTTCTTTCATCTCTTGCAACACATTCTGCCAGGGGACCCTATCTTTATCAGGGATATCGTGAACCCCCGATAGATGGGTAGATGGGTAGAGGGGTGGATGGATAGTTGGGTGGATGGATGGATAAATGGGTAGACAGGAGGATGGATGAATAGATGAATAGATGGATGGATGGATGGACAGACAGATGGAAAGCTGGGTGTGCATGCTATGCACTCAGAGTTGGGGCAATGCCCCTGGATCAACACTGTTCTGGGGACTGTTCCAAATCCATCTTGGTAGTTTTTCCCACCATTGCCTCTCAATTTTCATGAATGACTAAGAGTATGGAGAAGAGCCCTCCTGGGCGTCAAAGAATCTGGATGTTTCTCAGTGAGCTATAGTTCTGATTGCATTATCAGTGGATTAACATCAGTCCCACCCCACCACCTGCCCAGCCAGCTCTGACTAACACAAATACACAGAACAACCGCACCCTGAAATTTCTCCAACATATTCTTTCAATTCTGTAAATCACATCCCCTGAGTTCAGGGCAGGATGCTGATTGGGAAGATTAAC
This sequence comes from Eulemur rufifrons, assembly GCF_041146395.1. NCBI lineage: Eukaryota > Metazoa > Chordata > Mammalia > Primates > Lemuridae > Eulemur > Eulemur rufifrons. The sequence continues at coordinate 267,511,825 of NC_090989.1, forward strand.
AGCTGTGGGAATCGCGCTGGGCAGCCCGGACCCAGGCTTAGCTTAGGGCTTGGCAAGCATTCTGCACACCTACTGTGTGCCAGCCCCCATGAGGGGTGCTGGGGCACAGAGGTGGAGAGGACTCCATACCTGCCCTGGAGAAGCGCTTGGTCTAGGAGAGGTTTACGAAGCCTCTGCCTCCGTCTGCAGAGAGTGTCTCTGTTGACCCCCACGCCCAATGCCCGCCCACCCAGGTGAACCGCAGGAAGACACTGCTCTCCTTGCACAGGGGACAGAGCACAGGGGAAGGGAGGGCAGTGTTCAGGAGGACAGCGGGCTTCAAAACAAAGGGCCTTCTCAAAGGTCACGTTCAAAGGGCTGAATAAGAGGAAGAGAAGTGAAGGGAAAACACTGGATCAGAAAATTACAGCAAGGTCATTTTCTGGGGTGCGGACAGGGCATTGGCTGGGTAGGGACAAGGGGGTTAAACAGGAGGCAGGGCCCAAAGGAGCAAGCAGCCAGAGGGAGGAGCCGCATTTTGGAGCAGCAGAGACTTGGGGTAGGCAGGGAGGACCGTTGAGACAGAGGCCAGTAACTGCGGCAGCATGCTGAGTGCCATACACCAGGGGCATCGTGACACTCCACACGCATAGGATCAGGTCTGAAAATGCTGGACTAGCATTTAGCCCAGTGCCAGGTCCATGGAAAGAACAACCCTGTCAAATGGGCTTATTTCCCCTATTTTTTCATTTAAAGTAAGAGATGAAATGTTAGAGAGCTGGAGCTTCCAGCCCTTCATCCTGCCAGGTCTGTGTGATCCAAGGACTGTGCCCCTCATCCCCAGTTCTGCTGCCTCTCGAGGGGTGCTCTGAAGCTGGCAAATACCCATCAGACCTCTCTGGGTCAGCATCGATTTCCTTGTCTGTAAAAGGGGTTGAATGGATCAGTGTGACAAAGAAACATTTGTCAAGCGGGGTGCACTGTCCAAGTTTGCGGGGTGTGGCTGCTAGTTAGAGGCAGTGCAGGGGGGGAACAACAGCGGTAAACATTGTCATAGATCTTAGTGAGCACCAGGCACTGCCGTGAGCACCGTTCATGACCTGAACCCGTTCAATCTTCCCCCCATCACCACACTGTGATCACCTTCATTCCACAGGTGGGCAGGCGGAGGCACAGGGCGTTAGGTGACCTTCCCGGGGCCCTGCAGCTGCACATGCAGAACCAGGTTCCGCACTTGCCGTCTGCCTCAGGGCCCAAGCTCTTTCCCCCTCCAGGCTACACGGCAGAGCAGCAAGAACGCGCCCGCCAGGTGCCCAGGTAGACGGTGAGAAGCCTGGCTCCGCCTGATAGCTCTGCGCCTTTGGCAACTCGCTCAACTTCCCTGGGACTATTTATCTCTAAACTGGAGATTTAAATGCAAGTACCCAGCTCACTGGGACTGTCGGGGGATTTCAGGACATGACGGAGGTAAAACACAGAGCCCCATGCTTGGCACGTGGAAGAGCTAAATGAACAGCAGCAGCTGCGGTGGCCAGGAGGGAACGGAAGAAGAGGAGGAGAAGAAAAGGAAGAGGAAGAGGAGGAAGCAGAGAGGAAGAAGAAGAGGAGGAGGAGGAGAATGTGGACACCCACGACTGGCTCTGACTTGCCTTTATTTCTGGCCTCCCCACTTGGCTTAGCCAATCTGCTGTGGCAGCCGAGGGCAGGAGGGGTCCAGTCACCCAGAGCTCCCAGGCAGGGGGCTTCTCTCCCCCATGACAGTCCCTTCCTGCATCCCAACAGCCCCCGGAGCCCCAAGTAGAAGGAGCTCCATAAACAAATCCATTTAAGGCAAGGTCATCATCTGGGCCTGTAAATCAATAGGCTTCCATGGCCATTTGCAGAACGAAAGGCACAGTCAGCTCCGGAAAATGCATCATGTGGCCGGGGGCGGGGGCCTGTCAGCCCCACTCAGCGAGCAGGAAAATCTATGCCTCCTCCTGGGCCCGGTGCTGGTGTCCCCCAGGGCTGCCCACTCGGTCTCCTGCACGAGCCCACATGGGCCAAGCGGCTGCAGCTGCTGCGAGCGTGTGTGTGTGTGTGTGTGTGTGTGTGTGTGTGGAGAGAGAGATTTGTTGCGGGTTTTTGTTGTTGTTTGTGTTTGTGTGTGCTTTTTTCTAAGAGGCCATCAGCATTCTGGCAGCGTCCTGAGAAATTCATCAAATTATTTAACCTTTGCTGGAATAAATAATACATGTGCTTTCTCAGGATTTATTCTGATTAAGCCGTTCTGGAGTGGTGCCAGGCCCGAGCCCGCCCCAGGAAAGGCAGGAAGGAGGCTGGTGGCACAGGATGGGAAATCAGGAGGCCAGCTGAGGGCTGGAGGGGAGGGGGCCGATGAGGCCGGAGGGCCCTCGTGGCGGAGACGGACCCCTGTGAGCCCCTCCAGGTTGGTGGGTTGTTGAGGAAGAGATGAGCACCGCCGGCCTCCGTCTCTCCACCTGCAGGCTGTCTGCCTCCCCCCAGCCGTGGAGAGAGAGCTGGACTGGGGGCCGGAGATGTGGCTCCGACTGCCGAATGACCTGCTGCGTGTCCGGGAGGCTGAGAGCCAGGTCGGCCTGGGTTTGATCTCTGCTGTGCTCTGCCGTCTGCATCCGTGTGCACTTGCCCAGGCAGCGCCTGCAAAGCGCAGCATCTGCCCACAGCGGGTGCTCAGGAGATACGAGGTTGGAACCTATTAAACTGCTGATAGGAGACCAGCTGCAACCTCCAAAAGGACATTTCATACGGCTCAACCTACAGATGCAAGTGGTGACAAAGACCACAGGACTAACACTGAGAGTTTACCGTGTGCTCTAGTCTGTAGGCTTCCAACAAATAACATCCTTTAAACGTCAGTCCTTTGAGGTCTATACCATTATTATCATCCTCATTTTACAGGTGGGGAAACCGAGGACCAGAGAGGTCAGGGAACCTGCTGGAGGTCACACAGCTCACAGAAGGGTTGAACTTGGATTTGAACCCAGTCTAGCCCCGAGCTCCTCTCAGTGATACACCACGCCATCGTTTCTGCTTCACCTTTCCCAGGAGGTCACTGCCACTGTGCGTGGGAGAGAGAAGGCTCTAGATTTCAGATTCCATTGCCTACAAAGAGTAAACAGGAGAGAAGGAGATAAACTGCAATATCTGAGCCCGTCAATGATATGAAATTTGCAAGAACTTGATTTTAATGCAAATGTAGATAATTTAGAGACATCAAAAGAGGGGATCATAGTGTTTGGGACTTTTGCACACACAGGGGTGTCAGAAGCCCCCAGAAAGGGTCTAGAGAGGACCTAGGAGCTGCCCATAGCAATCACATCTCTAGTAAAAGGTTCTGGATTCCAGGAAGAGGAGACGCCTGTTTGGCTTGTTGAGCGTGAGACACTGAAGCCGGTCAGTCTTAGAGGTCAGTACAGAGGACCTAGGACGGAGCTGGGTGACCCCAGAGGAGAGGGGAGAGGCCCGGGATGCAGGCCTCACTTTCTGTCCTGGGGCCTCGGTTTCCTCTGCTGCTGAGTGGGTGGGTTGCCTCACTCCGCAGCCCCTCCGGGCTGTGCCGTTCTGTTATCACCGTTCCGCACTGTCTGTGCATCCGTCCACACAGCGAGGGAGAGCAGGCAGGGGCGCTGGGGCCGGTCTGCTTGGATTCCGATCCAGCTCCACCACTAAGCAGCTGTGTGACCTTGGGCAGGTGACCAGACCCCTCGGAGCTCATTTCTTCATCCGCCACCATGGGGTAGTGGTCACGCCTACCTCTAGGCTGGTAGGTTTGGCTAAACAAGAAGATTCTGCAGAGCACCTCGCTAGGAGTGGGGATTCCAGAAGCCGCAGCTGCTGTCGTGATGATCAAGAAGGCCTGGCCCGGGATGGAAGGAACAGACGAGAACATAAACACCAGAAGCCTGGAGGAGTGTCCAGGGGGGAGGCCGCAGGGGGCCGGCTCAGACCCCGACCCCGCTGGGATTCAAATCTGGAAGCTCTGCGGGACAGAAGACCTCAGCATTCCCCTGAGTGCCCAGTGGGCTCCAGTCCCTTGCTCAGGAGCAGAAACCTGGGCTTAGAAATATTCACAATCGCCCCACGATAAACCCCAAATAATCTTTCTTGAAACCACATATCATTTTCCTCTTAAAGAAACGAAATCTCTAATTAGAGTTTCCTCTGAACGTTTTCTCTTTGAAAAAAATTAAAAATGTATAAACCCTCCTGTATCGTGTATGTATATTTCATTGCTGCATAATTGGGATCTTTGTCAGTAACCGGGGTGGCGGGCGACAGCCTTTTAATCGGCTACAGATGCTAATGTAGAGAGAGACATTTTCCTCCTCTTGGCTCGACTGTTCCAGCCAGAGACTGGAGTCCTCCCTAATAAGTATTTATGTCAAAATCCGTTTTTGGGGAGTGGGGGGAGAGAGAGCAGCTGTAGCACAGTTGAAAGACGTGGCTCTGATTACAGTCGCCAGCCAAGGGGGGGGATCACTTTTAGAGTGAAACAGTGTTAATCAAGTTAATCACAAAACCCGCGCTATAATTGCTTCTGCTCTCAGACAAAATTTTACTTTTATCTAAATTACTAAAGTGAGGAGAGTGCAATCCACTCTAATTTAGCTTTTGAGCTAAGGAGAAAGCGTGTGTGGAAGGCTAGAGAGGTTTTTAAACATCAGGAGAACTCATGCTATGGAATTCAACTCTCCTCTCCTTCCCGCCCCTCTGCTCTCCCTACCTCCAAGACAGCTCAGCCCAGTGGTTGGAAGCCTGGACTCCTGGATCTACCACTTAAGGCTCTGTCCTCAGTTTCTTCATCTGTGAAACGGGGATGATAACGGTACCTACCTCAGCAGTGTGGGGCAGATTAAATAAATTGACAAGGACGAAATCCTTGGCGTGTGCTCAATATGTGCACTTGTGCACACACACACCCCCAATGCTCAAAAAGTGTTAGTTGCTGTTGTCAGCCCTCAACTTTCCTTCCTCCCTCCCTTCCTTCCTCCCTTTGAGCTGCCTCCTTCCCTCCCCTCCTCGCCTCTGACTCCCACCTGTTACTAAGCAGCCACTCTGCAGGAGGCATGACCTACCTTTAGGGACCCACACTCTGGTTCCCGATTTGTCTCAATACAAGGGTGGCATGAGTATGACCTCAAAAGAATACAGAAAAGAGCTGTAGGTTTGGACCAGAGGGGACCCCTTCGTCCAGAGGAGCAATCAAGAAGGGCTGCATGGAAAAGGTGGGATCGTAGCTGGGCACTGAATGACACTGCACATGTAGAGTTAGGAGGCTGGGGGAGCGAGGACTGGGGCCCACACTCCAGGTAGAAAGATCAGCGTGAGCAGAGGTCTGGAGGGACACGTGCAGGGAGCAGACAGTACAGGGTGCTGTGGCAGCGCTGGGTGCCGTCAGGTGGGACTCAGTCCTGATGACAGGCCCAAGCTGTCACTTCTGGCCTGTGCAGCCCTCCAGTTTCATCCAGGTCAGCTCTGCATGTTGGCGGAAAAGAAATCTTACTTTCCTCAACTTCTGGGAGACCCCAGGTTGGATTCCATGATGGCTACACACTGAGCCATACACAGTCCCGTTGTCACCAGCTGCCGTACCCCACCTGCTTTCCACCAGCCTCACTTTCTCCTACAGTGGCCTCTTGGGGTCTTCCAAATTCATGCTTAGTCCAACGAGGAGCTGATGTCATCCAACTTGCCCGGAAACACAGATTAGAGAAAACACACACAGTCAATTTAACTGGCAATTAAACAGGCTCCCCTATGTAATTAGCGTCAAGACAACTCACAATTACTACGGGGCGCACATTCGCAGCCGACACTCCACATTTATATAGAGCGACAATTACTGGGCGCTAATATCTTAACAGGAAGAGAAGGAAATTTGTGACACCATTTCAAGGAGGCAGCCCATCCTGTCCCTTTGCACTGTAAATAACTCTTTTGTAAATGCAACTGTAAAATTAAACAGGGAATGCTTGAAATGATGCAGAAAAAGAAAAATATTTACTCAATTGAAAGTAACTGACTGCTATTTTGGGACGACTGATTTCAGGAGACTAACTAGTTGCACCATCTTAGTAATAACAAGCACCACTTGCTGAGGGCTTCCCTTGCACCAGGCCCATTACGTACTTTATTGCATCCGGGTCTCACAGAGACCTTCTTACAGAGACGAGGAACTGAGGTCCAGGAGGGGAAGCGGCTTGCCCAGGGTCCCACAGCTCAGGCAGCAAGATAGAAACCCCAAAACCTTTCTGCTTCCGTCTGTGCTTCCTGGGAGAGCTCTCCCTGCAGTCCCAAATGCTGATTAGCAAATGGGGAGGCAGAGGTGTGGCAAGCGAGGGGCTTGCCCGAGGCCGTGCAGCAAGTCCCTAGCAGAGAAAGGTTTCCCAGCATCTGCCCCTTTCCTCTGTCCCCTGTGGTTTATATGGAAAATGATGCCTGGAGAAAACCACCCAAAGATGACCTCTCTGGTAACTCCATCTCCCCTAGAACTGCCTTGGTTAGGTCTGAGGTCCTTGTTCCCAGGGCGAGGGAGGCCTGAAATGGCTTCAGGGTCAACAGATTCCATGCAATACGACCCAAACAAGAGGACGTGTGAAACCACCAGGCACAGGCACACGGCACACGGTAAGCGGTTTCCTTTCTCTTCCCTTCTTCTGAGCTTTAGAAATACCCTGAAAGGGACAGCAACCACCCCTTAACTTAGGAACCCAGCAATTAGGAATACTTGGCCAGATGTAATATACAAGCTTAGTCATCACAAGTCTTTAGCAGTAAAATCTACTCACGCACAGCATATGTCACGTTGGTGGATGTGTCAGTTAGCTATTGCTGTGTAACAAACCTCCTCAAAACTCAGGAGCTTAAAAACAACAACATATTATCACTCACCAGTCTGCTGGTCAGCTGGGGCTTGGCTGACCTGGGCTGGGCTGGGCTGGGTGCCTCTTCTTCTCACTGCGGGTCTGTGGCTCAGCCAGGCAGCTCTGCTGTATGTGTCTCTCACACTTCTTGGCCCAGCAGATAGACCAGGGCACAGTCGCCTCATGGGGCTGTCAGAGGCTCAAGAGTGTAAGCAGAAACATGCCATGAAGGCCTAGGCTTGGTCTTGCACAGCGTCAATTCTGGCCACATGCCACCTGCCAATTCACATGGCCAAGCCCAAGTCACATGGCCAAGCCCAAGTCACATGGCAAGGCTGTGGCTATAAGGAGGAGTGAATAACTGGGAGGGAGGGGCGCTCAGGTTACCACGGTGTCATAAAACAACAGTGAAGTCATGTTCTTGTTTAAAAATCAGTTATTTGATCCGGAAGGAGCTGGCAGCTGGAGGGATATGGCTTAAGGCTTCAATTTATGACTCTGTAAGATGGGAATAATCACAACTAGTTCACAGGGTCATTGTGGGGTTTAAATGAGACAATCCGTGTAATTCACCCAGCACCAGCCATGCCTGACAAGTCACACACATTCGATCAGTAACCCAGCGCTGTCCCTGGGGTCACCAACTCATCCCGGTGTACCCAGGACTGTCTATCCTGGGAACCCTCTCAGTCCTGGGCAAAGCGGGACAATTGATCACCCTAATTATCTCATCACCAAAATAATACAAGCTAATCTTCACCTGCAAGGAATACTGCCAGGTATGCGGGGTAAATTTCCTCACTCACCCCTTACAGCCACCCTGCTCAGCAAGGGGCCACTATTTTGATGTGCCACAGCACTAGGAAATACAGGGGACAAAGACGGATTTTTTTCACGGACTCTTCCCTCAAAGGGCTGACAATCGAGGAAGAACAATTTGAAACACATGTCCAGTGACAACCGTGACACAAGGGAGAAATTGGAGAAATTGGGCTCAGTTTCTTCATCTGCAAAATTCTGGCAAATCTAACCTCCCCAAGGATGGCAAGGTTGGGACTTTTTAAAATTAACATTGACGTTCCTTTACAGCCACTCTGTCTTGATAGCCAAGGTTAAGAGTCTGGCTTTGGAAATGTAGGGAAAATTATGTCTGACCAGAGTTTCCTTGACAAAAGGAATTTGACTTAGTCCTCCCACTGGGGGTCTTGTTCTAAATATATTTGTTTACAGATTGAAAAACCTTTAAATCACCCGCAGCCTGGTGGAGGCTGTTCGGCCACTCTGCTCCCTGCAATCCTGGGAATGGGGAGGAATCTGCATCCCGGGTGCCCTGGGTAATGTCAGCACGACCCCAATACTTAGAAATGGATACTAAATCAAACTTCGCGGTCTCGATCGTTCACCTCTCTCCTGGCAGCCGGTCCCGTCACTTTGACGTTTTCGTTGTTTTAAAAAGTTGTAGGCAAAGCAATATATCACCGGAAACACAACACGTGAATGGAGTGTTACCCCAGGAAGCCAGTTTTGCACTCAGTTCTGATGTCTTCTGGAAGAGCTAAGTCCATAAAGGGTATGGCAGTGCCTTGGGTGGATTGTGGGTTTTGAGAACATCGAAGGTGAGCTTGGGAGCTCAATGCCTCATGACTTCCACCTGTCATGAAACCAGAGGGCTCATTGGCCAGATTTCAATTCGCCTTCCCTTCGGCTAAGTTAGGTAGTGAGTGCTCACTTCCAGGTCTTACTGGGCAGACTCTGGCTCATTCTAGAGCCTGCAGATTCATTCATCATTAACCCAGGCTCCACTGAGAGCTCTTGGTACTGGGCCTCCACTCAGCTACAGAGATAAACAAGTCGGCCTTGGAGACGCTGAGCTGGACGCCTGCATAAACAATGGCAAGGCAACGTCAGCCTTGAGAGGTCCAGAGAGGGGGCTGCGATGTGTGTGATCAGGGCAGATGGGGAGGTGGCAGGGAGTCAAGGGAGGCTTCTTGGAGGAGGTGATATTTGGGCTGAGACCAGGACGTCCATAGCCCCTCCTCTAAGAAAGGAAAACTAGGTTGTCAATCCCAGGCCTGCTTTTTATGGTTGGAGGCTTTAAGCCAGTCATCTAAGCTTTCTGGCCTCAGTTTCTTCATCTGCAAAATGGGGATGATGATTGTACCTAATTCATGGAGGTCTCATGAGAATTAAGTAAGATAATGTGTATAATGCACTCAGAACATGTGATCACATATTTAACAAGTACTTACGAAGCACTGATTCGATGCCCGGCAGCGTACTGGGTAAAGCGGGTCTACGATAGGCAGAGGCAGCCCCAGGCCCCACGATGCCTATATGGTACCTGGCACACAGTTTGGGTCCGATAAATGGTCGTTGTCATCATTATCACTGCACCCACCTCAACCCAAGGGGTCAGAGCAGGGCACAGAAGGAACACCAGCTGGGTGGCCACACGTCCCCAAATTCCCTTGCCCTCAACTAAGAGGCATTGAATAAAGGCTTTAACTGCTTCATCTTCAAAATGAGAATAAAGGAATGGAGTTTTCTGAAAGCAGGAAGTTAACCCAGCTTTCACACAGCAAAACCCAAGCAAAATGTCAGGCTCCAAGTTGGAAAGAGTCTTGGGCTGGAGGATCCTAGAGTTCACCCCGATATCCCCCCTCACGGTAGTGATGCCCCCACCTCCCCACTGGCTACTGGCCACTGACTGTTCATGGTGTCTGGGTGCTTACCTGGCCTGGGTTCAGCCCCCCACACCCTGGGAAGTACCCCGAGAGATGCTTTCTATCAGTGCCCCTGAAACCTTAGCAGGTATTGGACCCACCCGGCGGATTTGTCAAACACCCCTAGAGTTTCTGATCCCAGTAGGTCTGGGCTGGGGCCCCAGAATCTGCATTTCCAACAAGTTCCCAAGTAATACTGATGCTGCTGGCTCAGGGACCACTGGCTTAGAACATCATCCCTATTTTACAGGTGGGGAAACTGAGGCTCTGAGAGGTAAAGCAATGAGCCCATTCCCACAGCTAGAAAGGAGCAGCGCTATGGTGTGATCAACTGGCCTGGTTTGCTTAGGACTGGGGGTTTCCAGGAACATGGAACTTTCAGTGCTAAAGCCAGGGCAGTCGCAGGCAAACCAGGGCAGCTGGTGAGAGGAAGGGTGTGGAGGGAATGGCAGGATGCGGGCAAGGGTGCTGCGTTAGGAAGGGATGCAGAGAAGCAGAGAGAAGACAGTCCAGAGGGTGGGAAAGGACACGTGAGGTGGGGAGGTGGCCAGAGAGTTAGGCTGGGACCCAACTGCAAGACTTGGGATTTTACTACCAACAGCAATGGGAGCCATTGAAGGATTTCAAGCATGGGGTGACACGGTCCACTCAAAGGTCACTCTTGGTCTCCAATGTGCCTGGATGTCCCTGGTGGGGGGACAGTGGTCCATGGAGAACAGTTCCCAGGAGCCTGCTTTACTTTCAGCCAAGTCTCCCGGATACTTTGGGGTGGGGAGACTGGCAGATGGAGCAGACACAGGAGGTGGAGAGTGTTCTAGTGGGTTGGGAGATTTGGAGGACCTGGAGCCCCTAAATCCCCCCTCTGCTTCACACCCCGTCCCCATCGCCACTTGACTGGGTGCAGGAATTGAGCTGTTGCACCGGACGGCCTCGTGAGCAATTGTAATTAAAGGTCTGTCAATGTTTCCACTGGGAAGTCAATTTTCCCAGGGCATCTGTTTTTTTTTTTTGTTTTTTTTTTTTTGTTTTTTTCCTTTCTTTCTTTCTTTCCTGGGTATAACAGAGCCCAGGCAGGGCCTACTGATTGTGCATGCAAGACAGGTCCTGAGGTCGTTATGTGAGTGTTAATGTTCCGTTACAATATACAGTAATGAATTGGGACTTTCAGAGTAATAGCAGTCTGTGCTATTGGCCAAAATGAGTGTATTCATCTTCATTTTTAACATCTATTGCCTTGGAGAAGCTTTTATAATTAAATGTTTGGTTGCACCAGCAAATAAGAGGAAGGAAGTTTACTTCCGTGAAAAGAAAGGACCTTCTTGTACCCATCCAGCAACGGGCCTGGCCTTGAAAACAAAGGTGGCTACTACTGCTTCACCCACAGCTGTAGTGAGAGTCAGATTTCAGTCCACTACAAAGAGGAACTTTATGATGATTACAATAATCCGGCAATAGACCAAACTTCTTTTTGAGGTAGTGGGTTCCCCATGGCTGGAGGTATTCAAGCATAGCATGTAAACTGATGAGGTATAGAGGGGATTCTAGCATTAAAGAAGGGTTTCTTATTCTCAAGGTACAGGGATTTGTGGAGGAGATCTGAACAGGAGCATCTTTTAGCATGAGCTGCAAGGAAGGTTATACGGCGATTTTTACCAATTTACAGAACTTTAGTGGCACCTGCCTGGTAACCAATCATGTGCTCCTCTTAGATGACTCATCCACTCTGTTTTTTTCCAGTCAATTCCTGCAGACTTGGCAATGTGATAAATTTTTCTGAGTCATTGTGTATACTTCAGAGTAATAAAGCGGAATCTTCTTTAACCTAATTCTAAACTTCAGACTTGTTGCTCTTCTGACGGGCCCTCCCAAGCTCGGGGAGGTTTGGCAGAATTTTCCTCAGTGTTTCTAAGAGGAGCCTCCAGAGAGTGGTTGAAGGAAGGTGGACAGGATAGTTGAGAAAGATTCGATGGAGTCCGTCCCTTCTCTGTTTACTACAGAGCGACCTGGGCTCAGGGTGGCGTCTCCACCTCCCTCCACACGTCGGCAGTCACTGGATGGTTTGAGAACCACTGCAGGGATTTTTGGAAAGTCCTCGTAGAAAGTTCAAGACTCTCCGAGGTTCCCTGGCTGCGTGAATGACCTGCAAGGGAAAGTTGGGCTCAGTTTTTATGAAAGCCCCTGCGGACCCTTGTGCGGGGACCCCAGTGCCATCGTAGGCTTTGCCCTCCCTCCTCCAACACCCCCATGGAGGGCCACGGCTGGGAGAGCCCCAGCTGGCGGGCGAGGAGGATGCAGGCCCTGTCCTGGTGGCGCGTCCTGCCTATCTGCTCTCCTGTCTTTTTCCCACGACGCTGTGGCTTCTCTACTTCACTCTCTGCCCCGTGCCGCCTAGCTCAGTGCTGGCACCTGGTAAGCACCCATGAATTATCTGCCGATGAATGAATGAATGAATAGCACTCCCTCTTGCCCCCTGAAGTTAGTTAAAACATACCTTTCAATCCCTTTCTTCTTCTCTCCCCCTTCCTCATTGAAGAGCATCTAATTGCACCCAAACTGTGGTAGCTGGGGTGTTTGCCACCCTTTCTAGCTGACAGAGCCCTTTCACATCCATCATCTCATCTGATCTGCCCATTTTAAGGTGAGGAAACTGAGGCACAGAGTCTCTGGGGAAGTAGGTAACAGAGAGAGGAGCCCGGTCCTGATTCCAAGACCAAAGCGCTGGTGACAATGTGGCCGTGTCCTGAGAAAGCAGCAGCCACAGAGGGGCCCACCCCTCATTTTCGTCTCCCTCAGACCACCCTCGCTTTGGCCCCTGCCTTCCCCTTCTGATGTCCTCGGAACTGCTCCCAGACTTGTTCTGTAAGGGCTTTTCCTCGGTAGGCAATTACCTGAGTTCATATGGTTAATTGAAATATTCCTTTTCCTAGAGTTTTAATTCATCCAGCGTAGTTTCAGGAGCCACAGATAATAAGACCTAATTTATAATTAGGGCTTATCAAGAATCAGCTAATTTCTAGACCCCTGATTCCCAGGGAGGGAGTGCAGAGTGGGGGCTTCTCTTCCCTTTCCAGGGAGTTGCTACCCACAAAGCTCCAAGAGGCACCAGGGAGGGAGGAGAACTAATTGGGAGCTGGCCCTCCATCTTGGACAATTTATTAATTGGATTATGGGAAGTCTCAGGCCCCAGGCAAATCCCAAGGAGGCACTGCTGCCTCCCCTGGTTTACTGTGAGAATGTTAGACACAAAGACATGAGACCCTGGTTCCACTCAATCACTCAGGAGCTGGCAATCTTTAAATAAGTCACCGAACACAGCCTAGCCTCAGTTTCCCTAGCAATACAATGGCTGGGATCAGCCCTGCCCCGCTGACCTCTCAGAGCTCTCGTGGGAATTGCATGAGATGATGGAGTAGGTACATTTCAGGAGTTGTCATGATTGCTCCCAGGGCCTGTGTGCCTGGGATGGGCCCAACACACAGCTAGGGAAGGGTGTTCTAACCCAGGAAACCATGTCTCAGAGCAACTGAGACTGGCCAAGACCCCAAAGGAAGTAAGAGTTGGGGTCTGACTCCAACCCCAGTGGTCTTTATGCCTGGTTTCCTGAGCCTTTCCTTGCACCTGCAGGTTATAGGGATTTTAGACTCTGGTCTCCCTGTTTCTTACCTACTTCAAGCTCCACTCTTCCCCAGAAGTCTCTCAAACATCCACCCAGCCAGTTGGAGTGTCAGGAAGGGGCCATGCCGAAATAGTGGAAGGACTTTGAAATCACACAAGCCTGGTTTCAAACTCATACTCTGCCCTTTACTAGCTGTATAAGTCAGGATCCTTTCAGTTGCATGTAACAGAAACTCATTGAGCTTAAGCTAAAAAGAAATGTCAGCTAATGTATCCAAAAACTCTAGAGTTACTAGCTATAGGAATGGTTGGACGCAGGGACTACACAATGGAGGCAGAGCCTTCTTTCTCTCTCCAGCTCTCAGCTGTGATTTTCTCTCTGTTCATTCTCCAGCAGGGTTTCACCAGTGGTGGGAGAAATGGAGGTGGCCCATCCCTGGGGGGAGGAAATGGCGGTGGAATGAGCCCACGGCATAGACTGAGCAGGATTTCCACGGGGCAGAGAAGAGTGGTTCTGTAAAGAAAGGCAGATTGGGAGGACAAAAAGCCAGGTAGTCTCAAACTAAGCCCCCATCCTGTCCGATTCTGTTTTCTCATCTGTGCAATAGTATCAACAGCCATGTTGCAAGATATAAGATTAATATACAAAAATCTATTTTATTTCTATATGCTAGCAATAAAAAATCTAAAAAATCTAAAAAATCTAAAAATTTTTAAAAAATTCCACTTATAATAATATCTTCAAAAAGAATAAAATATTTAGGAATAAATTTAACAAAAGAAGTGCAAGACTTGCACACAAAAACTGAAAACATTGTTGAAAGAAATTAAAGAAGACCTAAATAAATGTAAAGACAGCCTGTGTTCATAGAAGACTTAGTGTTACGGTGGCAATACTCATCAAGTTGATCTACATAGTCAGTGCAATTCCTGCAAATCTCCAACTGATTTTTTTTTTCAGAAATTGAAAAGCTGATCCTAAAACTCACATGGAAGTGCAAGGAACTGAAAATAGACAAACCAATCTTGAAAAAGAAAAGTTGGAGAACTCACACTTCCCAATTTCAAAACTTTCTCCAAAACTACGGTAATCAAAATAATGTAGTACTAGCATGGGATAGACATACGAATCAATGGCATAGAATTGAGAGAACAGAAGTAAACCCATATATCTATGGTCAACTGCTTTTCAACAAGGATACTGAGACAGTTAAATGGGGAAAGAATAGACTTTTCAATAAATGGTGCTCGGACAATTGCCTGTCCACAAGTAAAAGAAGGGAGTTGGACCACTACCTCACACACACACACACAAAAATTAACTGAAAATGGTTCATAAATCTAACAGCTAAAACTATAAAACTCTTAGAAGAAAATATAGGTGTAAATCTTCATGACTTTGGATTAGGCAATAGCTTCTTAGATATGGCAGCAAATAAATTGGAATTCATCAAAAATGAAAACATTTAATTTTTAACTCAAAGGAAGTGACAAAGAGAATGAGAGAAAACATTTGCAAATCATGTGTCTGATAAGAGAATTGTATATAGAATATATAAAGAAATGGTATAATTCAATAAAAAACCAATAACCCAATTAAAAATTTGATTTTAATCAAATGTCAAAATATATGACTACACATTTCTGCAAAGAAGATATACAAATGACCAATAAGCACATGAAAAGATGCTCAACATCATTAGTTCCTAGAGAAATGCAAATCAGAACCGCAGTGTGATGCAACTTCACATCCACTAGGATGGCCACAATCAAATAGATGGGCAATATCAAGCATTGGCGAAGATGTGAAAAAACTGCAACCTTCATTAGTTGCTGGTGGGTACAATGGTACAGCCACTTTGGAAAGAGTGTAGCAGTTCTCCAAAAGGCTAAACACATGGGGCTGGGCATGGCGGCTCATGCCTGTAATCCCACACTTTGGGAGGCCGAGGCAGGAGGATCACTTGAGCCCAGGAGTTCAAGACCAGCCTGGGGAACATAGCAAGACCCCATCTTTACAAAAAAAATTAAAAAATAAGCTGGGCATGGTGGTAGCTCCCTGTAGTCCTAGCTACTGGGGAGGCTGAGGCAGGAGGATCACTTGAGCCCAGGAGTTTGAGGTGACAATGAACTATGATTACACCACTGCACTCCAGCTTGAGTGACAGAGCAAGACCCTGTCTCTAAAAAAAAATTTTTTTAATTTAAATTTAAAAAAAGCTGAACATAGAGTTACCATATGACCGGCAATTTCACTCCCAATTTCAAAAGAATTGAAAACATATGTGTACACAAAAACATCTACATAAATGTTCACAACAGCATTGTTCATCATAGGCAAAAAGAGGAAAACCTCAAATGTCCATGAACTGATCATTGGATAAACAAGATTTCTTTTATCCATACAATTAAATATTATTCAGCCATAAAATGCAACGAAGTACGGATACATGCTACAGCATTGATGCACCTCGGAAACATCATGCTATGGGAAAGACACCAGCCACATATTATTTATATGGAATGTCTAGATTTGACATCTATATAGACAGAAAATAGATTAGTGGTCGCCAGGGGCTGGGAGAAGGGGGAAGGGGAAGTGACTGGTAAGAGGTGTGAAGCTTCTTCGTGGAGTGGTGAAAATATTCTGAAATTAGATAACGGGATGATGGCACAATTTGGTGAATATACTAAAACCACTATCTTGTATGCTTTAAAAAGGTGAATTGATGTTTTGTGCATTATATCTCAAGAAAGCTGTTATTTTTAAGGCAGGTGTCAAACATCTACCACACAGAGTAGTTGTGGGGTGAAATGAATTGTTGCAACTAAAGCACCCGGCACAGCCTGAGGCACCCCGTAAGTACTCAGGAAGTCTTAGTTGTCTTTCCTTCCCAAATAAACACTTCCTATTCCCCAGCCTCCCCACCGCCACCACCACCCCTCTTACAGCAATGCCACTCCAGTTTCCAAGGTGGGACTTTGAGGCATTGCACAAGGAGAGCGTGCTGCGCTTGGCTACTCACGGAGCAGCCAGGGTCATTCTTGAGATGGCTGGGCTGGTCCTCCTGATAGTAATGAATGAGACATTCATGTCCCTGAGAATGCATCAGCCTAGGCAGACACAGCTCTATCCATCCAAGCAGGCCTCGCATCCACTTTGATTCAAAGGTTTCATTCTGGTCGGTTTCCATGAGGGGGACGGTTTTATTAGTTGGCGATGACAGGCGAAGTGAACTCAGATACTGGGTGTTTGGCTAAGGATGACGACGACCAGGCTATTTTAAGTCACTGGAGTTCAAGGGTATCTGCCTCAGCGCTTTTGTTTAAATTGATTTGTAGTCCTGCTCGCTAGACCTTGCTGCATAAAATAGTTCCAAGGGGGGGAAAGAGAAGAGCTCGATTCTAACAGATGTGTCCCAGCCTGCCGGGCCCTCCCTCACCCCAGCCAAGCCCACCGCCCGCTGCCCTTGGCTGTGGGCTGGGACAGCCGCAGGCACAGGAGCCAGAGAACTGCCCAGCAGAAGGGTCCAGCCACCCCGGTGGGGAAGGCCTAGAAGAGGAGAGGATAGCCCAAGGTCACAAAATCAGTCGGTGACAAAGTTAGGATTTTAATCCAGGCCGATGTAGCTATTTTTAATATTTATTAAGTGCCTGCTACATTCCCAGGCAACCTCTAATGCTTTGTCTGTATTAGCTCCTTTAATTCACGCAACAGCCAATGACATAAAGTATTACTGATATCCTCATTTTACAGATGAAGAAACGGAGAATCCCCATTTTACAGACAGCTTAAGTCATTTGCGCAGGGTCGCATGGAGAGTCGGATGGCAGAGATGGGATTTGAACCCGGGGTGTGACACTAGAACCAGCCACCACTCATTCCACCTCTGTTTGTTTATTGCTTCATGAAATCAAGTTCTGCCAGGGTCTAAGCAGGACAGTTCGGCTGTCTGCATAGACCAAATTGCTTGATAATTGTCACATCCCTAAAACACCTCATGCAGGATGGCCCTATAGCATCATTCTTTGAAATCGCTCCTCTACCTAGGTTACCTGAGTGCCCAAAGCAGGACTGGCAAACCAGTGCGAAACGTGCTACACCTCACAGCAGTTCTCGGAACCACCCAAACCAGCTGCCCGATCCCTTCCCCTCTGACCAGTCTGAGATCCTCATCCCTGCTCCACTCTCCCGGCCTTTAGCTGTCCAGCTGGCCGGGAATTGTTACTTGGAATGGGCAGAAGGAGCATTGAACTGGGAACCGGGGCATCCACGTGAAAATCCTGTGTGTCCTTGAATGAGTAACTTAACCTCTCTGGCCCTCAATTTCCTCATGGATATAAGGATCCCTGCATTTCTCACAGGGTTGTTCTGAGAGTTCAGAGAACTTGCTTGACATAGGTGGGTTTTGAACCCTGGAAACGACCATGCTTTAGGGAGTTACCACCAAGACACAGCCCTCTGTAAGGGATGAGGTGTAATGCAAGGGAGTGACCAGTAGGTGGCAGTGCTTCAAAGCAGCCTGTGGGATGCCTGCAGGAACTTCCTATTAACCCTTCCTCATTAGATGTATGGAACCTTAGCCCCCTACCCCATACACACACACCTGTAAAGGTAAACATAAAGCTCGGGGAGCAGAAGTGCCACTTCCAAGGACCCACAACAACACAGTGGCAGAACCAGGATCAGACCCCGGGTGGGGGTGATCTCCGAATGCTTTCCTTTACCCAGCCCCTACTTATTAGGGTCCTACTGGGCGCAGATGCTTATGGAAGACCTTCCCCATGAGTTTTACTGCTCAAGCCTGGGAGGTTCCCAGCCCATCCACCCTCCAAGCCTGCCGTCTCCCACCACTTCCTGGGCCTTACTCACTGGGACAAGCCACTGAGAGGGGACAGAGAGCATCGTGGGTGGACCAGAGGCTAGGACAGCTTCACTTGTAGCTTGATCTGTGACCTTGGCCAAGGTCCTCATTCATGGGTTGTGAAATCGGTTTAGTAGGTGTTTAATTAATTGGAAAAGAATAAAAAATACTAGCATACATCTGCCATAGTATAGGTAAACATTGTTTTTTTAAAAATTGCTCCACTTCTATGCACACACACACACGCACACATATCCTGATATGGAAGGCATTTCATCTTGTGTATCACAGTCTGAGACCCATCTCAGGGAGACCCTAACCCTGTCTCCTGAGATCCAGGGTCTTCTCTCCCTTCCTGTCTTCACATCTGCAAGCCACCCCCCAGGCTGCCCAGGAATCCCTATCTGGGTACATTTCCACTGTCAGCAATCTGCTGATTCAGCAGTAGGAAAGGTCTAGCAGATTCATACCTTCCATGACTTAATATGCTGATAATGTACACGATTCCATGTTATCCTCTATGCAGTTATGCTGGGTACTATTACCCCGTGCACAGATGAGAAAACTGAGGCTCAGAGAGGCTTCACAGCTAGCGAGGGCCAGAGGCAGGGATTCTGCCAGGGTCAGCCTCACCCTCAGGGCGGCTGACTCCACTGCCTCGCCCCTGCCCTGAGCGCAGGGAGGGCCTGCGGGCCCCTTCTCCTAAGACAAGCGGCAACCACTTCCCAGCACTTCCATTTCTCTTATTCCAAGTCACTTTTATTTTCTCTCTCTCTTTCAAGTTTGATTGAATTTACACTTAATGAATCCAACTTTGTCATTTAGGGGATGTTGGGGCAATAAGACTTGACAAGGCATGAGTGATGATGCAATAAGTCGTGCTGGGAGCCCGGAGCCATCTCTGCTCCCTCCCTTGAGTGATGGCTGCGTGACTCAGGCCCTGGGGAAGCCGCCGGACTCCTGCAAGAAGCAAGACTGAGGGTGGGGACGTGCTCATTTTATTTAGAACAGGCCTTTTGGATTAGGATGGTAGGGTGCACAGGGATGGGTAAGGGAGAGACAGCAAGACGGGAGAAGTAGGTGCCACTTCTACCACGGAGCTGCTTGCTCTGCTGCCTTGGGCAAGTCACTTCACCTCTCTGGTCCTCAGTTCGTCCATCTGTAAAATGGTGCAATGGATCAAGGTTGGTATTGCTTTGTGAATTGCAGGAGGAGGCTCATGCTCTTGTCAGAATTTCAAAGGTAGTTGTTTGACTGCAAAATAAGCTGCCTGGAGGTTCATGTCCTGTCCCTTTACTTGCCCGCTATAAAAAAGGCTGCTCCTCTGTCCAAGACCCGCTCACGTGCAAGGCTGGCGGGAGCGCCCCTGGGCAGGAGGGAGGGTAATGATCTTTGATACAGGAACAAAATGAAAAACATGAACATTTTATTACAGTGAGATTTCGCTTTGGAAAAACAAGAGATGCACAGGGAAAAAAAAAAGTGGTTGGCAGAATATACCCAAAATGTTCACAGTCAGGGGTAGAATTAATTTTTCTCCTTACTTTTATCTGAATTTTTAAACCCTTTTTGGTGAAATAAAACACACAGAAGAGTGAATGAAATATAAATGTGGCGTTTAAAGAATGATTATAAAGTGGGTGTTTATATAACTGCCCTCATCACCACCCGCTTAGAAGCCTCTCTCCCTGACAGGCAGCTTTTTCTCCATCATCTGTTTATTTTTATTTTTCATAGTTTTACTGCCTAAGTAGGCATCCCTAAAGAACAGTTTTGTTTTGCCTGTTTTTGAAATGTATGTAAATGGACTCATACAGCATGTGTTTCGTGGACACGTGTTTATCTTTAAGTCAACATTATGGTTTTAAAACGCATCCTTGTTGTGGCATGTGGCTATGGTTGGTGCATTCAGCTGCCCCTTCTACTGTTGGTGGACATCTGGTTGTTTTATTTGTATTTTCTAATTTTTCTACAACAAACATGTTAATACAGGTGAAACGCCTGCCACCTAGTAGGTGTTCAGTTAAAATTTTTTGAACAAATGCATGAAGAGCAACAAGTTTGTCTCTTTTTCTTAATTAAAGAAAAGTTTCAGGGGTACTAAAATGGTTCAGATTACGAACAAAGTTAGATCGAAGGGAGAATTTCCCAGATTTTCTGATTTTCCCTGGAGCTCAGAGGAGACACATCGGGTTAAAGCAGAAGATTGGTGGATGCGATCTCCATTACTTAGAAAAGCCTCAAGCATATCTGGGCGTCCCATTTACAATAAGAATAGAGTAATATTGAAAATGAAGAAAAATTCCCACAATCGTGGTGTTACGTGTGTGAGTAGAGAAAATTAACATTTACAGAAAGCACTGCGGCAAAGTAGGCAAAGCAATTAACTGGCAGTGAGAGGAGCTGAGATGAACTCCCCGCTCAGCTTTGTGACAGTCATCCCGACACCTCAGAGCCTCAGTTTCCCCCTCTGTAGAACGGGGACTATTTCCACAAAGGGTTGATCAAGTAGAATAATCTGAGTTTTGTAAAGGTATATACAAATGCCAGAGTGTCACGTGAAACCACAGGGACAGAAAACAAATCGTTTAGAAGGTCCATTTCCTGATGTGTATGTGTATGTGTGTATATATATATATATATATATATATATTTATATATATATCTCCATCTCCTTACAGTCTATGAAGCATCACCCCCTGCCTTAGGCACAGAAAGTACAGAAATGAAGAGACACCTCATTCTGCTTATAAAATGGAGGATATGAGATGATTTTGATTCTTAGAAATCTGACTTACTGGAAAAGTTGAGGGCCAGCGTGGGAACCAGAGCTGCCCAGGCATCTCCCTGCTGTTCTGTTAGCTGAGAGCAAAGGGACTCTGGCTATGCCAGGCACATAGCAGACACTCCACGCTGGCAGAAAGAATGACAGTAAAAATCGTATTTTTAAAATTTGATTTAGAGAGAACTCCCCCCTGCACCCCCCGCCACCACCCACCTTTCTTTTAAGTCATAGATTTCTTCAAAAAGTTAACTAAAGTCCTTGAATCTTCCTGAAACCCCACAGAGGTCCAAGAAGGCCTGGTTACAACCACCTATTAGAGTTCCTGACCTCTTTGTGCCACTTGCCTCTCTGGCAGGCTGGGGATGCTCATAGACCCCTTCCCAGAATAATATTTTTAAGTGGAAATAATGCAGATATATTTAAGTGCATATGTATTTTGCCAAAAATATTTTGCAGGATTACAAAGAAAATCAGTTACATTGAAATATAGTCTTAAACATGAAAAGAACAGCTATGTTAAATAGTAATAGATATGTTTCTCTAATAATGAAATAAGTAATAAGCTCTATCAATAGGTTTAATAACTAACATAATATTCAAATAGTGATGAACCTAAATGGTATTTCAAAATATCTGCAATAACTGAATTATGATGGGAAAGCATCTGTGATTTTTATTGGTGACACACCACAGTACTGCTAATGACAGTGGTTTGTTGCCTACATTCAAAATGCAAGAAAATGCTAAATTTCAGTTAAGAGATCAGTGAAAATAAAGATATAGTTTTTTTCCCCTATCCAAGTTTGCAGAGTTCCTGAATGCTAACTGAATTCTTAAGGGCCCCTGGAGGTGTTTGACACTGTTTTTATTGATAATGAAGTGGCCCATAATACAGCCACTGTGTCTTTTGGGAAGATATTTTTCCTGTTATAAGCACATGACCATACACAAAACCTCAGCCACCTGTGGAACCCAAGGTGGTGGAAGGGACACAGGGCAGGCAGAGCTGGGGACAGGGAGGGTCATGTGGCATAAAAGAATTCCTACAAGTGCACCCGTTTGGGTCAGATACACCCCAATGGCCCATCTGACACCACACCCCATTATAAGTCCACACCACATTACACATTGGATCAAGGGACAATGGGTCTAAAACATGGCATTTTTAGACCCCAAGAAGCAACTCAGCTAGTATGCAGTGGTAAATTCCATTTTAGATGCTTTATAAATAAAAAAATGAAAAACAAAAGCAAACCCAATAAATTAAGCTTGCTGCTTTAGATCTTGGAGGACAGTTTTCCCTACTCCACGCCCACCACACACACAAGCTCTAAGGAAGATAGTGGGTAGGAATGAAAGATAGACACAAGAATAAACAATTTAGGAAACACAGAAACAGTGGAATCAATAAATGAAACCAAGAGCTGGCTCTCTGAAAGGGCTAATAAAAAAGACCAACCTCTGGCAAATAAAATCAAGAAAAGAAAAGAGGCCCAAGTGAAATCAGGAATGAGCAAGTGATTATAACAACCAATCACAATATTAAAAACTATGGCGGGGGCATTATACATGATTCTATAGCAAGTTTGTTTGAAATTATCAATGGAACAGATGATAGTCTACAAAAATATAAAACAATGCAATTGATACAAGAAATGTAGATTAGATCAGCAAGCAATGAAAAGCGTAGAGGAGGGAGAAATTTATTAAACAGCACTCCCCATCTCTGAAAAGGACATTTTTATCCACCTTGGGGTCTCTGGAGAAATCTATCCAAATTTTACAGAACACTGCATTTCCATGTTACATAAATTATTCCTTAACATAGGAAAAGAATGGTTTAAAAAAAAATCTGCTAATTCATTTTGCAAGGCAAATATAGTCCTGATTTTAAGCCCTGACACAGAGTTTTTTGTAAGGAAATAGGATCCAATATCATTTAAGAATACAATCCCAGAAAATAGTGTTCAGCAGCACATTTAGAGCCTAAAGCACCATGACCACAAAGGGTTTCTCTGGCAAAGCAAAGAAAGTTCAGCAGAAGGGTATCTATTAATATCACATATCAGATCAATAAATTAAATAATATGAACCATATGATCATCCTAGTGGATGCATTTCAATAGATGTCAAAACATTTTTAAAAATAGGAATAGAATGACACTTCCTTAACATAATAAGAATCTATTTAAAACAAAGCCAGTGTCCTTTTTAATGGAAAAACATTAGAGATTTTTCCATTAGAAAGACCAAGAAAACAAGAAAGCTCTGCATCTCTATTATTATTTAATATTATATTGATAATCCTGGCTGATGTAATAAGACATGAAAAAGTAACCATAGGAATAATTATTAGAAAGGTTGAAAGAAAGCTCCGTTTGCAGATGATATGATTATATACTTAAGAAATGTGATGTTCCCATCTAAACTAATATTAGCATTAATATGAGGGTTAAATAACTGGCTATACATCATGGATACATGATAAATATTTTAGAAATCAGTAACTTTCCTAAGTAAATGCAATAGCAAGACAGAAATAAATTTAAAAAATGAGATCCAGTTCACAATCAAATATAAATAATGAAATACTAAGACATAAAAATGGCATACAAAAAAATCCAAAATTTTCCTGGAAAGCATAATAGAAAGCTAGAATAATGGAAAAACATATTATGTTTCTCAATGGAAAATCTAAATATTATAATTTTATGATTTAATACAAAAAGATTTCTTATAGATTTTGACAAAATGCATTTAAAAATAATTTGGAAAAGAACAGGTAAAATACTAAAAAATATTCTAAAAAAAGAGCGATGATAAAAGATAACATTTAAATAAGTCATTAAAGTACAATAACTGAAAGGGTATGGTACTAGAGTGAAATTAGAACTATAACTTGTTGAAACCAAAAGTCCAAAACCAGACTTGGTGACATAGAGAGTTTAATATATAAAAAAGGTGTCACGATATAATAGGAAACGGAAATATCATGTATTAATAATAAAGGAGTTGGAGAATTTGAACAGTATATAAGCAGAGAAGTTAACTTAGCTCTACATTTAAAAATAAATTCCAGATTTAGAAGAGACTGAAAAAAAATCTTATAGAAAACCTAGTGGAAGTGAAATGGTATATTTAACCCATCCAAGAAATAATAACAGGGCAAGGGTAGAGGACATAGAAGAAATTCCAAAAAGGGAAAATTGACAGAGTAAGCCATATTAAAATGTTAAATGTATGCAAACACAAATACAGAAAGTAAAAGAAAAAGAAAAATAACACACTAGGGAAAAGACTGGTATTGAATGGGCTTTTAACAATTTTTTTTAAAACTTGACCTTTTTGAGCATCTAAAGTAAGTTAAGAACTCTTTCACATTTACCTACAGACACAAATACATAAACATATACAGGCAAGTACACACACACACACACACACGCATGCACACACGTACATTCACATTGACACAGAGAGACATATACATAGACACAGACACATATATGGTGCATATACTCTCATGGGACTGGTGAACGCCTAGTGCCTCTCGTGAGACCCAAGGTTAAGAATACCTCATCTAGAAAGAACAGCGTACATTAAAATACTTAAGAGCACCCCAAGGCCAAACAAAGAAATAAAGGTGTGACCCAACAGTTTCCTGAAAAGGAAATAGAAACAGTCAACACAAGGGCAAACAATCAATAGGCATAAAATATGTTCTAATTTTTGTCTACTAAATTATCAGATTGGTATGAAACTGATTTTAAAAAGCAAACTAATGCTGATGAGGTTTCAGGAAAATTGCCACATTGCTGGTCCCTTTGGAAGAGTAACTTAAAATATCTAACAAGAGCCCCAAAACATCAATACTTTTCGACCTAATTGCCCTTTCTCTGGGAATTCATACTCGTGAAATAAATTGGAGAAACAAAGCTCCTTAAAGGCCTTCATCACACCGTTTATGATTTTGTTAGTGTGAAGACAGAACCCTCTACACCTTAAAAGAAAGGGCAGGGGTGCACCTCAACAATTCGGGGAATCAACATGCTGGAATGGTGTGCTGCCATTAAGGTAAAAATTATGAAAATAAGAAAATGATTATGATATGCTGAATAAAAAAGTAAAACAAAAGTGTGTAGTTAATATTATAAAAATGGTGGTGAATGATACTTTTTTTTAAAGTTTTCCCTAATATTGCACATAAAAAGTTCTATTTCATGCTAAGCATGGAGAAGACATTGTACTATAATAGAATCTGAGAAAGGGAGGGATCTTAGAGAGCTCACAGGGCCGCATCCCAAATCCAGGACTCCTGCCTTAATCGAATTGTACACATGAGCTCTTTGAGGCAAGTGGGGTCCTGGCCTGGGAACTTCTGTGACTGACACTGAGTTTCCTTCCCTCTCCCCCACTCCCCTTTCTTCTTTCCTTCCTTTCTTTCTTGATTTTTTCTGCTTTTTTTTTTCTTTTTTGGAGGGGTGGGCAGTACTTGCACTTCATGATCATGGTTTGAGCCTGCTACCAATCCCACCAAACACAGAAAGGATTCAAAATATCTGTGTTAATGCTGGAATACAATGATATTTTGAAGTGATGTGATATAAATGAGCTCAGACTGAGGGAGAAAAAACCTCACACCATGTATTTCATCCCTTCTCTAGCATGCAAGCTCCACATCCGTCTTCTTCCACCACTCCATCTCTAGCATCCAGAACGGTATTTGGTACTGCCCAATACATATCAATGGATGGGCGGATGGATGGAAGGAAGAATGAATGAGGCAAAGAAAGACTCAACTAAGAAGTAAAAAGAAGCAAGCTTAAAAATCCCAAAACTCTGAGAAGGCCATGGCTGTGGAGGTCCACATGGTGGTCCAGAGAGGCAAATCAAAAGATTTTAGGAACCGTTACAGGCCCACACTCAGAGCAGTGGCTGCAGCATTTGCCAGTCTTGCCCTGAGATGCACTAAGAGATGGTGCACTAAGTTGAGATGGGTAATCAGGCTGGTTAGAGAAGAGGGGTAGTGTCTCCATCTAACTCAAATAACAAAAGCAAAACATGCTTGATTGAACCCCAAATATCCCTGCTCTGTAGAGCCCTTTGGTAGGGACATTTTTAAATTCCTCCTGATATCTGGAACTTACATCTCATCCAGATGCTTAGGATCAAGGACTGGCATGGAGAGTGAGACAAAAAGCAGTGAGAAGTGAGCTAATCTCAAACCCAAGAGTTACTTGGGGAACTCTGTCTGCTCGTGCCCATACACAGAGGGAGTGAAAGGACATATTCCACAAAAAACTGAGCTTCCCTGGCAACTGGCTGCCTTACCAATAGTTATGACCTACAGCACATGATAAATTGAATGCCATGAATAGCCTATCGAAGCTTCAGAAACATAAAATTTCCCTTTTTCTCTATGTCTAAATTTAGAAGATCTGAACTTGCTCCTCGTCAACAGTCTTCATCTGCAAATCCAGCCCTGCCTCCAAAGAGTCAATGAAATAAGAACCACCATCAGAAAGAGTTCTCCTTTCACCAGTACAAAAGAGGGAACCAAATCAGATATATAATCAAAACAAATGTTTCCCCAAGAAACAGACTTATTCCAAGAAACAGAAGGAAAAAAAATTAATATCCAATTTATATTTTCCATGAGATTAGAGAACACATTGCATCTTTGAAAAGATAATTATGAGAGATAAGACAATTTTACTTTAAGATGAAAAGCATGACTACAGAATTTTAAAATGCAGTAGGGGCAGTGAAGAGAATATTAAACATTAAAGAAAAGGGAATAAATAATTTAAATTGTCTGTTCAAAAAGGAAAATCTCCTGGAATTCAGAAAGAAGCATAGTGAGATGAAAGAAGATGAGCAAAAGTATCATAGTAAATCTAAAAGTGGCAATAACGGTTTGAGGGGAAAACACTCACAAAAATCAGGTAAAATTAATGAAAAGAATTTACATGTAGACATATCCTGATGAAATTTTCAAATGTCAAACATATAGGAAAAGACTCAAGGATTAATAGGGTTTTAATTTTTCAAATAGGGTCACCAAAATAAAATAATAGCACATGTAATTTCTGAAAGAATAGAAAAAAGATAGTGGAAAACATGAACAATATAACCAAAAATTGGGAAAGAAAATAAGAAACAACATAAAATGACAGAATTAAGAAGAAAGATATTAGTCATCACAATAAATATAAACAGATCAAACTTCTCCATAAAAAGACAAAGACTATTTGAATCTAAAAGCAAATGCCACTTAAAATGATAATGTTTAAGGAAAAGAGCAAAAACATGTAAGGTGACCATTAGCCTGCAAAAGGAATACAGGGATGATATTAATATAAAAAATTGAATTCAAGACAAAAGTTTTAATGGGAATATTGGGATAAATTATTTTGATAAAAGTAAAATCCTCATTTATGATGAGTCATAAACTTTAGGCACTAAATAACATGGCATACAATATATAAAGCAAACAATCATGATGAGAGAGTTTACAAACACTGCTTTATCTATGGTTTCACTTATGCCCAATGATGGAGTAACTGGAATAAGACTATTCCTCCTGTCATAAGCATCTAGAACACTGGATGGTATATATGAAGCAACTATCTTCAAGCAAGTCTGACATCTAATAAAAAAATTACCAGCCTTGTAGAGATGCAGAAAAATACAACCAATAATCAGAAAAATCAATCAATTGAAGCTGACTCAGAAATTATACTGATGAGTATACAAGAACATTAAAACACTACTCTAACTGTATTTCATATATTCAAGAAATTAGAAAAAAGGTTGAGCAAGTTAAGTGAAGACATGGTAGATATAAAAATGACCCAAATCAACTTTCTACAGATGAAAATTACAATGTGCAAGATAAAACATACCATGATTGGGATTAACAGTAGATTTGACATTGCATAAGAAAAAATTAGTGAAGTTGAAGACATAGGATGTAAGCTATCCAAAATGAAACACAAAGAGAAAAAGGATTGGAAAAAACCAATGGAGCATCAATGAGCTGTGGAAAAACTTCAAGCAAACCAATATAACTGTAACTGGAGCCCATTAAAGTGTCAAGGAACAGAAAATATGTTTGAAAAAAATAATAGCATAAAGTTTTCCAAATTAAGTAAAAATCTATAAACCCACAGATCCAAAAAGTTAACAAACTCCAAGCACAAAAAACAGTAAGATAGAGAAAGAAAGAGAGAGAGAGAGAGAAAACTACACCAATGTGCACCACAATCAAATTGTTTAAAAACAATGATGAAGAGAAATTCTCTAAAGCAGCTAGAAAAGAGACATTTTACATATAGAGAAACAAAGATAAGGAGGACACAAAAATTATCTTTAGAAACAATCAAAGCTAGAAGATATTGCAGCAACATCTTTAACACATTAACTGCCATGTGAGTTGCTTATAACTCATGCATAGAAAGCAATAAAAAATAACAAAATATTAAATTAGAAAGGATTATTTTGTTTTCAATTTTTTTATTCTATTTTCATAATAAAACACCATAGTCCCCGAGAATAAAATTTTATTCTAGTATGGCAGTCAATGTGTTAAAGTACTGAAAGAAAAAGACTGTTAACATAAAATTCTATGCCCAACTCAAATATCTTTCAAAAATAAAGGCAAAATACTTTTTCAGATACACAAAACTGAAAGAATTCACCTGCAGACCTGTGTATTACAAGAAATGTTAAAGGAAGTCCTTCAAACAAAGAGAAAATGATACTAGAAAATGGGACTCTACAAAAGGATTCACCTGCAGACCTATGTATTACAAGAAATGTTAAAGGAAGTCCTTCAAACAAAGAGAAAAATGATACTAGAAAATGGGACTCTACAAAATGAATAAAAAGCCCAAGAAATGGGTAAATATAAAATAATAATTCTTTATTATTTAAATCTCTTCAAAAGATAATTAACTGATTCAAGAAAAATAATAAAATGGGGTTATAACATATGTAGAAATAAAATGTCTGATAAAAATTAGCCCAAAATTTGAGGATGAAAAAACAGAACTATTTATACCAGTGAAATATTATATTGTCACTTGATGGTAGGCTACAATAAACTAAAGATGTATACTCCAAGTTCTAAAGCAATCACTTGAGTAAAAGAGATATAACTAGTAAGCCAACAAAAGAGGTTAAAGGGGCACTAAAATAAAAAACAAAAACAAAACTTGGTCAATTCAAATAAAAGTAGAAATAGAAAAGGTATAAAAAAAAGAACAGATAAAACAAACAGGAAACATATAACAGGCTGATAGATTTAAACCTAACCATATCAATAATAACATTAAATGTAAATGGTCTAAACTCCCCAATTAAAAGTAAAAGATTATCAAATTGAATTTTTAAATAGCAATTCAATTATATGCTATTTAAAGAAACCCACACTGAATATTTAGACACAAATACTTTTCCATACTTTCAAAGTATGAAACAATACCATGCTCATATTAATCAAAAGAAAGCTGCAATGGCCAGGCGCGGTGGCTCACGCCTGTAATCCTAGCACTCTGGGAGGCCGAGGCGGGTGGATGGCTCGAGGTCAGGAGTTCGAGACCAGCCTGAGCAAGAACGAGACCCCGTCTCTACTAAAAATAGAAAGAAATTATATGACCAACTAAAAATATATAGAGAAAAAATTAGCCGGGCATGGTGGTGCATGTCTGTAGTCCCAGCCACTTGGGAGGCTGAGGCAGTAGGATCGCTTAAGCCCAGGAGTTTGAGGTTACTGTGAGCTAGGCTGACACCACGGCACTCACTCTAGCCCGGGCAACAAAGTGAGACTCTGTCTCAAAAAAAAAAAAAAAAAAGAAAGAAAGCTGCAATGTATGCATTAATATCAGACAAAATAGATTTCGAGTGATTCTGTTGAGGTCTCAGATGGAAATGAGGAACATGTTATTGGACAATGAAGAAAAGGTAATTCTTGTTAAAATCTAGTGTTTTGTGGAAGGTAGAAATTATGAGTGATGACGTTGAATATTTGGCTAAGGAAATTTCTAAGCCAAATTTCTAAAGTGGTGGAATTGTGTGGTTCTTCTGTATTGCTTATAGTAAAATGAAAGAAGAGAAAAATAAATTATAGGTGGAATTGTTAAACAAAGAGGAACCAGAATTAAAAGATTTGGAAAATTCTCAGCTTATTCATATTGCAAAATATGAGAAAACCATGTTTGGAAAAGAATGCCAATCATTTGATAAGGAGATTATTATGGGTGTAAACCATGGGCTTGATCAGCCATCTCAATAGATTTCCGGGATAGAAATGGAACTATACCAGCAGAAATACTGCCAGCTGGAACTACTGGAAATAGAGAAAAATGGAATGGAATGAAGGAAGTCTGGGAATATGTGCTATCCTTAAAAAAAAAAAAAAAAAAAAAAAGGACCCTGAATGTAATTTAGAGATCATCAACAGGGCAGATGATCAACAGGGCAGACCTCCAACAGAAGATATGAGGTTGGGACTATCTAGCAGAGCATTGGAGGCACGACCCCCACCAAGCGGAGCCATGGCATGGGTGGGTCCACCACAGAGAACCATACATGGGCAGTGTCCTCCTGAGCTGTGAGGGTGACATTGCCACCCAAATGTGTGAGGAAGACCAATGATCAAACCGAAGAGAATTATTTTTGAGTCGTAAGATCTCCTGAAATTTGCTTTGGTAGGTTTTGGATTTGCTTGAAACTTGTCACCCCTTCGTTCATTCCTATTTCTCTCTTTTGGATCGGGAATGTCTATTCCATGCCTATCACACCATCATATTTTAGAAGCATATAACTTGTTTGGTTTCACAGTTTCATAGCTGGAGAGTTTGTTATCACGAGAGTGGGTTGTTATAAAAGTGAATTTTACTTTCTCTGTCTCACAGTCTCACTCTTGCTTGCCCTTCTGCCTTCTGATGTGGTATAATACAGATGAAGACCCTCATCAGATGCCAGCACCATGCTCTTGGACTTCCCAGCCTCCAGAAAGCGAGTCAAATAAACTTCTATTGTTTATAAATTACCCCATCTCAGATATCCTGTTACAGCAGCAGAAAATGGACTAAGACATGCATTTACAATACATGAAGTAAAATCATATGTCACACAAAGACTGTACACAAATATTTATAGCAGCTTTAATCATAATAGCTTGAACTGGGAAAATTCAAATGCCTATCAACTGATGAGTAGATAAACAAATTGTGGTATATCCACACAAGGAAGCACAACTCAGCTTCACAACAAAGACGAATGACCTAGTGATACTAGCAGCTACTTAGATGAAGCTCACAATATTATGTCTAACAAAGAAGCCAGACATAAAAGAGTACAGACTGTATGATTTCCTTTATGTGAAAATCGAAAAAGGCAAATATAATTTATGGTGACAGAAAGCAGCAGAGTTGCTGCCTGAGACTGGTGTGTTGGGCAGGGTTGCCTGAGAAGGGGCACAGGAAACTTTTTGGCATGATATAAATGTTCTCTATCTGGATTGTAGCATGGGTCACACTAATTCAAAAGTGCACTTAAAATAGGTACATTTTAATGTGTGCAATGTATACATACATTAATTTTTATTTAAATCAATAAAGCTAACTTAAACATTTTCCAGTGTTTGATAGATCAAATAAGGAAATATAGGAACTGAATAATATAATTGCGATAGATGAGAGAAAGAAATAAATAAGATATTCCATGAATATATTATTCTCAGATGTTCATAGAACATTTTTTAAATTAATGATCTCATAAGTTACAAAGAAAAATAGGAATCCTAAAAGAGGATGGTTTCATTGACACATTCACAGACTGCAATGCAATGAAATAAGGAATGGGTTGCAAAATAATAAATAAAAATCACTTGGAAAATTAAATATGCCCTCATAAATAAGCTTAAGTCAAAAACAAAAACCATTTCTGCAACTACAGGCTAGAAAATAATTATGATAGCACTGTGTATCAAGACATATGAGACTCCAAGGTAATGCTCAGAGGATAATTCATAATTTTAATGTTGTTTATTATAAAACAAAGAAGAAACAATTAAATGAACTAAAGATTCATTTCAAGAAGTAAAAAAGGAAAATCAAACGGACTTAACTAAGGAAAGAGAAAAGAATTAATAAGATTGAAATTAATGAATTGGAAAAAATGAAAATAAGAGAATTAATAAATTCTGGATATGATTCTTTAAAAAATATTAATAGAACAAAGACCAGCAAAGCTAATCAATTGTAAAAAGATAAAGAGAGAAAATAAAAGTTAACATTTTTTGAGTGATGTCAGTAAAAATGGCAAAGCAAAGACTTTCAAAAATTCTCTCCTTTATAAAAGCAATAAGAAAACTGGCAAAAAAAAAAATTGTCAGAATCAACTTTTTCAGACCTCTGGAAATGAACCAAAGGCTTGCAACAATGTGGGGAGTGTTTATTCAACAAAAATGGCTGAATCTTGGCAAGAACAGCAAGGTTTGTAGTGTTTTAGTTGCTTTAGTCCAATCTCCCATTCTCTAGCACTGCAGTAGCCCTGAAAACCAACAATCTGCATTTGTGGTGAAAACCAGCAGTCAGGTAGCTATCAGAGAGAGGAGAATAGGGCTGCATCTCCTTCAAAGCCTCATTCACAGTGAATTTTCATTATTTGACCTGTCTTGTGAGTCCCTAGAAGACCCCATGTTCAAGGCTATATTTATTTGACCTGATTCAGTGCTTGCCCAATGCAAAACAGCCAGA
This sequence comes from Eulemur rufifrons, assembly GCF_041146395.1. NCBI lineage: Eukaryota > Metazoa > Chordata > Mammalia > Primates > Lemuridae > Eulemur > Eulemur rufifrons. Next base: position 267,544,438 of record NC_090989.1, read on the forward strand.
GGTGTTTGTAAAAAAATAATAATAATAATGATTAAAAATTCTCTAACTTCTTGGTTTCCTTAAGTGGTGGATTACCGTTGGAACAAACAATAGACAAAACAAAAAGGCTTAATAGCAGAAGCTGTGGAATGAGATGCTCATAGTGGCTTTAAAATGCTCTGATATTACTTTAGAATTCCAGCCGACTTTCATTTTTGCAGAAATTGACAAGCTGCCGTAAAATTCACATGGAAATGCAAAGGACTAAGAATATCCAAAACAACCTTGAAAACGAAAAACAAAGTTGGAGGATCCATGCTTCCTAACTTCAGAATTTAGATTACAAAACTAAAGTTATCAAGACTGTGTGGTATGGCATAAGGATACACATATATATCAATGGTATAGAATTGAGAGTCCAGAGATAAATCTATACATTTATTTGTATACTGATTTCCAACAAGGGTACCAAGATGATTCAATGAACAAATAATACTCTTTTTAACAAATAGTGTAGGAATAACTGGCTATCGACACACAGAAGAATGAAGTTGAATCCCTACCTCACACCATATACAAAAATTAACTCAGAATTGATTGAAGATAAAAATATAAAGGCAAAAACTATAAAATTATCTGAAGAAAACATTAGTGTAAATCTTTGTGATTTTCAATTAAGCAATAGCATCTTAGATATAACACCTAACATTCAAGCAAGAAAAGAAAAAATAGATAAGTTGGACTTCACCAAAATTTTAAATTTTTATGCTTCAAAGGACACTTAAGAAATTGAAAAGACAACTCACAGAATGGGAGAAAATATTTGCAAATCATATATTTATATGGTAATCATGTATCTGATATGTGACTTTCATCCAGAATATATAAAAAAATTCTTACAACTCAACAATAAAAAGACAAATAACTTAATTTAAAACAACCCAATAGGCAAAGGATGTGAATAGGCATTCTCCAAAGAAGATATACAAATTGTGAATAAGCATGTGAAAAGATGTTCAACATTATTAATCTTTAGGGAAATGCAAATAAAAACCACAATGAGAAACCAGTTCACACCTGCTATAGCATGGCCATAATTAAAAAGTTAGACAATAAAGCGTATTAGCAAGGATGTTGAGAAATTAAAACCCTCTTACATTGCAGAAAGAAATGTATAATGGTGCGGACACTTTAGAAAACAGTTTGGTAGTTCCTCAAAAGATTAAACATAGAGATACAATATAACCCAGCAATACCACCTCTAGGTATACCCAAGAGAATTGAAAATATGTATTCACACAAAAAACTTGTATATAAATGTTCAGCATTATTCATAATAGCCAAAAAGTGAGAACAACCAAAATGTCCACCAAGAGTGAATGGATAGAAAAAAAGGTGATATATATCCATGCAATGGAATATTATTTAATCATAAAAAGGAATGAAACATTGATACAGGCTACAACACGGATGAATCTTGAAAATATTATGCCAAGTAAAAGATACAAAAGGCCACATACTGCATGATTCCAGTTATATAAAATGTCCAGAATAGGCGACTCTATAGAGACAGAAAGTAGATTGGTGGTTGCCAGGGGCTGCAGGGAGGAGAGAGGGGGGAGTGGCAGCTTAATGGGCATCAGGTTTCCTTTAGAAGTGATGAAAATGTTCTGGAATTAGACAGTGGTGATGATTATAAAACTTGTGACTATTTCAAAAACCAGTGAATTGGCTGGGCACAGTGGCTCATGCCTATAATCCCAGCACTTTGGAAGGCTGAGGCGGGAGGATCACTTGAGGCCAGGAGTTTGAGACCAGCTTGGGCGACATAGTAAGACCACGTCTCTACAAAAAGATTTTAAAAATTAGCCAGGTGTGGTGGCACATGTCCATAGGCCCTGAGACTCAGGAGGCTGAAGTGGGAGGCTCGATTGTGGGAGCCTGGGAGGTCTAGGCGGGCTGCACTGAGCTCCGTTAACACCACTGCACTGCAGCCGGGGCAACAGAGTGAGACCCTGTCTCGATTAAAAACAAAAAACAGTGAATTGTATACTTTAAAAGAGTGAATTTTATGGTATGTGAATTATCTCCTTATAAAAAAAAATTACACTATTCAGAATGATAAAGCACTTTTAACCAAAGATCTAGAGAAAACTGTTATGTGTAAGCACATACACAGAAATTAGAAAAATACTATGCTCAAATATTGGAAATTTAAATGAACTAGATTATTTTTATAAGAATCTATCTCCTTAAAATGGACCAACAGAAATAGAAGCTGGAAAAAAAAAAGGCATATGCATTAGAAAACAAAAATAAATAAATTAAATGGGGGAAAAAAGAAATAGAAAATCTGCACAGACTAAAAACCGTAGCTGAATTTGAGATGATTGCCAAAGAACTGTACCGAAAAAAGCATCAAGTCCATCTTGTTTCATTGGTGAGTATTTCCAATTCAAGCCTGCTAACATTTATAGACATACATAGAGAAGAAAACTAATAGCCTGTTATGCTTTGGATTACAGATATAAAGTTTCTTTTAAAAAATTAAAGGATAATTGAATCCAGTTGTACATTAAAAAAATAATACACCACCACCAAATAAGGCTTATTATGAGAACAGAAGGTCAATTCAATATTAAAAATCCACTATTATAACTAATCATATTAATATGTCAAAGATGGAAAATCATATAAAACTCTTCTTTAACCAGAAATAATTCTCATGCAATTCGATTTTTTAAATTACATCCAATCAAATGTCAATACTATGCTTAATGGCAAAGCACTAAAAACATTGTAATTAAAATCAGGAAGAAGAAAACAAGGCCCCCGACTGCCAATGTTATTTAATTTCATCACGTAAGTGCCTACCAATGCAAATAGGTGATAAACTATAATAAAAGCATGAATGATATTCAAAATATTTAATAAGGAATTTAAACTATTATATCAGTAATATAAGCTACTACACTCTTTCTGTTAAATTGATAAACTTGATATAATTTCCAAACTGCTTTTGTAATAATAGCATTATAGGCTGCTTGTCATGGCCCAGGTGTTCTAATTATCATTGTTTCTATTCCCAGATCTTCAGATATATTATATTTTTCTCGAAGCTATATGATGCATGATGATAAATAAAAAGTTCATTGAGAAAAGATTCATAAGTACTTACCTTCTTTATGCATTTTATTGCATCATTCAGGGATAATTGGATTCAGTGACTAGGACAGTGCCAAATTAAAACATCCAAAAATTTTCCTAAAATTTTGGTTAAAACTGTAGACTCTCTCCCCAGCTTTTCACAGGCATTACTTGTACAAAATCTAATAAGGTTTTCATGGAAATACCTCTCATTGAAACCATTTTTCTCATGTGTCAACAATAAATTTCAATGAATTACTTCAGATGTTGTTCCTTCCTGCTTCAGGAGATCAACAAAAAACATTAAATTATCTTCAAAGTCTTGAATTTCACATTTTAAATAAATTATTAAAACTATTTTATATGAAGCAGTTGAGGTGTCCTCAATAATGATTGAAATTTTACTGCCTTGATTTATGTATTTTCCAAAAAGTTGTTTTCTCATATTAATAAACAAATATTTTTACAACAAGCAAGTCCATAATTCAGTTTGTCATGATAATCCCATATTAATAGTGCTCTTTTTTTGAAGTTCTACTAAATATTTTATGTCTGAGAATGCTCAATTATTTTTAAACATACAGATGGTATTTTCTAGATGTTTTTCATTTGCTCTATTGATATTCTGATAAATTTTTTAGAAGTTTTGAGCTTTCTATGAACTGATTTATAATGTTTTTATAATTCTTCTGATTGATGAGAGAAATTTTTCTTTATTTAAACCATGTGTTTTAACAGAACCGTGAATTTTGCCATTCCAGTGAAATGTGAAAGTATAACACTTTCAACTTTTAATTATAAAAGTTTTGAGCAGACTTTGATCATCTGAGCAACATTACACACTAGTGATACAGTTACTATTAATTTCATTGAAGTAATCAAGTTGTTTTTCATTTCACTTATACATTTTATTTGTTGTATTTTGCACCATTTCTCACACAGTATCAAAAGATGTGCCAGGTTCTGGTTTTTGCACAGTATCAGAAGCTGTTCCCAGCATGGTTCATTATTAATAGCATTTCTTCTTTGTTCTTCCACAGTCGGAAGATTCATGTTTATACTATTTAAGATGAACATTAAGAGACTTATTCAAACTCTACTGTATCTTCAATCTGTGTTTCATTTTTAATATTTTATTATAAAGTCTTTAAAAATTTTTTTATTTTTTAAAGTCTTGAATTTATAAACATCAAAACACTGCAAAATTACTATTTAACAAAGAATTATAACACATTAACAATAAAACCAAAGTAAAAACTAAACTATTTGGAAGCAAGAGCAATTACATAATTTGGACAATAATAATAAATTGTGGATTCTCCCAAAGCAGTGTTTCGCAAACTTTTTGGTCTCAAAACATTTTTAAGGTGGTAAAAAGTGTTTTTTTTTTCCTAGTCTCTTTAATGAGTGGCTTAATAGAAGTCATCCATATTCTCAGATCTTCATTCAGTCTGTTGTGATATCACACATCATATAGCCTCTGGAAAACTCCACTTACATTCATGAGAGAATGAGAGTGAAAAACGTAAATGAGTGTTAGTATTGTAAAAATAGTTTTGTCCTCACACCCAGGGGTCACCAGCCCACATGGAGAATACTTCCTAAAGCATGTGCCATGAAGCCACACTGCCGTCTATGAAATGGACCAAACTTGTACAGTATGCTGCAGAAATTGCTCAGATATCACTATGACAGGAGGCCCATTTATCAGCAGTTGTTGTCGCTTGTCATGTCATGAGCTTGAACTAATGAATTTACATTAGAATATATACCATTAACTGATTTTGCTGTACCTTGCTGTTACTGGTACACTATTTATCAACTGGTATGAAAGTATTTTAAAATTTAAAGACTGGTAAGGTATACTGGTAAGTACCTCAGAATACCAGCTCTGCAGAGAGTTATAGATATTTTAAAGGGAGAATTACAGTTGTCATTGTTTGTAGGTGATGTGTTGATGTATGAAAGCCAAGAAGATTAAATGAAAAAAATATTCAAAGCATTTAGTAAGAAAATCTATTGCAAAAAAAAAAATGAGTGTCCACATTTATATATCTATGTCTACATCTATATCTAGCTTTCTGATATAGCAAGGACAACTTAAGAAAAATGTGCATAACGTACAAGAAAAACAGAACTTGACTAGGGGACATAAACGAAGATACGTTATTATCCTACATGGGAGGATTCAATGTTGTAACTCTCCCCAAATTAATCTATATTTTAACACTATCTCTATCAAAATAATGCTATTTTTGCACTTTAAAATTACTTGAAGGGTCTTTATATAGGTATTCAATTTGATAAAATATATATGCAAGAATAGAAAAAAAAAGCTGGAAAAGAAAAATGGAGCGGAGAATATTGGGTCTGCTTTACTAAATGTTAATATGGGTTAAAAATTTACATTGCGGAAATAATTTAGTTCTAAGGCCAGAATAAATAGACACTTTAACAAAACAGAACAGAAGTCCCCAAAAGACCCAAGGGATATAGCAAGTTGCTACATTTATGAGGGCAGCATCTCAAATTCAAAGGAAAAAGAAAGACTAATCAATAAATCATGGTACAACTATTTGGAAAAAAAAAGTTAGCTGCCTAACTCACATCATACACCAAAATAAATCCCAGTAATATTAAAGATTTAAACATCAGTGAGACATTTTGAGGAATTAGGCAAAAATATAAAGGAATATTTATATAATCTTGAAATGGAAAAGACTCTTCTAAGCATAAAAAATGATAGAATTGGCCACATAATAATAACATAATTGCATAGAAATAATGAATAAAGTGAAAAATAAAAAAACTAATCATTAAGGAAAAGTTGAAGATTACAACAGAAAAGTAGATAGCTGCATACCTACAAATCAACATAGGCATTTCTTGAGGAATTTTGTACATAAAATCTCATATCATCTCTGAATAAAGTCAGTTTTCCAATTTGTGTGACTTTCTTTTGTTTTGTTTGTTTGTTTTGTTTTTTTCCTTATTGCACTGGTGAAAACTTTCTAGGTAATGTTAAATAGAAATGAGGAAAGCAAATATCCTTCCCTTGTTCCTAATATTAACAGTAAAGCGTTCAGTCTTTCACCATTAAGTACGATGATAGTGGTGGCTATTTTGTAGATGCCTCTCTCTTCCAAGTCTGTTGGGGTTTTATCAACAATTCTAGTTTTTGGATTTTTGTCCAGTGCTTTTTCTGAGTCTACTGAGATGATTATGGGGAGTTTTTCCCTTCTTATTCTATTAATGTGGTATATTGTATTAATTGATTTTCATATGTTAAACCAACCTTACATTCCTGGGATAAAACTCAGTTGGTCATGGTATATAATCCTTTTAACACACTGCTGGATTCACTTTGTTAGTATTTTGTTGAGGATTTTTGCATTTCCATTCATAAGAACTAGAAGTCTGTAGTTTTCTTGTAATATCTTTGTCTGGATTTGGTTTCAGGGTAATATTGATGTTATAGATTGAATTAGGAAGTATTCTCTCCTCTTCCATATTTTGTAAGAGTTTGGGAAAGATTGGTATTATTTATTTACAAATATGATAAAATTTACCAGTGAAGTCATTTGGATTTGATCTTTTCTTTGCAGGAAGAATTTTAATTCATTACTTGTTATAGGTGTATTCTGATTTTCCATTTGTTCTTAAGTCAGTTTTGAAAATTTGTGTCTTTCTAGAAACTTGTCCATTTCATCTAAGTTGCGTAATAAGTTGACACAAATTGTTCATAATATTCCTTTATAATCCTTTTCATTTAGGTCAGTCTCTACCAATGGCTCCTCTTTCATTCTTGATTTGGGATTTTGTGCCTTCTCTCTTTTCTTCTTGGTCAGTCTAACTAAAGTTTGCCAATTTTGTTGATTTTTTTCAAAGAACTAACTTTTGGCTTTATTTTCTCTACTTTTTATCTGTTTTCTATTTTACTAATTTTTGTTCTAATTTTTATTTCCTTTTTTCTGTCTGTTTTTTGTTTGTTCTTAGTTTTTTAGGAACAAAGTTTATGTTATTGATATATTACAAGGCCTCATTAGTACACTCCTTATCTCTTTCAAAATTCATATCTTGTATAGGCAGGTAAAGCATTAAATTTCCCTCTAAGAACTTCTTTATCTGCATCTCATAAATTTGGGTATATTATGCTTTCATTTGCAATAAGTTAAAGATATTTTCTGGAGAAATGGAGAAATGAATTCTCCAACTATTGTTAAATTATCTGTTTTTCTTTTCATTTCTGTCCATTTTTGTTTCATGTATTTTGAGGCTGCATTATAAGGTGTATATATAATTGCTATATATTTAGTTTTATATTGCCATGAAATGTCCTTCTTTGTCTTTAGTAATATGTCTTGTCTTAAAGTCTATTTTTATGATATGAATATAGCCACTCCAGCTCTCTTTTGTATATTGTTTGCAGGGCGTATCTTTTTCATCTTTTATCTTTTAACCTATCTGTGTCTTTGAATCTAAGGTGTGTTTCTTATATAGAGCATGTATTTAGAATATGCTTTTATATTAAGTCTGACAATCTTTTCCTTTTGATTGAGGTAACTAGACCACTTACTTTTTTTGTTCTTCCCATGTTTCTTTTATACTTCATCATTTTGTATTAAATAAATATTTTTGTGTATCATTTAACACATATATTTCTTAGTTATTTTCTTATTGGTTGAGCTAGGATTATAATATGCATGTTAACCTGCATCCTTCAAATTAATACTAAATTCCAGTAAAATATAGAAACTTTACTCCTATATAGCTCCATTCCTTCTTTCCCTCCTTTGTGATATATATATGTATGTATGTATATATGAAATATAAATGTTATAAACATAACAATATAATGTTAATATTGTTTTAGGAAAGCTATGTCTTTTTAAAAAGTTAAGAGAATGAGCTGAGCATCGTGGCTCGCACCTGTAATCCCAGCACTTTGGGAGGCTGAAGCAGGAGGATTTCTTGAGGCCAGGAGTTTGAGACCAGCCTTAGCAAGAACAAGCCCGATTTCTACAAAAAAGATAGAAAAATTAGCCTGCTGTGGTGTGCGCCTGTAGTCCTAACCACTCAGGAGATCACTTGAGCCCAGGAGTTTGAGGTTGCAGTGAGCTATGATGATGCCACTGCACTCCAGCCTGGGAGACACAGTGAGACCCTGTCTCAAAAAAAGAAACAAGAGAATGAAACAAAGAAAAAAATGAGACAGAAAGAGACTCTCTTATATTAACCTACATATTTACCTTTCTGTTAGTTTCCATTCTTCCTATGGATTCAAATTACCATCTGGAGTCAATTCCTTTTGGCCTGAAGGAATTTTTATAATATCTTGTAAGGCAGGTCTTTTTGCCATGAATTCTATCAGCTTATTTATTTATTTATCTACCTGGGAATGTCTTTATTTAGCTTTCTGTTTTGAAGGATAGTTTTGGTTAAGATAGAATTCTTTGTTGACAGATTTTTTTTTTTGATCAATACTTTTATTTATTTATTTTTTTAATTTTTTTTATTTTTTGGGGACAGAGTCTCACTCTGTTGCCGGGGCTAGAGTGCTGTGGCGTCAGCCTAGCTCACAGCAACCTCAAACTCCTGGGCTTAAGCAATTCTCCTGCCTCAGCCTCCCAAGTAGCTGGGACTACAGGCATGTGCCACCATGCCCGGCCAATTTTTTCTATATATATTTTTAGTTGTCCAGATAATTTCTTTCTATTTTTAGTAGAGATGGAGTCTCACTCTTACTCAGGCTGGTCTCAAACTCCTGAGCTCAAAGGATACACCCGCCTCAGCCTCCCAGAGTGCTAGGATTACAGGCGTGAGCCACCGTGCTCGGCCTGTCAGTACTTTTAATATGTCGTTCTGGTCTCCATTATTTTAGATAAGAAATCAGGAATTAAAGATATTGTATTTTCCTGTATATGTTGAATCATTTTTCTCTTGATGCTTTTAAGATTTTCTCTTTGTCATTGACTTTTTACAGTTTGTCTATGATGCGACCAGGTATGGGTCTTTTTGTGTGTATCTACTGGAGTTTGTTGTGCAAACTGGGATATCTGAATTTATTATTCAGGTGTAAAAATGTTTTCCCTCAAATGTGGAGTTTTCTGATATTATTTCTCCAAATATCCCCTCCCCGCTTTTTCTTCTCCTCTCATCCTGGGCCTACCACCATATGTGTGTTGATAGGCTTGATGTTGTCTCCCAGGTCTTTGAGGCTCTATTCATTTTCCCGCAGTTTTGTTTTGTTTTGTTTTGTTTTGTTTTTTACCTTTAAGTTCACTGATTCCTTCTTTGCCATCTTAAATCTTCTGGTAAAGCCTTCTAGGTGAATTTTTCATTTCGGTGATTATACTTTCAACTCTGGAATTTCCATTTGGTTCTTTTCAATAATTCCTACCTCTTTATTGAGGTTATTTATTTATCGATTCAGTGTTGCCACACTTTAATTTTTTAAACATGATTTTTTTTTTAGCTCTTTAAACATATTGAAACAGCTGCTTTGAAGTCTTTGTCTGCCAAATCAAATCCTGGAATCACTCAGAGGAAGTTTCTATTGTTTCCTCCTTTTCTTTCCTATGGGTGACACTTTCTTTTTTTTGCATGCCTCCTCTTTGCTGTTGGTGTTGTTGAAAATCGAACATTCTAGATAATATATTACAGCACCTCTGGATTCTGTATTTTCCCTCTGAAGGTTGTTTTTTTAATTTGTTTGTTTGTTTGTTTAGTAACCTACCTGAGCTAAATCTCTCCAGTGGTATGCAGCTTCTGATATCTCTGCCCAGATTTTTTTTTTTAATTCTTGTTTTACTTTTTAAGACTGACTTCCTAAGGGTCACCCCTGTGTAGCCTAGTAGTCAGTTCATGATTGGACAGAGATTGTGCCGAAGCATGTAAAGCAAGTAAGGCATCTGTCCTGTGCTGACATCTATGTGTGGGTGAGGGAACCCGTGCAAAGTCTAGGCCATTTCTAAGTCTGCTCCAGCATTTTGCTTTCTGTAGGCCCTTTTGGGGCTCCTACACACATGTGCTCAGCCTCCAAGTCAGCCGGGATTGTGCCCTTCCTGGTCTTTGCTGCTCATATTGGCAGCCTCAGCCAAGAATATGCTTGCCCCAAGCACAACCTTAAGCTCAGGCCAGTAGAGCTATTGGCCCTCCCTGCTCACCTGCTGCCGAGATAATCACTTTCACCAGTGCTGCTGGTCATGGGTGCCTACTGCTCCAAATTGAATAAGTTCTCTTTGTTTCCAGCAGTGCAGCTGCCTGTCCTCATGGTCTTCCCCATCCTGGCAGAATCTCTGCACCAACTAAGCTAGGAGAAAGGTAGGGGTTCGGAGCAGCCCTAGGCAAGAATGCCACCTTCCCACTGTTCTTACCCAAACTTCAGTAGTATTCCAAACATACATGCCTCTCGGATTGTTGTATCTCTTTAGTTGATTTTCAAAGGAGTGAAAGGGTTGTTTTGTCAATTTCATCCAGCTTTACAGTTGCTCTTTGGGGAGAATATTTGCTGATCTTCTTATTTGACCATAGCCAGAAGTTTGAAATTTCAGGCTACAATTTTAAACCCAGATAAACCAATCCTGAGCATGTGTTTTTTCTACTATACCCTGTGGCTTCCCTTAAGTTGGTTTAACATGTAATAATTTACAATTTTTTTTCCACAGATATTACTTTATTTAATACCCAGGAAAAAATTCTGTAAAAATTTTGCGTTTAATAATAATAATCTTTTATGATTCCAGTCTTAAAGCTGAGGCAATTGAAGTATGAGAGACACTGGAGATAAATATTTACAAAGGAGAAAAGTTGGGTTCAGTGTGGATGTTAATCAAGGATGTACAAGGACTGTGCCAGAATTAGAACTCTGGGTCTTCTGCTTCCCAGCTGGGTGTATTTGTGCATCACTGAGCTGCCTTCTGTTTGGGAGAGGATTGGGGATAAGAGTACCTCTCCTCACTCCTCCAGCCCACCTCCTTCATGGCCTTAATGGTGTGAGGAAAACCACAGGTCAAAGGGCGGTAGGTTGCTGGAGCTCCCTGCTCCTAGAGGGGGCTGCGCTTTCCGAAACATGAACACAGGTTGCCTAGAAAGGTGATTTAAATGTTGCAGCATTTTGGATTATGGCGATTGCATACATTCTTTCAATCTAATTTTAGCAGGATTAATCTGTCTTTAATTGATAGCTATTAATAATTTATACTATTATGTTTAATAATATAGTTCTGTTTAAAATGTCCATTTGCATTGCTTTTTCTCAGGGACCTTAACCTCAGCTCCTGGGGTTTTGGTTGTAGTCTGTAGCAGCCGATGAAAGCTTCCATGACTGGTGATTTAATCAGACAATTTTTAGAAAAATAAAGATCAGTTTCCAATGAAATGAGATGACAAAAAATTATAGTGTTAAAATAAGGCGATATCTGTGCATCATAGTTACAAAATGAAAAATAAAAATCCTTCTACACTGCTCTGAAATTCCTCCTGCCTTGTAAACACAGGCTTGTCTGATTCTTCTGGGACAGATCTCTGTGTTTTGCTGCAGTTTACCTTGACTGGGAAGCCTACTTTTTGTTTAAATACGAATGTCAAGTTCAAAATGGAAAATGGGGTGGCCATTTTTTGGTTGCCCCTCTAGACTCTTTGCCCTTCTCCACCTTACTCTGTGCCCAAAAGGTTGACCTCTAAGGACAGTAACAACCAGCTCCCCTGCTCTTCGGCTTAGGGTTGATTTGACCAATGGGAGGTACCACTAGGAAACAGCGCAGGAGCAGAGAGAGGTCAAGTATTTGTTCTCCCAGCTCTCCCTTGCTAGCTGTGGTTTAGCAGTGCCCATGTGCCTCCACCTAAGACGTGGCTCCTGTTGGTGACCTTCTGCTATGGCTACAGGTCTCATAGGGTCCAGTAAGGGCTCTTTCCCTTTGCCCCTTCAGGCCTAGGAGTGGAAATGGCCTCACCAGCCTCTGTTGCTTTCTCTTAACCCTGCTCTCAGGCCTAGAAATAAACACTTTGATGAGCTTGCATGCCTTTTACCCTGTGTTTGAGTGTTGGGACCTGCTGGGACTCTGATGGATACAGAAGGCCAGCTCTGGTAAGGAAAAGAGGGCCAACTGGGGAGTCCTGAAATTTTCACTTTGGTCCTAGCTCAGGTACTGTTACACCGTGTGACCTTGAGTGAATCCTTTCTACTCTCCGCCTTTCAAATGCCTCTTCTGTAAAAAGAGTGGTTGGATAAAATCAGAGTTTTTTGCTCATGTACCTCCAAAACAATCCTGAAAAACTACATAATCATATATTTTGTAAATTTTTCATCATGGTTTTAAATAGTTGCAAAGGATGTAATGTCTTGCATATTATAAATATTAACATTTAAAAATAAAACTATTATATCACTCCTTTAAATACAGCCAATGGAATTTAAATATCATAGTGATTTTATACCCATCATCATCCATCTAAAAAATAGATGAACAAACTCTCCTTTAACAGTTAGAAATTTTATAATGCTCCTCTTTCTCCTTTAAATCATTTTTTCCATTCCACTTCCCCCACAGAATTTTATAGGAATGTAATATATTTTTCTGCTGGTAAGTCTCATATGGATCATCTTGGCATTGTATCTAAATCAAAAATGTGTTTATAGATGGAAATTTTAAAATGTTTATACTTCCTGGGATCATAAGGCACTAAGGGTTAAGCATTTTCCTGGATTGAGCCATCAACACAATTAATTTTAGGATACAATTGATCAAAGTTTTAATTAAACAGAAAAAGTAAAATGAATGGGAATTCATCTCTTACTGAGAGGGATGGGGTAGGGGCTGTGGTGTCTTGATTAAAGGAACCTCTGCTCCCCGACATTTGGAACCAGCCCTGTGTTTGATGTCCTCTCCCCCTGCCCCCAACTCAGGTGTTTTCCTCTCCAGGCAAGGCCTCACAGTAAGATTGGGATGAGTAAGGGATACACCTTTACCATGTCACATGGGGGAAGAGAGCTGAGAAAGGAAATCCAGGTTCATGCATTCACATGGGAGTTTGGGGGCAGGCCAGTTGTAGGAAATCGTACACATGGAAGTTGACACTCTAGAAATGGATTATCTTAACACCCTCTGGGTTGGCTACCCCTTGCAATTTGTATCCCCAGTGGAAGTGTCCCCTAATTTGGAGGCCACTGGGCTTGGTGGTGTCTGAAGGGCCCCCCTGAATGAAAGGCTTCACAGAGTCCTGTGTAACAGGACCAGTTCCAGAGTCAGACTAATGTGCTGTGTGACTCGGGCAACTTCCTTCAATGAAGCTTCGTGCCTCAGTTTCCTCACTTGTGAAATGAGGATGTGTACAGCTCTACTTCATGAGAATGAACTGAGACTATGTGTATAAAGCACCCAGTATATGGCAAATGCTCAAAAAGGATTCAAAGGATTCTAAACACTCCTTCCAACTCTGACACACTCTGTGAAGGGGCCCAAGGACCTCAGAATCGCCTGTTTTCCTCCATCAAGTCCTGATTTTAAGGCAATGGGCTGCCATTGTAAATGTCTTGATGTCCCCGTAATGGAAACAGAGTGCTCCAGGCTCTGTGGCTCATCTTTTCGTGTTTTGTGTTTTTGATTTTGGTGAATTCTACTGCCTACTGAGGCTTTTTCTGATTTTTCAAAAGAAAAAACAAAGCATCAGTCAGTATTTATCCCCAGGGCTTGACCTTTACCACCTCAGGGGGGTTGAGTGACACTTGTGGGGGAAGAAATGGGCCACAGATTTGTAGGTTTGGGGACCAGTTTGGCTGTCTTAATGGGACTCCCCCATTTCTCAGGGAAAGAATTATAACCAGGCTCTATGTAGAGTGTGTGAGCCCAGAAAATGACAGTTCCTGCTTTCTAGGAATGGGAATAAAGTAGATATTCACTTGTAATCTCTCGGAACAACTGAGGTTGCCTAGAGGCCAGTTTTGAATCAGGTAATCCAATATTTGAGCTTTCCACTAAAGAAACAAAATGAAACATTGATATGCTAAGAAGTTGCTAACTGAGTCAGTTTTGCTGCCGACCTGCTCTGACGTGACTTTTGTGCTAACGTTATTGCTCAGACACCAGGCCTGCACAATGACTACCCTGCTGACTGCCACTCTGCCACCAGAGTGTGGGCCTCCCTGGCACGTTGGCAGGCCTGGTTCTGAATTCTGTTTCATTTCCTACTGACACGGAGGAATGCTGCTATCTTCCTCCTATAAAGAGCTTGTGCATACTGCCCCTTGTTTGGTTTCCTTCTTTGCCATCTCTCAGGGCACAATACTAATTTATGGAAACTTGGGCAGTTTCATTGAAATGATTTTTTATTTTGAAATTTAGTTCTTCAATTAAATTTCATTTTTTTTGACATTTTTTGAGAAGAAAGAAAATTGGTGATAGATTGAATGCATTAATGGTCCCAATTTTTTATCTCTGTCTGTATCCACGCCTTGTACCATGTAACTGTGCAGTAATCCTCCCCATCTGACTGTGGGTCCAGCTGTGTGACTTGCTTTGGCCAATGGAATGGTAGCACATGTGATTTAAACAGAGGCTCAAAACGTGCTTGCACAATTAAGCTTGTCTGCTTTCGTTCCTCCGACATTGCATGTGCCTGGGCTAGCGTGCTGGAAGATGACAGATCCAAGTGGCCCTACTCTTCACAGCCAACCCACATCAGCTAAGAGCCAGCCAACTCCAGACACATAAGAAAGCCCTACCAAGACCAGAGTAACCTTTCAACTGACTTGCAGACTCGTGAACCAGATTCATGCTTATTCTTTGAAGCCACTGAATTGTGGGTCTTGTGGTTCTTGTTGTTGTTGTTACATGGCATTATTGTGGTAATAGAGAGGGGCTAGAATAAGTGCGGTGGCAGACCTGCCCTTCAGGAGCAGAATTCAAGGGAACACTGAGTCCACATGCAACACCTCCCACAGACTCTGGAAATAGTGATAGTTAGAGGAAGGAGGGAACTTTACTAAGGAGACTCAAGTACTTGTACCATGTAGGTGGGGAACCACATCAGTGAGATTCAGCAGAGCAAAGCAAATATGAGTAAAAGCTCTTGACTCAGACTCCTGGGGCCAAAACCCAGATCCATTTATGAGCTCTGTGTCCTTTGGCAAATTATTTTACCTCTTTGTGCCTCAGTTTCGTCACTTGTAAAACAGAGAAGATACGAAATAACACCTATCTCATAAAGTTTTAGGAAAATTAATGATTTTTAATTTTATTGTTAAGATTGACAAATATAATATATATACTTATTGCGTATAACATGATATTTTAAAATATGTATATATTGTGGAATGGCTAAATTAAGCTAATTAATATATGCATTACCTCGCAGGGTTATCCTATTTTTATGGTGAGAACACTTAAAATCTACTTTCAGTGATTTTCTTACCACATTTTCTTTATCCATTCATTCATTCATTGATGGACAATTAGGTTGATTCTGTATCTCGGTTATTGTAAATAGTGCCGCAGTGAACATGGTCGTACAGTATCTCTTTGACATACTGATTTCATTTCCTTTGGATATATACCCAGTAGTGAGATTGCTGGTTCACGTGGTAGCTCTATTTTTAACATTTCAAGGAACCTCCATACTGTATTCTATAATGGCTGTACTAATTTGCTTTCCCACCAACAGTGTATCAGGGTTCTCTTTTCTCTACAACTTGTTATCTTTCATCTTTTTGACGATAGCCATTCTAACAGGTGTGAAGCGCTATCTCGTTTTAATTTGCATTTCCCTTATGATTAATGATATTGAGCATTTTTCATTTACCTGTTCTCGATTTGTATGTATTCTTTTGAGAAATGTCTATTCAGGTCCTTTGCCCACTTTTAAATCAGGTTAATTGTTTTCTTGCTATTGAGTTGTTTGAGTTCCTTAACTATTTTGAGTATTAACCCCTCATCAGATGTACAGTTTATAAATATTTTCTCCCATTCTATAGGTTATCTCTTCACTCTGATGATTGTTTTCTTTGCTGTGCAGGAGCTTTTTAGTTTGATGTAATCCAATTTGTCTATTGTTGCCCATGCTTTTGGATTCTTATCTAAAAACATTACTGCCTAGACTAATGTCATGAAGTTTTTCCCCTATGTTTTCTTCTAGTAGTTTTACAGTTTCAGATCTATATTTAAGTGATTAACCCATTTTGAATTGATTTTTGTATATGGTGTAAGATAATGGCATAATTTCATACTTCTGTGTGTGGATATCCAATTCCAGCATCATTGTTCGAAGACCCTGGCCTTTCCCCATTGTTGGTTCTTGGCATCTTTGTCAAATATCAGTTGATCTTAATCCACTTAGAATAGCTCAGTGCAAGCCCTAGATAAGTATTTGTTAAATAAATAAATAAAGCGTGACCTCATTTCTACCCATAGGCTGACAAGGCCTGGGGGACGTCTGGATTACATTTGTCTTTTGGTAGGAAGGATACATTTGCATCATGGAAGGGCTGTTTCTCATTTCATATAGTCAAACTTCTGAAAAACTGAATGCATACTCAAGAGCTCTCAAAAATCTGGCGAAAGAAATGTTTTCCTTTTTGAGAATTCACGCTATCATGCAAATTTCCTGGGCTCAGTTAATTCATCTTAGCAGGTTTGGGGGAAGTGCTCAATGTGAGATTTCAGGAAGGGCAGGCGGAATGATGCTATCTATGGTTTAAGAGGCAGGGAAAGGTACACTGCATTTCAGAAAGATTTCCATTCCAGATTATCGAAGTAACGATTTTAATGCATAGAGAAGTAATCCTCAACTACTTGAAAATCTCAGCTGAGAATACTTCTTTCTCTGAAGAGTCTTCAGAGCCATGACTTTACTGCATTGCTTTTCAAAGTAATAGATATGGCTCAAAATCTCATGGTCCTGCTACAGTAGGGAAAGCACAAGGAGGGTGTGTGTTTGTGTGTGTGAGTGTGTGTACACCTGCATATGTGTGCGGAGGGGTCTATTCTCCTGAATAAAGAGTCTCTGCTATCCAGGGAGAAAAATGAAATTGTGTAGTTTGGACAACAGGTTAACCTCATTCTCTTGCTGAGTTCTTTGACCACCCCTTTTCTCCCTCCATCCCTTGGCTTCTTCTCTACAATAGATAGAGGTTCTTAACCAGAGCCTTTCAGGAACACATAGAAGTTAGGGAGATTTGAATGTTGTAAAACCAGAGGAACAAAGCCATCCCCATCCACCCAAACAATGGAAAGCAATGGCCCTTGTCTAGAATTTAATTAGTCTTTATAAGCAATAACATCAAAGCTCTAACAGGAGCTCTACATTGCTAAGAAATTTACTGTTGGCGGGAAACCTGGGGCAAGACTCCTTTGGCACAGGAGTCAATGAAAGGTCAGTGGAAACTTCCTGCAGGTGACATTATTGAACAGTGAGAATGATCTGGAGACCTCACAGTGATGTTAGAAACTTGGGGTTCACTTCTATCATGGACCAAGGAAAGGTCATATTTTCTGTACAGCTTAAAAATGGAACCCTCTTCCATTCTTTATGGCTGTCTTAAAAACTACCCCAAACATAGCGGCTTTAAACAACCACCATTTTATTACGCATCTGAATTCTGTGGTCAGGAATTTGGAAGGGGCATGGAGGAGAAGGCTTGTTTTTGTTCTACACCATCTGGGACCAGCAGGCGAGACTCAAGTGCTGGGAGGTGAGTCAAAAGCTGGGATCTGGAATGATCTGTAAGCTCTTTACTCATATGTCTGATCACTGAGCAGGGGGGACCCAAAGACTGTGAATTAGTTATCTATTAATAATAAGTAACAAATTATCACAAACTTAATGGTTTAGAATAGGGGTGGGGAACCTGTGGCCTTTTAGGTTCTTAAGTGCGGCCTTTTGACTGAATCCAAATTTTACAGAACAAATCCTTTTATTTTTATTAACACATTTTTGTTCATCTTTTATATTTTTATTTTTTAAATCAGCATATTTAAAATACCAAAGAATAAAATAAGTTTCAATGAAATAATCCTCCTAGATTGACCAGCACAATTAGAACATTAGTAAGCCATAAGGCTAAATTGATGGCTGCTACGTTCATGATTTAGTTCTAACTTCCCACACCTGACTGGCACCACTACTGCAGGAGGCTGGTTGGTGAGCGTTTATGGGGGTCGAGTACGCCAGTCTGTTATCAGCTTTTGACAACAGTGCACTGTGTTTCTGTATTAAGTGGCATTTGTGAGTAGTTGCACAGCTCGACAGTATTTTTTAATTCTGTCTGCTTAACAGCTCATAATGTCAAACAAGATCAAGAGAACACTGAGGGAAGAAAACAGATTTTTTTTTCATGAGGATTGGGAATTGCAATATTATCTTGTTTCTGCTAAAGATAAGATGATTTGCTTGCTTTGTGATACTGCAATATCAACATTAAAGAAATTCAATGCTCATCAGCATTATAACACTTATAAGAACCACAAATATTTTAAATTAGAGGGAGAGGCATGAAAGGTTGTATTGCAGAAATTAAAAAATGAAAAGCACAAGCAAAGACTATTCTTTCAAGCAGCAATAAGACCTGGAAATAACGGCACTGAAGCAACTTATAAAGTAGCTTATATACTTGGGGGGGGAAAAGGGAGGCCATTCAGTAATGTAGCAATTGTGAAAGAATGCATTGTCGAAGTTGTAGGATGCTTAGACCCCAATAATGTTTCAAACTGCAATTGCCTCTTTCAAGGAGAACCATAACTGATCAGCAGCATAAATTAGCTTTCAGCTTAACAGAACAACTTCATGCAATTCTTCAAAAGGAAAATATATATTATTCAATCACTTTGGATGAATCAACTGATACTACTGACTTGGTGCAGGTTTTATACTTCATTCGGTTCATAACAGAAGATTTTCTTTGCTATGAAGAGTTGCTCACTTTGGGCACTATTGAAACAGAACACAAGGAATAAATATCTTCAACAACTTTCAAGGTACATGTCATGAAGTCAGATAGAATTTGGCAAATTTAGTGAGTGTATGTAAAAACGGTGCACCTTCCATGACAGGAAAACATGAAAGGTTTATTGCACAGATTAAAAAAAGTATTAACAGATCCAGATGCTCTCATTCCTTTTCGTTGTATCTTGCATCAGCAAAATCTCTGTGCTAAACCTGCTATTTTTTAAGTGATGCTTTGCAAAAAGTTATAAGTATTGTTAACTATATTCATGCAAATGCAACATGGCATCATCAGTTTCATAACATGCTAAAGTTGAATGATGAGGTATTCGGTGTGGATTTGTCATATCATTGTAAAGTATGTTGGCTAGCACAGGGACAGGTGTTAGCCAAAATTTTATCTTGTGAGAACAGATAGTCAAATTTATGAAGAACAGAATAGGCAATGTGAATTATTGAAAGATTTCTACAGGAATGCAGCATTTCTGTGTGATATCATGTTAAATCAAAATGGTTTGAATATTTCTTTGCAAGGTAATACTAAGTCTATATATGATATGTGGCAAAAAAAGGTACTTCCTCTTCGAAAGGAAATTTTGGATGAACATTTTCCCTAGTTAGCAAAGGTCATTTTCCTCAGTTAGTAAAGGTCATTGAGCAGGATGATATATGTGATTGAAGAATATGCAGCTGCCATAGACTATTAATTGGAAAATACAATGAAAGGTTCACTGACTTTGAGAATCACGACATCACACTCAAATTAGCATTTCAGCCTCACGTAGTTGACATCACAAAGGCACCTAAAAACTACAGATGGAATTGATTGAGCTCTCAGTAGATGACATTTTAAAGTCATTGTTTGATGCTAAGAAAGATCCAATTGAAATATGGAAAAATGCAGTAGAATACCCATGCCTTAGACATGGCTGGTTTCAGGATGACTCAAGCACATTACATTTATTGTGCAGTCAAACGTCTCTGCTAATGATAATCTGTATTTGCACCTGCTCCTGAGTACTAGCGTCACTGCCTCAGCTCCACCTCAGATCATCAGGCACTAGATTCTCATAAGGGGCACACAACCTAGATCCTTTGTATGCACAGTTTACAGTAGGGTTCACACTCCTATGAGAATCTAATGCCACCGCTGATCCGACAGGAGGCAGAGCTCATGCAGTGATGCAAGCTATGGGGAGCAGCTGTAAATACAGATGAAGCTTCGCTCCCTCACCTGCCACTCACCTCATGCTGGGCGGCTCCGTTCCTAACAGGCCCCGACCAGTACTGGTCTGTGGCCCAGAGGTTGGGGACCACAGCCTTAGACAACATGCCCCCAAAATGCTTTCTTGTTTTTCAACCACTTATTGCTGCGAATCTACATTCTCCTACCCAACCCAAATCAAGACTCCCTGAAGGTCACAAATGACTGATGCCCATCTAGAGGCTCAACTGAAACTGCAGACCTCCATGCTGCAACCAAATATTCAAACACTTTCCAACAAAAAGCACACACAGCAAAGTCATTTAAAAATTAGTTAACTTTAAAATTAACAGACAGTCTTCATTTTTTAAATTTATTAGGTATACAGTAGTTAGATTTTACAAAATAATATACATGTTTAAGTATATCTAATTGGAAGTTTCTTGAATGCAGCCTTATTTGATTACAGCTAAATTAATGCGGCTTTCCAACATGGAAAGGTTCCCCACCCCTGGTTTAGAATAACACACATTTATTATCTCACAATGTGTGTGGGTCAGGAATCTGCTCATGAGGTTGCAATCAAGGGCTAGTGTTTCATCGATGGCTCAGCTGGGGAATGATCCACTTCTAAGCTCACTTACAAGGTTGTCGGCAGGATTCAGCTCCTTTTGGGTTGTTGGGCTGAGGGTTAAGGTTCCTGGTTGGCTGTTGGCCAGAGGCTGTCCTCAGTTCCTTGCCACGTGGAACTCCCATGCACAGCAACTCGCTTCATCAGAAGTGGCAAGGCTGAGTACACTAGATGGACAGAAGTCATAATCTCATGTAACACAATCACAGAAGTGACCTCTCATCACCTTTGCAGTATTCCACTTATCAGAAGAAAGTTACGGACTCACCCTCACTCAAGAGGAGGGGATTGTGTGAGGGGATGAATACCAGGAGGTGGGGATAATTGGGGGGCCTTTCAGAGTCTGTCTGCCACAGACTGCCAGCCAGAGTGGCCCCACACGGCCTCTCAATGCGGTTTAGCTTCCTCACAACATGGCAGCCTCAGGGAAGCTGGGCTTCTTACAGGATGGCTCAGGGCTCCAAGTATGAGCATTTTAGTGAATAGAGTGGAAGCTACGTTGTCTTTCATGCCTCAGTCTGGGAAGGCACTCCACATCACTTCCACAGTGGTCTGTTGGTCAAAGCAGTCACAGTGTCACTCAAATTCAAGGGACGGAGAGTTAGACTGCAGCTCCTGAGGAAGAAAGGCAAGGTCACGTTGTAAGAGCATGCGGGTGGGAGGTACAGTTGCAGCCATCTTTGTTCTCTGCCACACCTATGCTGTGAGATGTTCCAGTCTCCCCAACTGGGTGGTAAAGTCTGAAACTACCACTCAGCCTTATGTGGGGGGCTGTGGACAATAAACGATGACAGAATGAAAGGAAGAATGCCCTGCTAAGGGGGACTATATGTTAATAATCTATTATCGAAGCAGTGACACTATGATGGTGAAAGGGAGTGCTATTAGCATTAGACTGGGACAGCAGGCATAAACTAGAACTGTCCAGGGCAAACTAGGATGCCTGGTCTGCCCAGACCTGCCCACATTCTCCCTGTTCCTGGAGGCTGTGTGGAAGTAACGTTGCCCTATCTGGAGGACTTCGCCTGGGAGTCCCAGGTGCCGTCCAGCAGGGATGAGCACGGTGGTTTGTCAAAACAGTGGGGCTAAGAGCACTGTGCCGGAGCCTATTATGATAAGGAACACACACAGTTAGGAAGGTGATCCAGAAGTAATCCAAGACAAATTGCTTTTTCAGTTACAAGGACAGAATCTTTCCTCAAATTGTTTTAATGGAACAAGACAAAGCAAAGAAAAAAGGAAAGAAAAGAATTTGTATTGACTCATATAACTAAAAAGTTCAAGGGAAGTACAGCTTCAGGCCCAGCTGGATCTAGGGGTTCTAACCATGGCATTAGGATTCTGTTTCTTCTAATTTCTGGGCCCTGCTTTCCTTTGTGTTAGCTAAATTCAGGCAAGCTTTTCCCACATGGTACCCTTTGGCTCCTCTAAACTTAAACTATATCCTCTCAGTAATCTCAGTGGAAAAGAAAACTTTCCATTCAAACTCTTGAATCTGAATCTCATTGGCCTGGCCCGTGACATGATCATCTTGAACCAATTTGGGAACAAGGGGACAGAATACACTGATTGGCTGGGCCTGGGTCATTTGCTGATGGCCCTCAGGGCTGGAACAGCTGTACCCAGCACGCATAGACTGAGCATGGGGGGAAGGCTTGTTCTCCAAGAAAAATAGAGATGCTGTCGCCAGAATGAGGGGCAATGGAGAACAAATGCCCTCTATTGCCCTCTTTCCCAAGAAACTAACATGGGATAACCTTTGAAAGGGAAGAGAGAAATCTGCCCTTAGATTATGACTGTCAGATGCTAGACCTGGCCAGTTCTGTCACTTCTCATGACAGCTCTATGAAGTCAATGAAATTGCTTATCTCATCACTCTTTGACAGAAGCAGAAACTGCAGCAGATTAGCAGAGGAGAAGGGCAGATGTATTAATTATCTATCGCCACAATAATGCTGTGTAACAAACCACCCCCAAATTCGGTCACATAAAACGATAGGCATTTATCTAGCTCATGAGACTCTGGGTTGGGGATTAAATCTGGATGGTCTTCTAGTCTCCTTTGAGCTCTCTCACCCTCTGCCTGTTGGCTGGGGGCTCACACAGCTGGTGGTCAGCTGGGGTAACTGAGCTCTGTTTCACTTTTCTCTCCTCTTCCTCCGGCAGACTGGCTTGGGTATATACGTGCCCCTGGGTATCCATGGGGAATTGCTTCCAGGACCCTTTTGGGTAACAAAATCTGCAGATGCTCAGTCCCTTATGTAAAATGGCATAGTATTTGCCTATAACCTATAGACATCCTCCTACAGATTTTAAATCATTTAATGCAATGTAAATGCTATGTAAATAGCTGTTACGTCGTATTGCTTAGGGAATAATGACAAGAAAAAAAGTCGGTATATGTTCAGCAGAGATATAGCCATCACGGGCCTAACTATGGTTGAATCCACAGATGTGAAGTCCACAGATACTGAGGGCTGACTGAATTCTCATGGTGAAGGCATAAGAGCAAAAGCGGGTGCAAATTTAGTTATAAAAGCACTCTTAAAGCCTCTGCTTATGTGAAATTTGCTAACATTGCAGTGGCCAAAGCAAGTCACATGGCAAAGTCAGACTCTAGGAGTGGGAAATAGACTCCATCTTTTTTTGTGAAAAGAATTGCAAAGTTACATGACAAAGAGGGGTAGATTCAAGACGGCGTGCAGAGGGCCTTCAGTGAAATCAATTTCCCACAGAACAAAAGGGGAAAGGTAACTTCCCATGATCCTTTAAGGTTGCTAAAGATAGGTGTATGGATTTTGTTTCTCAATGTTGTTGGGATAAAATTCAGAAAGGATCAATCATCATTCCACCTTTATTAAAAAAGCTTTAAAAACATTCTTTCTTCAGCCACTACAGAAAACATTACAGTGATTCCTCTAAAAGTCAGAAATAGAATCACTACATGATCCAACATATCCACTGAGTACATACCCAAAAGAATTGAAAGCAGAGAATTGAACAGATATCTGTACGTGGATGTTTGTAGCAGCATTATTCACAGTAGGTGAAGGGTGGAAACAATCCAAGTGTCCATCAGTGGATGAGTGGATGAACAACATGTGGTATAGCCATATAACAGAATATTATTCAGCCTTAAACAGGAATGAAATTCTGACACACACTACAACATGGATGAATCTTGAAGACATTAAGCTAGTGAAATAAGCCAGACACAAAAGGACAAATACTATGTGATTCCACTTATACGAGGTGCCTAGAATAGTCAAATTCATAGAGAGAGAAAGTAGTATAGTAGTTTAGTAAACGGTAGGAGGTAATGGAAAGTTAGCGCTTAACAGGTATAGAGTTTCAGTTTGGGATGATGAAAAATTCTGGAGATGAATAGTGGTGATGGTTGCACAGCAATGTGAATGGACTTAATATCACTTAACTGTACACTTAAAAATGTTTAAATGGTTAATTTTATATTACATATATTTTTCCACATTTTTTTTTTTTTTTTGGAGAGAGGGTCACCCAAGCTGAAGTACAGTGGTGCAATCAGCTCACTGCAGCCTCGAGCTCCTGGGCTCAAGCAATCCTCCTGCCTCAGCCTCCTGAGTAGCTGGGACTACAGGTGCGCACCACCACACCCAGATAATATTTTAAAAATTTTTCTGTAGAGAGAGGGTCTCGTCATATTGCCCAGGCTGTTCTTGAACTTTCAGCCTCAAACAATCCTCCCACCTTGGCCTCCCTAAGTGCTGAGAATACAGGTATGAGTCACTGCACCCGGCCTAGTTTTCCACAACTTTTTAAAAGAAGTTCCTTTTATTCAAGTTATTCAAGGTTTTGGTTGAGCCAACAATCAGCCAGCTTATATTTTTTCATTTCCTCACCTAACATATGTAACGGGCTGTGCTGGCCATATAGAAATCATTAGCCTGGTCCCTTTGTTCAAAGACCTCACAGGTAAGTTGGGGAAATGCAATGTTAAAATAGTGAGGCAAGCAAGGCCCAAAGAGCTTAAGATAACCAATAATACAAGTTAAGATGGTGGGGGGGCTTGTTAAAAATATGTAATACAAATATCCAGGCCCCACTAGGATCAGAATCTGGGGAGTGGGTAGAGGAAAACTGGAGATGAACGGTGGTGACATTTGCACAGCAGTGTGAATGTAGTTAGTGTCACATTGTGCTTTTCAGAGGATTTGGATGCCCAGCCAGGCTTGGAGGTCCCTTTAAACTACACACAACAAAACCAATTTTAGGGGGAAAAATGTTTGAAGAATTACAGCTTCCTGGTAACATTGAAAATTGCAAAAACTGAAAACAGTTTTACTTATTAGAAACAAGCACCAGAAAATAAACCTGACAAAGACTAACACTGCACACAATAAATATTCTTCTTGACTAAAAACTGATGGAAGACCTTAAATCTACATGAAAAAATTTAGATCACAAAATTTTCCTGGGAAAATTACACCTGCTAAGAATAACAGCTACAAAAGAACACTCATGTTGTTAGAAAAAAAATAATCAGTAAATTTTGATGAGGACAAGACACTCATCAATGAATGAAAATTTTTTTTTTGTCAAACATATAATAAAAAGAGTTCATTCTGATGAAAATAATTTCAGTGTAGGCTTCTAACTTTTTCAAACATTTCAGACATTTTACTTTTCTTAACTTTTTATTTTCAAATAATTTCATAATTATAAGAGTTGTAAGAATAGTACAAAGAACTTTCTCATACTCTTTGCTCAAATTTGCTAATTGTTAATATGCAGTCACATATAATTGCTTTATCTTATACACATATCTTATTTGTTTATATACAGGCATCTACATATGCCTATATATTTTTCCCTGAACCATTTGAGAGTTGCAAATATCATGCGCCTTTACACCAAAAGTGTGTTCTTTCTAAGGGCAAGAACATCATTTTACACAACCATAAAACAATTACCAACTCAGAAATTTAACACATATAAATACTATTCTCTGATATACACCCATATTCAGATTTTACCAATTGGCCCCAAAATGTCCTTTATAGCAATTTTTTTCCCACTCTGATTTAGGGTCTTAAAAAAAAGAAAAAGAAGAGAAAAGAAAAGTGATCCAGGATCACTTTTTGCATTTAGTTGTCATATTCATATTTATCACATTTATCGCTTTAGTTTCCTTTAATTTGAAACAGTTCCTCAGCCTTTGTCTTTCATAACATTGACATTTTTGGAGCATACAGGCCAGTTGTTTTGTAGAATGTCCCTCGATCTGGGTTTGTCTGATGTTTCTTCATGATTAGATCTGGGTTATGCATTTTTGGCAAGAATTCTGTGCAAGCGCTGTCAGTTCTTTGTGCATCCCATCAGGAGTCACATGCCGGATGTTTGTCCAATTACTGGGCAAAGAAACATTCCATTTCACTTTTTGGTGCCTCACTCTCCTCATCTGTTACGGCCATATCTGGGGACATGATTGAGTGGCTTCATGATTGAGCTGTCGTTTCAGACGTGCCTCACCCACTGGATAGTTCTGCAGATAAAAGCCGTTGAGATCCACGTCATGACTGGTGTCACCATCACTAACATGGTGTGCTGACATTCATCCTTTTCTCTAACCCTCCTAAAAAACATGCATGTACATGTTATTATCGCCATTTAACAGTTACGGAAACTGAGGCTCAGAGACGGTGATGTGATACCCTCAGGCTCATGCGGCTGGAAAGGGACTGAGCTGGGATCTGAGCCCAGTAGGGGCTGAGTCCAGAGCCTGAGCCCTGTATCATGCCACATCGTCAGCTAATCCCATTCACAAGTGTGTCTCGCAGCAGAGAGGATGGATCACAGCCTAGTTTGGGGGCCTCCAGATGGCAAAGGAGAAAACAAGATGAGCCAGCTCCTGCCATCTTCATTTCTCTTCCTTGCTTCCGTGGCCTGGGCCCATCTCCGTTCTGCGATCCGGCTGAACTAAAATCAGGATCACTGCCGGTGAGGGGCACGGCCTGCTGGACCTGGGGAAGCCGCCTTCAAAGCTGACCTAGCTGCCTTCCTGGCCAAACAACCCTGCTCGAAATGAGGCGACTCCACGCCCACCCTACCCTGGGGCCTGAATTTCTGCATATACATTGAAGTGGAAATGGGCTGGGAATAGTGATAATAACTACCATGTGTTGAGTGCAGAGCAAGAATTAAGCCTTTAAATAACCCTATGTGTTGGGCACCTTATTTTGCCCATTTTACAGATGAGAAAACTGAGACTTTTACAGTGGCTAATGTCACAATCTGGGGAGTGCAGTGGGGAGATTCCCGTACAGGTCTAACTGCAGAGACTAGAAGAGATCTTCATCAGGATGCTAAACTTTCTCTAGGCCTAACAGGATGGCAGGCTCCACAGAGTAGGTTTATGAAACATACCAGACATTGTTGACACATAATAGGCATTTGCAGTTGAATCTGGACGGGCTACTCAGATTTGGCCTCGATTCTGATCCCTGGTCTGGGCCATTAGCTTCATCTCTCTCTTTCTGTGTGCTGGTCTCCTGTCCTGACTTCACTCTCGCTTTTCCTCCGGGACTCACCTCCCTGGGGGACTGCCAAGGCCCCAGGCACTTGCTTCTCTGGAGACTTGCAGGGACTCTCTCAAGGAAATAAGTTGTTGCTGGTTGATCCCAGCCACTGCCCAACTTCTCCATTTGTGGGGCTGGGGAGGGAGAGGAATGAAAGGCAGGAAAAGAAGGAAATTCCAGATCAAAAGCAAGATGCTTTAAAGGATCTGATTTTGATTCCAAGTCACTGAACAGTTGCACCGAGGCAGCCGGAGCACTGTGGGGAGAGCGCTGCAGAGAGGCAGCCTGGGCTGCCACTTGCTGGTTGGACCAAGCGACTTGAGCCTTAAATGCCTCATCCTTAAAATGGGGGTGACTGTACCTCCTCTGCCCACTTCAGAGAAGTCGTCAATCAAATGAGAAAATGCTCGCAACTTGGTTCGATAAATTGCTAAGGAATTTTATAAGACTGACCATGTGATTCTCTCCCATTGTATAGAGAGACGTGGGTGGCCAGTCTCCCTGGCTGGGCTGTTACAAGAGGGCACTTCCCTCGTATTTTAGGTTTAAGAAGAAGAAACCCAGCTAGAGGAAGAAGACACCGTTTTGCGAGGTCCCTGCCTTCATTCTGTCCCACGCTCTTTAGAGCCTAGTGTTTCATCGTAAAGATCTTCTCCATCAAGATCGACCAGCCAGATTTTACCCGAGCGCCCAGGTTCTGTTTGGGACCTAAAGGCCTCTTCTGGGGGCATCTCCTGCCTCCTGACCTCATCTGCCTGTGACACAAGCTTGACACCCGCCCCTCATCCCCAAGACAAAGCCTCAGCATCCTCAACTCCTGGTTTCCCCAAATGTTGCCAGATTCCAGCACAAGCAAATGCAGTTTCGGAGTGTGCTTCTGCCTCGGGCCCTGGGCGTGGACACTTTCATGTCCCTGATCTCAGTGAATTCTCACAGTCCCCTGTGAGGTACAACATTTGAGGGGTCTGCCCAGCCCCCCCCCCCCACCACGCCTTCCCTCAGGAGTGAGGCTCTGGAGGCTCTGTGTGTTTTGTGACGCTGCCCCTTGGCCATAGAGGATGTCTGCTGGGTGGCACTGATCCAAGCTTGGGCTCTCCCAGTCTGTCTCCTGAGTGTGGGGGGGAAGTTCGGACTGTGACGTCGAGTCCTGTGGCCCAGAGTGATGGAGAGAGCGAGCCCAGTTCCTGAAACTTTTCTAGTTTCCAGCTCCAAATCCTCCTGAGGCTTTGTTTCATTTTCTGCCCTTGAGTACCATATTCTGCCCCCAATTTAATAAATGGCACCTTCCTTTTTTTTGTTTAAGTTTAGCATGATTCCATTTCACGTACAACTAAAAGAGTATTGATAAGTCTGGTAGCGTTTTAGGAGCCCCATTTTTCAGGGACAGAAACTAAGGCCCAGGGGTTAAGCCAGGAGGCCAGGATCACACAGGTGGTGAGGGAGGGGCCGGAGTCCCAGGCCTCCGCGACCCCTCTGGCTGATGCATGTGCTTTCTCTATTCTAGGCCCTTTCTACAGACTTTACACGTGTTGCCTCGTTGAATCCTCAGAGCACCCTGAGAGGTAGAGGCAACTGTCAGCACCACTTTAAAGATGAGAAAAGGGAGGCAAGGAGAAGTTGAGCCGTCTGCCCGAGATCACACAGCAGGCGAGGACCAGAGCCAGGGTTGGACCCCGGGGTTGAGGTCACGGGCTGGGCTCTTGATGAGGTGTTAGTGCGGCTGTGCTAGTTCTGAAACAGAGGGCTGGGCGTGGAAGGGGCTAGAATTCTCTAGAATTTGGTAAACCCAGGAATGTCAAATTGAACCATAGACCCTTAGAAGATGGGAGAGCCTTTGGTGGTCCCAACTGGACTGTGTTCCACCAATGTGAGCGTCTGTTCTTCCGCAGCTCTGAGTGGTGGTCATTTTGCCAGTGTTACATGGTGGAGTCTGTTCCATTGTGGAGCAGGTCTGGGTGCCCCCTGGGTTCTCACAGAGTATCCTGCCCACATGCCTTTCCCCCAACCCCACCCAGAGCTCCTCTGGTGTTTGTGAGGGTCCTTCCTTCAACGTCCTTCATGTGACCTCACCATGCTGGTCTCGTAAGCGAGAGGCTCAGGTGAGACCACGGTGGCCCTGATGGGACCAGAGCCATCTCAAGCAGCACCTAGCCATTTTCTTGGGCAAATCCTCAGGAAACTCCAAAAGTTCCCCATTGTAAGTCTAACCTCAGTTCACCCTCCTGAACAGGGATAAACCACAGCTCTGGGTGACTGCATAGTTTCCGCTGTGGTTTGGGGAATGTGTGGGTTCATTTATGAACTGGATTTTGTCAGAAAGACTTCAAGCTCAACCATCGTACCACCCCCCCCCCCCCAACATACCGTTTATGACCCAGCTGGGACAGAGTGGAGAAGGGACACACCCTTGAGGGCTGAGACCCCTGTCGAGGAGATGCTTCTCCAGGATGGCGCTGAAGGTATGCTGGGATGTGCTGACAGAGGGCCCAGTTCCTGGGTCCCACGGGTGGTGGAGAAACAGAAAGGGCTTGCAGGACTCCAGAGAGAGAAAGCAGAGAAGGACCACAGGATTTTACCGGCCAGAGTTGCCCAGAGACAGGCTGCGGATTATTTCAGGTTGGGGTCACTGATCTTTTTGAGAAACTGGTGAAAGCCAGAGATTTTCTCCTTCAAAATCCACATACAGACCTAAATTTGCTTAGGGTAGTTCATGATCTCACAAACCTATCCGAGGACCTCATCTAAGAATCCCTGCTCTAGAGAGACCCTGCCATCTGATTAAGACCAGGAGGGGAAAGATGCTTCTACCCAAGGTTCAAGCAGGGTATTATTCCTGCTGGAAGCTTTGCTGACCCCCATCCCCCGGCTGGGCTGGGCCCTTCCCCTTTCTCCTGCACCTGTGCACCTCACTGTTCCACTGGATTGCCATGGTTTTAAAAACGTGGCCCTTAGACCAGCAGGATCAGCATCACTTGGGAACTCGTTAGAAATGCAAACTCTTGGTCCCTAACCTGGAACAAACGAATTAGAGACTGGGGGTGGGGCCCAGCAATCTGTTTCAACAAGCCCTCCTGGTGATTCCAAGAATCACTGAGTTTGAGTAGGGTTACTGCAAGCAATTCTCTTCTTTGTGGTGTGTCTGACCTACTAGATACAATGAGTCCGGTGCACAGTAAGTGCTCAATGAAGGTTTATTGCATCAAGTTTTCCTGACTCCCAGGCCAGGATTTTTTCCTCAGTACCATGCAGCTCTGAGCTGTGGTGACTGAGACCCCCATATTATTTTGGGTCCTGTTGCTGATCAAGCTTGGCTCCCCTAGGCAGAGGAGGGGGTCTGGGCTTGAGGCAGGAGGTGCCAGGAACCTTCACACAGGGATGGAGCCAGACAGACATCTAACCTGGGGCACCTTGCCAGACAACAAGGTCCCAGCCACCTGGTGGCTGAGGGGCAGGCAGGCAGGGAGGCAGGGAGCTGCCTGGCCAGCACATGCCCTGGGCTGGTGGGAGGGGAGCCCAACTGTGCCACAGTCTGCAGGCTGTTCCTGCTCCCCTTGGTGCTTGCTGCACACTAGCCTTGGCAGAGGCTGCCAAACCTCTGCCAGGGACATACTTGCTAGGCTGGTGGGGAGGGAAATGGCCACTTTTAATTTTTAATGAATCTCCAACTTTTGGGGGATTCAGGGAAGTGGTTGGAAGATTCCTCTTAACTTTTTATGTGTGAGTGTTTGCTAGAGGGGGTGAGAGTTGTTTCTCAATTCCATGCCTCCCATGTAGGGCCAAATTCCCACAGTTTTATTCTTCAGGGAAAGGGAGTGTCTTCTACACAGTGCCTCAGTTTCCTGACATTGAAAAACAATCACTTTTTTGAGGGTTGCAGGGAAAAAAATTTCTGTAATCCTTCCAGCCTCATATTGCTCCAGTTCTTTAAACATTACCAAAAAAAAAAAAAAAAAAATACATTTGAGTTTTGAAGGTGGGGGCAGAGAAAAGAAACCTGTTTACCCTAAATTTCCAATGCTTTTATTTTTAAAAAGCATCCTTATAGTTTTCTCTTGGGGAGGAGTAAAGAATGATTTATGTTCACCTTGCGTCTCGTATATGAGCAATTCTTAAAATTTTTACTGTAAAAATCAATTAATTGTGGGAGATGAGGGACAGATCCTACAAGATGACAAGTGATTCCTCTTAACTCTATATAGGGCAGGTCCTTCACACTTTTAATTTAAAAAAAATCTGGTTTTGGGGGGAGGAGGACATAAAAAAAAAAAACTCCTTTAAATCTTCCCAAATCACAAGGAGGCAGTTTCTCAAATTAAAAAAAATCTGAAATTTTTAAGGTGTTGGAAAAACTATCCTGGTTCACCTTCTATTTCACATAGAAGCAGTTTCTCAAATTTTTCTTTTGTAAATCACCCTGACTGAGGGATATGGGGGGGGGGCTAAGCCCCCTTAACGTTTAACCCCTCTTGTCTTACTGTAGGGCTAGTTTTTCGAACTTTTATTTAAAAGTATATATCTGATTTTTTTTTTTAATTTGGCAGAGGAAGGTAGAAAATAGTCGCTCCACCACCATTTCACATAAAAGTAGCTCCTCAAATATTTATTTTAAAAATCAACCTGCGGGGCGTTGGGGGCGGGGGGCTGCGGCTGGAGAGAGTCCCCTTAACCCCTCTTGTATGACTTGGGGCCAGTTCTTCAAACTTTTATTACATCAGGTTTTTGAGGAGGGATGGCAGGGGCAGTAGGAATATTCCCAGGAAGCCTTCTGAGTCTTCCATAAGGCCAGCTCTTCAAAACTTTTATTTTAAAAATCACTCTAATTTTTGGGGGGGGGGGGTAGGGGGTAAGGAGTTCCCATTAACCGCTTGTGTTCCGCCAGGAGCCGGCTCCCCAAACTTTTCTTCAAAGGCGAAAATGACATTTCCGAGGGGCTGGAGGGCCGGGGAGGGCAAGCGGGAGCCGGGGGGCGGGCGCGGGAAAGTTTGGGGGGCGGGCGCGCCCCGGGGCCGGCCGGCTTTGTGTGCGGCGCGGAGGCCAGCGGCGCGGAGGCCGAGGCCGAGGCCCGGAGCTCGCGGGCCGCGCGGCGAGGCCGGCCCGGGGGCGGGCAGGGCGGCGGGGGGCGGCGGCGGCCCCGCCGGGGGCGGCTCGGCGGCGGCGGCTGCGGCGGCGCGGCCGGTGCGGGCCGGGGGTGGGGGCGAGGGCCGGCGCCCCCCCGCGCGCCCCCAGCGCCCCCGCCCCCCCCCGGCCTGAGCGGGGCGGGCGGAGGAGGGAGCGGCGGCGGCGGCGGCGGCGGCGGCATTGTGCGCGCACCAGCAGCCCGGCCCGGGAGGAGCAGGACGCGCCGGGGCCGCCTCCTCCCGCACGGACCCATGAACCAGCCGGGCGGCGCGGCGGCTCCGCAGGTACGGCGGGGGGCCGGGGGCATGCACCGCGCGGGGGACCCCGGGGGGCCGGGGCCCGGGGCGCTGCGCCACTTCATTGCAAGATTTGCAAAATGCAAAGTGCCTGGGCTCGTTTGCGGGCTTTTTGTGGGCGCAAACGGGAGGGTCGGGGTCCGGAGAGCACCCCCCCGGGCGGTGCGGGGTGTGAGGAGGGTGGGGGTAGCGAAGGGGTCTTTGGGGGCCCCCACCCAGCGCCCCCTCTAGCCCCGGGCTCGGACCGGAGCCCAGAAAACAAAGCGGCGAGAGAACAGAGCAGCCATTTCAGTTTGGACAATTCACATTTTGCAAAAATGCAACCCCTTCCAGCTCTCCCCCCTCCCCCCCAAATTTGCAATTTCCCCCTGACCCTGTCTGCGCTCGGGGTCCCCGATGACCCCCTGGGAGGTCTTTCCCTCCAGGCCCCCCATTTTTGCAACAATCTTTTTTTTTTTTAGGCCATATTTCCCTTTCTCAATTTTTTTTTTCTAATTTTTCTTCAAACGGTAGTTTTTTCCCATTAAAACGACGCCACCTAGAGGATACTATTTTGTAAATAAAAAAAGAAATTAAAATTGAAAAGAAATATTTTTTATTTCTTATTTTTTCAAAAGTTTGCACTACATGGCAGTGGAGGGGTAAGAGATTCTTTTTTTTTCTTTTTTCGGGTGAAAATTTTCACTTTGATCTTTCCAGAAGCATGGAGACAATTTTTATTTCTGAAGCCAAATCCAGATAATATGTAAATGAAAATTAAGCTGGATTTTGAATGAATTCAGTTCTTGAAGGGGAGAAAGCAAAAAACCTCCTAAAAGCAAAGTCAGTTTGGCTACCCAACTCATTTTAGTTTGAGAAAAAAACTAATTGGAATGAGGAAAGGAGGGAAATTGTGGAGTTTAGGGAAAACTGGGAGAATTGGCTTTATGAAGCAATTAGAAATTGTACTTCATTGTAATTTGGAACTTGTTTAGCTCAGCGGGCAAAAAAAGACTAATTTCACTATTTGGCAATATTTAAAGTTTTCCTATTTCCAAGAAGGAAGGATTTAAAACAGAAAATAGACCTTAAAATGTTGGCTTTGGACACACCCAAAAATTGTAGTTTTTTTTTTTTTTTAATTTTGCATTTACATTTTACTGCATTTAAATCCTAAGATTTCAAAGAAAAGAGAAACTGGAAAAGTTAGAGTGAAATCCTATCTTTATTTTTATGTATTTGTTGGGTTTTGTGTGGGGTTTTTTTTTTTTTGTTTTGATGGAATAATTAAGACTGTTTTCTGATTTTGTTTCCTGAAAGGTCTAGACATTTCTTTTTTGTTGTTGTTTTATCCAGAAAATGTCAGGAACCTTTTTTGAGCAGTATTCAGTGGAAAAAATGTAAATTCATATATTATACAAATTGAGTAGCCCACAGATTTGTAGGAGAGACCGCCATTAAAATAAGATATGCATAATTAACATTATTATGAAAAAACTAACAGTGGATTCACAGAAGCTCATTTTTTATGACATGCAACTGAATCAATTGATGAAGACAAGGATTGAGGAATCCTTGGTAAGGAAAATTTTCCCTTCTCTATCTTCTTCACTCTTGCAATTTGAAAATTTTATTATTTTTAAAAAAAAATCCAGATTGGTTTCAGGCCTCTTTGATTGTGATGTGGGGATGGTAGTTTATTAACATTTGGTATTTTTAAAAAATTTGATTATTTTCAAAGGGGGAAAATCCATTAGTCTTGATCATTTTGGAGGATTTGTGACCAAAAGAAAAAAAATGCACAAATTTTACTGACTTAACAAGAAAGAAAGATAAAAGAGAGAAGAGCAGAGAGGAGATGAAAATTCTGATTCTTTATCCATCTTCCTTGGTGGAACACTTACTTTGCTGAAGAAATTGGGTAAAATACCAACTCAGCTGATTCTAACAGTAAAATTTATTTTCCTTAAAGGAAAAAAAAAATTAAAATACAAACAAAAGCCAAACCGAAAGGTACTTGCTTTTGGAATATGAAAGCATATGTACAAACAGTATTTCATGTGGAGTTTTTGGCCTGAAAATGAATCAAATGAAGGTGAAACAAAAAAGAAAAAAATTTTTAAGAAAACAAATATTGGCTGAATTGAAATTTGGCAGATGAAAATAAGGTACCCACTCAAAGATGAAGGGTTATTTGTGATAAATTAGTATCTGATTGAACTTGCTGGGGATTTTAAGCCAAACAAAAAAAGTTCTAATTTTTTTGTCCAGAAGGAACATATTGCTAGCATTTGCAGGGTGGGATCTCGGTGGGACCTTCGGTGGGGAGCTAATGGTGGGTCACTGAGGGCGAGAACACGAAACTGTATGCCCCTTTCGCCAGCCACTAGCTGGTCTTGGAAGAACTGGTGGCCCAGTCCATGGATTCCCAACCCTATCTTGTGGAAATTTGGATTTTTAAGAGGATACTAATTCTGTGAAATATATTTGACAGTGGCAGAGGTTTGACATTTCCCATCATCGCCATTGCATTTGGGAGATTTTATTTTTTTAGTAACGAAATCCTTCAGGGCTGACTGGCCACATTCTGACATATTTGGAATGAGGTTTTTTTTTTTTTTTTTTTTAAGTAGCATAATTAAAAAATTTTTTTTCTGTTGAATTATTTAGGCCGATGCCTAGGACGGTCAAGGAATTTATAATTTCCAAGGGGCTCTGGAGGCCTCATGAGGCAGAAGGCCTGAGTTTAGCAGTGCTGAAGGAGGGCTGGGCTGGACGGATAGGTGGGGTGGGTGGGGGTAGGGAAATCTGAGAAAAAGTCAGGGTTGTAGATAACAGGTTATTTCTGGTGCAAGGAATAAAAATATTGCAGCATGTCCCTTTGTGTGGCCTGGATCTCCTGACACACAACTCAGATTCCTTCATTCTATTCTGCTAAAATTTTGTTCTGTTGTCTGTGGTTTAAAGGGAGCCCATGGCTAGAAGTTGAAAATCATTTCTGTTTTTATAGACCTGCTTTTTTTCTTTTCTAAAAAAATTAGTGATTCTGATCATGTTTGTTGTAAAGGAAGTAGAGGTGCATGATGGTTTTGTTGGGGGCGGGGCCAGTTTTCTTTTGTTTCTATTGGTGTCTGTCTCTGGATTGAGATCTGACCTGGGCCTTGTCTCTCTCTCACCTCCTATTTTAGGTGGACGTATGACCAGAAATGGATATATGAGTTAATTTTTATGAGTCTGTGTCTGTTCACCACACTCTCTTATAATATTGGGCAAAATATCTGGCAAATTGGACTTGAGGGGTGGTAATTTGATGATGGGCTGAGTTATTTTGGTGAAAGATCATTTATACTTAGTTTCACAGTGGAGACTCTTATTAATGTTTTGCTTTTCTGCCTAAGGAGGTTTTTTTTTTCTAATAAGGTTTGAAATTTCAAGGGCCTGCTTTATAGCTTGACTTTGGACTAAGCTAGGAAAAAGGGTTTGCTTATACTTTCAGCCCTGCACAGAGGTGAACTTGAACAAGGGCTCTTGCTTTTGCAGAAGGAAAGCAACAAAGATGGCTGGTCAGTGTAAGGCTGACCTCTCTCTCGTCCTAGAAAATAAACAGCCAATGGCTTATTTCATTTGAGAAATTGAGTTTTAAAACTCCTCCCGTGTCAGATACAATTTTTTCCCCACTTTTGACTCAGCTCTTGGCATGCTGCTTCCTCTGACCTCAGAATCCTTACGTCTTCTCCTTGGTGGGTGATAAGAACTTCCTTGCTATGTTTCACTGGATATATATAAGCTGACTTTTCATAGTTTTGAAATTTTTGAATTTTTTTCCACGTTCTTGTAATGTTTCGTGTCACTTGTGGCTCCTGTCTGATGATGTGAAGTTCAGTGGCTTTGTGGGTTATTCAGCAGCCTGAGCTCCCAAGGTCTTGCCATGTGACCTTAGGCAAATCACTTTTTCCTTCAGAGCCTCAATGTTTGTGTTTGCGAACTGAGCACTTTGAATCAGATCAAGGATAATAATAAATGGGTTTCATCTCTAACTCTAACTCCAAGGGATTGGTTGTAGCTGCTTGGATCACTGTACTGGGAGGGATTCTGAGGCCACCTGCAGACTCCGATATTCTGGAGAGAGGAGTGCAGTCGCCAAATAGCAGTGCACTTCTTAGTTACCATTCCTGGGCTGGACCTCGAATCACAGTCCATTGGTGGGTTGTGAAATCAATTTAGTTAATCATAATCGGCATTCAAAAAAGAATAGAATAGAATATAGGGAACACAAATAGCAGAGGCATAGCACAGAGGACAGATAAGTATCGTCTCATGACACTTCTGTTTTATTTATATGTGTGGATGTATGTGTATGGTGTGAAACATAGTTCCTCCTGTGGGTGGTGATCAAAGAGTTTGAAAGGTGCTGGACTGGATGAGCCACCATGATGGGCTGCAAGTATACTCCACTTTATCGTTTGTACTTTATTTTCTCATTTATTATCTCAGTTAACTTTTAGGTGAACCCTGGGGGATAGGTATCCTGTGCCACATGTTTTGGGTCCTGGCTGAGCCCCTGTGAAGGGCCACCCTTGAAGAAGTCTCAGCCGCATGTGTGTTCAGGCACGTACCCCAGTACCCCAGCTTGTTGGCTTTGGATGAGACTGGAAGGGCAGGTGGGAGGGCAGATGCAAGTTCAAAGGCAGCATCTTTGCTAGATCCTCTTGCCGGAGAGGAGATAGAAAGTGATGTGGAATCCACGTCTTGGTGGGACGAATAGCGTCCAAGTTACCTTTATTCTGCACTTTTGCTTCAAATTGCCAGAGAAATTTTCCTGGAGTTAGAAAGTCCATGTTTGTACTATATTTAAGTTTTAGTCAGACTCTGTCTGTATTTTTGTGTGTATGCACATCTTAAAAACCCCAGAATTACTGTCTTAATCTCCTCATCTTTTAAATGTGTCAGACCAGCACTGTTCGATAGGAATATAATTCAAGCCCCAAATACGAGCCACGAGTATAATTTTCGATTTTCTGGTAGTATATTAAAAAAAAGCAAAAAGCAGGTGACACTGATTTTAATAATACTGAGTTTAACTCAGTATGTCCATAATACTGTCATTTCAACATGCCATCAACCCACTAATGTGACATTTTACATTCTTTTGAGAGGGGGCATTAAGTCTTTGAAATCTACGTGTATTTCATTCCTACAGTACATCTCAATTCTGACTAGCCACATTTCATGTGTTCAGTAGCCACATGTGGTTGGTAGCTACTGTGTTGGACATTGCAGGGCCAGACCAATGTTCTACCTAGTTGTCATTACTGGTTGGCCTCAGAAGATTAGTGACATCTTTCAAACCTCTTGGTTTTGTTGGTGGGACTTCCTGGCTGAGTCCCGCATTCCCTGAGGCATTTTGGCCTATAGTGGAGATGAGTTCCATCCGTATAGCCCCTTCCTGGCTAAAGCGGTCCACACTACCTTTTATTTGTCCCTAAGCCATCTTCTGCCAGAGTTAGGCCAGGATGCTGTCGTTAAAAATGACAGATGATGGCTAGAAACTCTGGGACGATGTGTTGCCGTGTGTGCTGTTGAAGTTGAGAAGTGCGAGTCTTGAAGTGTTGCCTGAAAAAGGATGTAGATGCAGAAGGAGCAGGTGGCCAGGGCCAGGTTTGGGGGCTGAGGGGAGGGGAGAGATTAGGGGAAGAAAGGGCCTGGCAATGCGCTTCCAGTTTTGACCTGAAAACATGGAACCGCCAGGAAATTCCCCTGGGATTGGCCTTGGGTCAGACATGTCATCTACCCCCAGTTGGCAAAAGGGAAAGTTACATTTAAGGTTAGCCAGACCAGAGTTTGAAATCCAACCTCATGGTGTGGTTAGGTTTGTGTGCCTTTAGGAAAGTCACTTCTGATTTTGGAACCACAGTTTCTGCATTTGGGAAAAGTGGGTAAATCCTGACCTTGCTTTAGGATCAAATGACATGTGGAGACTCCCAGCCAGCCCGAGGGTCGTAGGAGATGGTCAGCACGTGTGAGTTGACGCTCGACCCAGCGGCCAGTGGGTCTCCATTTGGGGAGACGGAGCCCTGCTGACGACACTTGTGGTAGTTCTGGGAACCTGGCGGCTTGTCTTTAGTGGGCAGCGTTAGGCAGCAGCAGAAAATACACTCTTTTTGGTTGTTGCTTTAAAACAGACTGGGATGAGACTTTCTTGTCAAAGTGTTCTGAATGCCTTCATTCCAGGGATGCTCTAGCTCCTCTGAATGTTTCTGGATTTGTCTCTGAGCCTGTGGCACAGTCTTTAAAAGTGATAAATCTTAATCATGGTGAACTGCGTTAGCTTTGAGCATCTGCTCCTGCTGGGCCCCCTGCCCGGGGTGCTCTCCCCCCATTCATCTGTGCTCCCTGAGAAAGAGACCCCCCTGGAGACCAGCTGCACTTCCTCTTCTGTGGAGCCCCCCAACTGCCCTGGTATCACCCCCAGTAGAGTTCCTCCCTCCCTGTACCGTGGTACTTCCTGAACACTGTGGATCTGCAGGTGAGAGCCAGTTGTTTGCATTTCTGTTTCCCAGCCCACTTGTGAGTTCCTTGAGGGTAGAGATCATGGGTTATTCATTTTAGGGTCTGGCATAGAGCAGCAGCTCCATAAATATTTGATGACTTAATTTGATTTTTGGAAAGAGCTCAGATCATTCGGATTTGAGTCTGCTGAAGAGAGGATGACCAATTTAGGTCTGGCCATTTGGTCAAAGCCAGTGTTTTATTAGGGTGCCATTGGCACATTTTCTCATACTGGCTCCAAAGCCCATGGCTTCCTTGAATAATAAGTCCAAGGGGGACCCTTAGATGGGGAAAATGCTCATTAGACTTTGTGCATCTTGGGGGATTTTTTAAAACATTCTCTGATGACTTTGACCCCTGCCTTCGTCACTCCTTTCATATAAAGTATTTCTTTAGGATGGGTGGGGCTGTCAGCCATCCAGATGCCTGACTGGCAGGTGTGGTGTGTGGGCTCAGCCTTTCTGGGAAGGTGGGAGGGGCCCAGCAATGCCCTGTGTTTGTGCCAGGAGCTGTTCTTCTCAGCCAGGTGCCCAGGAACTGGACATCAGGGGTCTGTTTGCAGAATACCCAGGCACATAGGCTGTTTGCAGAACACCCAGGCACACAGGCTCCTTGAACTTGAAGTAGTTAAATATGTGATTTGATGCTCAACCAGACCTCATCTTTGGTGGAATTCTGGTTTGCAGATGCCAAAGATTCAAGGAAAATGCATGGGAGAACACAGAATATTCTGTTTATTTGCTTTATTTTTTTCTGCAATTTTTATAAAATGCCGTCATTTCTAACACTTTATGGCCCAGTTCAGTAGCTGGGCACAGAATCCCAAGGTAGGCCATGTATCCTCAATGTTCACATTCCCACATTTTCATATTTCTGAAATTAACATGTGCCTTATAGTAAATGTGTTCTTTTAGTGAACTGTTCCTCCCTCTTGTTTTTTCTTCTCAAAAAGCTGTTAAAAGCATCGACGGTGCATCTATCAGTCTAAGGCATCTTAGATTTGAGGAAATAGGGTGCCATACTCCTGGTGGGGTGGATTGTGACTCTAGGGTATTCCAAACTCTGCTTTTTTACCATGCTGTTCTCTGGGCTTGGCTTCTCCACTTGTTCAGTGAGAGCAGGACTTCACCTTGGCAAGAAGCCTCTGGAACTCTAACTTAGCACGCCTTTCCTGCCATGTCTTTGGGTGCGTTTCATAATTTTGTGTGGCCATCTCCTCTAAAAAGTGCAAGTAGCCACTGGGAGGGAGGCGAAGCCCTGTAAATGGGTGGCCCCCTTCTGTATAGTCCATTCTGTAGATGAGCTACCCTGCCAACGGCGGACCACCAGTTTGACATTTCCAAGGGTAGAATAAACAGATCAGTGATGTTGGAGGGGACAAGGCTTGGCTCCCCTGTGTGCTCTACCGCTTAATCATTTTGTGATCTTTGCCAAAGAACTTCATTTCCCTGCACCTTGTTTCCTTATCTGTAAAGTGGGGATGACAATGCTGCTGCTGCTGATGATGATGGTAGTGCAACATAGGTTTCTTGTGGAACTTGTGCGCTATATGAGCAAAAAGCTTTGCAAAGAGCAAACATCACTTGCAGCCTGTTATTTGTACATCATCCAGTCCATGGAAGGTAAGTAAGTAACATACTTGCTGCCATACCCCATTTCAAGCCTGTGGCAGACATCAGTAATCAATCATGGCAGCCTTTTCCACTGAGTCTGGCCAGTGGCCTCTGAGTCCTTCTTAGTACGGTGCTACCCATCAGTTGGGTATAGCATGGCACGTGAAGCCAATATTTTCTTCCTGATCCAGTCTCTCTGTCTCTCTCTCTCACACACACACATACACACAGAGAGAGAGAGAGAGAGAGAGAGAGGAAGAAAGAAACTGAGGCTTGGAGAGAGAGAGAGAAAGAAAGAAAGAAACAGGCCTGGGAAAGAAGGTGGAGTGACTTGCCCAAGATGTCAGGGAATAGGCAGAGGTGGAAATAAAAGCCTCAGATTTCTTAACCCCTCACCAAATGCTTTTCCTGCTATATGCACATACACTGTGTCAAAAGGAATTAAAATTAATTTGGTCTTGAGAAATAGCGAGAGAATCTGACTCCTCCCTTCCTTGTTATAATTAGATACCCTTGGGATTGTCATCAAAGCAGGGCTGGATGGATGACCTGCTTCTCTGCCTGGTCCCGGGGTGATCAGGTTTCAAAGGGGAGAAGCCTGTGGCCGGTCGGCTGGGGTGGGAGGTGTCCCTGGCTCGGTCCTACAGTATAGATAACACAGCAGAGGCAGGCCCTGGGGTTCCTGGACGATGCACGGGGTTTGGGACAGGTTTGCTGTTTCCATAGTCTCCAGACCCCAGACGACTTCCTTAGTCTTTCTGCATCTTCATTTCGACATCTGGGAAATGGACGGTAATAACCCTTTGTAGGAATGACATGAGATAACATGTTTGAAAATGCTCTTTACACTCTGAAGCCCTACAGGTGTTAATTTAATACGCGTTAATTTTTATAACTAGTACTAATCACTGATGATTGGAGCCATGTTGGGTAAATTGTGTAAACTGAGAACCACAGGCTTATGAAGTGTTCACGAGGTGAACCGGTCCCTTGTTGCATTTTTTCTTTTTGTGGGGCTTTTTTTTTTTTTTTTTTTTTTAATTTTTAGAGACAGAGTCTCACTTCTCAAGGAGTTGGGACTATGGACACACACCACCTAATTTTTAGAAAAATTTTTTATAGAGAAGGGGTCTTGCTATGTTGCCCAGCCTGGTCTCAAACTCCTGGCCTCAAGCGATCCTCTTGCCTTGGCTCCCAAAGTGCAGGTGTGAGCCATGGTGCCTGGGCTGCCTTTGACAGGGTCTGTATGCTCCTGTCTGTGTCAATCCCCAGCCTCCTCCTGTCTCAAACACGCACGTGGCCTGCCTAGCCCTGGAAGGCCCTAGGGTCTGGGACCCCTGGCACAGCCTCTTTTTGTTCATCTGTGAAGTGGGAGGTCAGTCCATTTGTAAGCCCCACCGGGCTTCCTGCAAGCATCACAAGAGTTAACGGACTAGAAAGTGCTTCGTGAACAGCAAAGAACTGGAGAAACATGTTGGCGACAACTCCTTTCTTTTCTTAAAAAGGAAAGGAGGGAGGCCGAGGTGAGGATGGTATTGAGTCGACAGAAAAATGATATAAATATTTTGGCTGACAAAGCAGAATGAGGCTTTATATATAAGCTAAAGAGAATAAATGGAATCAGGTGGTGCTGGGCACCCCAGTCTGCTGGAGAAAACACAGGGAAAAACTGCTTTCTAGTGAAGCGAGCCCTGTGTCGGGGGTCGGATCTTGGATTCCCAGGGGCTGGCCCTGGCCCTGGGTTGGGGCGCAGGGAGGAACGAGACCTAGTATCTCCCCCATGGGTGGAAACGGCTCCTGCAAAGTGGAGGAGGTCCAAGTGTCTCTCGGCAAGCCCCCGGCTGGCAGTTTGCTGGTAACATTCGAAGTCAGAAGCTGTTTTGGCTCTTACTGGATGTGTTACTGTCCAAGACAACGCGCTGGGGAGCTGGCTGCTCTGCCTCTCAGCTTTGAGCCTGCGCCGTACAAATTCCCACCTGTCCCAGCATTGTGGAAAATTGGGGGAGTAAGGGTGGGGAGTTTTTGTTGGGCGAAATTTTGCAGGGAATCTGTATTTTGCTTTCTTTCGGGCTCAGAGTTTTGTGAGCCAAGAGGATGTAAGTCAGGGCACTTGGGGTACCCAGAGAGAATAGATGAAGACATTTTTGGGTGGTGGGGAATTTTTATTTTTTTTATTTCATCAACTGGGAAAAACAACTAAAAATTTAAGTGTGTTTATGTGGGTGTTTCTTATAATATATGCTGGAAAAAAAAAGCAGAAAGTGAAACTGATCTGAAATAAAACTGAAACTGGCCTGAAATGAGGCTTCAGGGAAGGGAAGAGTCCCTGGGGTGCTACTAGCTTTAGGTGGAATTTGTTGTGAGGCTGGTCTTCATTTTATCAGAGAGGTCTAGGGCTGTAAAGTTTCCTAGAGAGCATCTAAGCCTGCGCCATCCTGTGCATATTGGTATACAGAAGCCACATGTGGCTGGTGAGCAGTTGCAATGTGGCTAGTCAATCCACATGGGATTTTAAAGACTTAGTAGGAAAAAAGACCATAAAAGATCTCAGTAATAATTTTTTTAATATTGATTACAAGTTGAAATGACATTTTATATTTTGGGTTAAATAAGATATGTTACTAAATTTAATGTTACTGGTTTCTTTTTATTTTTTTTTAAGAAATACAATGCGGCTACTAGGAAATTGGAAATTACCTATGCGGTTCGTGTTATATTTCTGTTGGACAGTGCTGGTCTCAGCCAACATGCTCCCTTTGTAGTTGAGGAAGTGAAACCCGGAGAATGGGAGTGGCTTGCTCATGGTCACACGGCGGT
Source organism: Eulemur rufifrons (assembly GCF_041146395.1). Taxonomy (NCBI): domain Eukaryota; kingdom Metazoa; phylum Chordata; class Mammalia; order Primates; family Lemuridae; genus Eulemur; species Eulemur rufifrons. The sequence goes on from NC_090989.1 coordinate 267,588,264, forward strand.
GAGTGATACCAGGTACCCGGACAGACTTACAGGACTCAGAGCCCGGCATGGGATGATGATGTCGTGGGGTTGGCATTAGCATAACTAGGTGGTTAAAATGGAGGAGATAATTGGAATTTATGAGTGAGAAGAGGGAGAAGGAGCAGTATTAGTAATTCAGGGGAAAAAAAATTAAACTGTTTCTCATTTTGTTTATCCATCCCCCTAAACATTAGTTGAACACTTTAGAAGAAAGTAGATCCAACAAGATGAGCAAAAACAACTCTAAAAGATAACACCTGACAATTTCTCTGCCTGCCAAAAAATTCCACTGCCTATTTAGTCTTTGGATTTGAACTGGGGTCTTTCTGAATCAGGGTGTAGTTCTGGGCTGGTTTGGGCACAGAGACCCAGGTCACTTTGTGGGTTATGGATTTTGGGTCCTGGGGGAGTTGGAAATGATTTTTTTGCTGGGTTGTGTCTGCTCCCTGGAATGATTTGGGAAACAAGGCTTCTAGAAGATCCAGAGGGCATCAGTGGGCAGAGCTGGCAGGGTGGGAGGTCATCTAGCTTCCCTGACTTCACACCTGGTTCGGAGACATACTGGTGGGTGACTGGCCCAAGGGGGAAGTAGTTTCTAACATTCCAGCCCGGGACTCCTGCTCTTAGTATTTTGGAAGAATTTTGAACCACATGTTAGAAATTCAGCCTTATAAATCTTTATTTTTTTAATTGGGAACTTACTGTCAAAAGGCTGAAGTTTAGCATTCTTATTTATCTCAGTTTATTTTTGCAAAATGGAATTTTTCTGCCTTGAAGTATAATCATTGTGCATGCATTTGATGTCTACTGTCTCATTTAATATAGTCACCCTGAAAAAGTAGGGAATATTTTTGTTTTATGTGAGGGAGTTGAGATTCAGAGGTGAAAGGAATTTCCCAAGGTTACACTGCTGGTGAGTGGCAGCTGGACCCAGATTCAGGTGGATAGGCCTTTGAGGTGTAGAATCTTACCATTCCCATTGTACAGTTGAGGAAGGCGCAGTAACTTGCCCAGAATGCGGAGTTGGTAATTGGGTTGGGACTTGAACCCAGGTGCTTTAGACACTGTTGCCCATGCCCTCATCTTGTGGTGGGTTGTTCTGAATGGTGGTGTCTAGGGAAGCCCATCTTCCCACTTACTCCATGGGGCTTGGGGCTGGGACTCCCTGGCTTTCATTCCCTAGCTCCCCGCGTGCCTCAGCGGACTAGCGGGTTGTGTGTTCCATGTGCACAAAGCCTTTAATACCACGTTTGAAAACAGTTGCAGAAGGTTTGCTGTAATTAATTACATTTGACATACTTGGAATCGGGGCCTCCCGGATTCAGAATGCAAATTTATGCCCAGACAGATGTAAGGTACGCTTGGAGCCAAGAGCTCTGGCATGTCCCAGCCAGGGCCCGCGGCATCACTGGCTGCCCTGATGGGACAGTAACAGGCAGTGAGAGGCGGAGTCAAGACTCACCCCGGGGATGCCTGGAGCCCACAGGCTGTTGGAGGAGAAATAGACCTGGGATTCAGGACAGGAACCATTATCTCCAGTCTTCAGTACACTCTTTACCCTCTTTGGGCCTCAGTTTCCCTGTTGTACAATAGGGACTTGGACTGGGTGGTCTCAGAAGGCATGTTCTGTTTGGTCAGGGGCAGCAGGAGGGCAGTTAGAGAATCAGAGCTTGGAGGGCTGGGTGTTGGAAGTACAGACAGCTGAGATGAGAGAGGCTTGGCATAGCTAGCTAAGCAGGAGGCCATTGGGACAGACAGGAGAGATGTGCCAGGTAAGGCCTGGTACGCAGTACAGATGGCGCTGACTGCCAGGGCTCCCCACGCAGAGGCAGCACCATACTCTCATCCACACACGCTCACCTCACTGTCTGTGTTAGGTGTCTATTGGTATGTAACAAATCACCCCAAAACTTAGTGGCCTAAAGCAACAATAATCATTTATTGTCTCTCATGCTTTCTGGGCGTTGGGAATTTGGGAGTGGCTCAGTTGGTTGGTTCTGGCTCAGGATGTTTTTGTGGTTGTGGTCATATGGTGGGGTCATCTTAAAGGGTTTTCATGCTCGTGTTTGGTGCCAGGATTTTGAAGACTCAAACAGCTGAGGGTCCTTGGGTCTGTGTGTGTGTGTGTGTGTGTGTGTGTGTGTCTGTCTGTCTGTCTCTCTCTCTCTCTCTCTCTCTCGCCCTCCTCCCCTTTTCCCCCTGCCCCATGTGTGGTCTCTTGGGCATGGAGGCTTCATACATGGCCAGACTTCTTAGGGTTCCGAGGGGCATGTGCCAAGACACAGAGCCAAGCAATGCAGCCTCACTTTTAATGACTTAGCCTCTGAAGTCATGCAGTATAACTTTACCGCATTCTATTTACTGAAGCAGTTATTATAAAACGGTATGCCCCAGTTCAGAGGGAGGGACATCAACTCCACCTATCTGTGGAGGATGTCAGTATCACCTTGAGCACGTAGGATGGGATATATATCGATGTGGCCATCTTTGGAAAATACAGGCTGTCATACCTGTCCACCCATCTGTCCACCCATCAGTGTGTATGCTTAGCTATTCACCCATCCATCCATCTCCCTACCCACCCACTCCATCTTTCCACCCTTCAGGCATCTGTCCTTCTATATGACTATCTGTTCATCCATCTATCTCATTCAGTCACCCAACATGTTTTGAGCACCTATGTGCCAGGTACAGCTTGGTGCTTTCAATAATGAGCTCAAAGGGAGAATAAGACTAATATTTATTGAGAACTTGCTCAATGTTGGTCTCTGTGACCTCATATCAACTCGATGACATAGACTTATTATCATTTCTATTTTAAAGGGAGGAAACCAAGGCACAAAGAAGCTAAATAACTTGTCCAAGGTCATTGAGCGAACTAGTTTCAGGGCCACTTGAATTGAGGACTGTCTGACCACACTATCCCAGGCTGCCTTCACAGAGGACACAGGCTCTATTCTGGTTTCTGAGTGTGAAATGTCTCACCAAGAGTTAGTTCCCTGCTTCTATTTTTTTTTTTTCCAAAGTGAAAATAGGTTTATTTTTTTCTCGTGAGTATAAAAATAACACGTTCGTTATAAAAACATTCAAGCAGTACAGAAAAATATGAAAATTATTCTTTAAAAAAAATCACCTGAAATGCTAAGATAACCACTGTTCACATTTTGATGAACATTATTGAAGTCATTTCTACATATTTAAGTATATGTGATTATAATTTTGCACAAACGGGATTATATTCTACATGCTGTTCTGTAGCCTATCTTCTGTAGCCTATCTTTTTTCTTTTTAAACTCATAGATATCTTTCATCATCAGTGAATGTAGATCTTCATCATTATTTTACTGGCTACATTGTATTTCTACTGTATGTATGTCCCCAAATTCAGTGTGTTGTCAGATTTTGGTTATTTCTGATTTTTCATTGTTTCAATCCACCCTGTGAGAAACATCTTTTTACACACCATTTCTCACTTGTATGGGAACAGTGGATTTACATTTACATGTAGACAGAACCTGCTAAGTTGAGATTGCCTGTTTTACACATCTTGGCCATCACCTTGTATTGCCAATATTTTTAATCTTTGGCCTGATGGCAAACTAATGAGGTCACATATACGTTGGTATATTTTTATGAACTACTTGCATTTCTTCTTTTGTGAATTGCCTGTTCAACCTTTTTGCCCATTCTTCTCTTGGAGTGTTTATCCTTTCCTTTACATTTTTTTTTTTTTAAAGTTATTTGGATTTTAGAGATTTTGACTTTATTTTTTAAGGTTCCAGTTTTTTTCCTAGACTTTTTTTTAACCTAGTTAATGTTATTTAGTGGCAGTGATGGTTAAATGTTTACCTTTAAAAAATATTTATATTTTTGTGTTTTGTGTTTTTTGTGTGTGTCATACTTAAAAAGACTTCCCCACATTAAGAATTTATCTTGCAAAGGCATCCTACAGAATGGCAGAAAATATTTGCAAATCATATATATCTGGTAAGTGGTTAATACCCAGGGTGTATAAAGACCTACAAATCAATAAAAAGCCAAATAACTCCATTAAAAAATGGACAAAGGACTTGAATAGACATTTCTCCAAAGAAATATATGAATGGTCAATAAGCATATGAAGAGGTGACCAACATCACCAGTCATTGGAAGAGTGCAATTTAAAACCATAGGGAGATATCACCTCACCACCCATTCATATGGCCACTATTTTAAAAAAGAAGAAAAATAAATGTTGGTGAGGATGCAGAGAGATTGGAACCCTTGTGTGCTGCTAGTGCAGTTGCTATTGAAAACAGTATGGTGGTTCCTCAAAAAAAATTACACATAGAATTACCATATGATCCAGCAATACCACTTCTGGGTATGTGTCTGAAAGAATTCAAAGCAAGATATCAAGAAGATATTTGCACACCCTATTTACCGCAGCATTGTTCACAACACCCGAAGGTGGAATCAACTGAAATGTTTTATCTACAGATGAATGGGTAAACAAAATGTGGTATGTACCTACAGTGGAACATTCAACCTTAAAAAAAGAGGAAATCCTGTCATATTCGGCAACATGGATGAACCTTGAGGACATTATGCTGAGTGAGATAAGACAGTCACAAAAAAACACTTACTGTGTGATTCCACTCCTGCAAGGTATTGAAGTCAGACTCAAAAACAGAAAGTTAAAGGGGGTTGCCAGGGCCTGGGGCACAGGGGAATGGGAAGTTGTTTAATGGGTTTAGAGTTTCACTTTCATGAAACAAGGAAGTCTCAGAGATCTGTTGTGCAGCAATGTGAATACAGTTGTCCCTTGGTATCCGTGGGGGATTAGTTCCAGGACCCCTTACAGATACCCAAATCCATGATGCTCAAGTCCCTTATATAAAATGGGATGGTTTTTGCTTATGATCTACACACATCCTCCTGTATACTTTATGTCATCTCTAGATTGCTCGTGGCACCCAATGCAATTTAAATGCTATGTAAATAATTGTTATACTGTATTGTTTAGGGAATAATGACAAGGGAAAAAGTCTGTACATGTTTAGTACCAATGCAGCCATTCATTTATTTTTTTTTTTAATATTCTCGATCCGTGGCTGGTGGAATGCATTGATGCAGAACCTGTGGATATAGAGGGCCAACTGTCTGCTTAACACTACTGGATTGTACGTTTAAATATGGTTAGGATGGTAAAAAAGTTAAACATTCGCATAACCCAACAAATCAACGATTTGTCTTCTAGGAGCATGCACACAAGAAATACTTACGCTTGTATACAGTTTGATATGTGCGTACGTGCTCATTGTAGATAGAATTGTTTGTATATAACCTGAAATACCTGGAAACAGGCAAAAAAAGAATTTATAAAACTATTCATCCTTATGTCTTCTATTACTTTATATAGGCTCTGTTGTCTTATGTTTTCTTATATTTAAATGATTTATCCATCTGGATTATATTTGGTTTAAATGAGGGATGTAGGGATCAGGATCAGTTTTTCCCCAGATCATGAGCTACTTGGCTGCAACACCAAGAACCAAATGATCCATTTTCTCCTTTCTGATTTGAAATTCCATCTTTATCTTATATTAAATTTCCATATTCTTAGGGTTATTTCTGGATTCTCTATTGTGGTGTCTTGATGTACAGGTATCACACTTTTAATTTGATCACTTTGAAATCAACATTAACATTCGAATCATGACTTAAGAGCAGGCTTTTGAGATAGCAAATACTTACTGCCTGCGGTGCTAAATTGGGGCAGCTTTCTGGTGGGCTCCTTCCCTGGGCAGACTCACCTTGTTACCCAGACTGGCATCAGTGCCATTATGGATAAGGAAACTGAGCTTCAATGCGGTTAGGTAACTTGCTGTAGGAAGTAGCAGAGCAGAAATTGGAGTCTAGGCCTGTACAACCCTAAAGCCTATGGAGTTCCTTTTACAACACATCAGATCTTACGGATACATGGGTATCTTTCTCCAGGGACCATATAGTGCCTGGCACAAAGTAGTGCTAGTACATGCTTATGGAGTTGGATGAGACACAGTAGTTACGGCTTATCTGACTGTAGTTAGGTGCATGCTAATATTTGTTTTAATAAGTTAATTTTAAACAATTAATCTCATAATATTGCAGAGAAATCAGAAAATAAGGAAACAAAAAGATTGCCCAAATAAATTTCAGATTCCTTATATTCATCATTAAAATTTTGGTACATTTCCTTCTAGTTATTTTATAAGCATATTTTTATTATTTAAATCATAATGTTTTAGAGTTTTGCTCCTGCCTATTCGTTTTCCTTCTTTTCTGTTTAGCTGCTTTGTCCTCCTAATAGTCATTTTTTAAGACCACATCGTATTCACAGGAGAGAATGAACAGAGTTTATTTAACTTATACTCTATGTTGTACATTTAGATTGGTTCTAATTTTTCATTTTTATAAAATTACACTAATCAACATCTTTTGTATATAAAATATTTTGAATATTTTAAAGCCATCTCCTTTTGATATATTTCCCAAAGCGAGATTACCTGGGTCAGGGGTACACATTTCCATATAGCCTGACCCTTTTCTGGTATTTATTGGTACTAGGCTTTGGGAACCTTTGTTGATTTGGAGAAGAAGACAGTAAATTCTTTACAAAATGTTTTTTGATTTTATTATTATGAAAGGAGTTCATGTTCAATGAGGAAAATTTAGAGTATATATGCAAAAAAATTAAAGATCCATAATTCCACACCTCCAAGATGATCTCTGTTAATTTCATGTCTATCTTTGCATTATTTATTTATACAAATAGTAATTTTTCAGTAAATTATTTTAATCTCATTTTATTATCTAAACTTCTCTAATAGCTAGTTTTCTGCATTTATGCTGACAGTTTGTTTTTGGTTGATTATTCCTGTGTTTCAAGATTTTAGATACTTTCTGAATTTATCTATCCACCTGACCGACCGTTACATATTTGTGCCAACTATGGGCAACGACCCTTAATGGGCGCCAAAGTGCTGAATCAATATGAATTCTGTTCACAGCCATCTATAATGTGCTGCAGAAAGTTCAGTGCTCTCACACCGGTTGCCAAGGATGGTGGAGGGAAAGATGACTCGTGGTAAAGGGAATCTAGGCAGCTTCTTGGAGGACATTGCATTTGCACTTGGCTTTATATTTGTGATTGTAATTATATAAAATTGATAGATTGACTTGGGTAGGAAGGGCAGGATTATGTTTTTCTGCCCAGTAACATGGTCTGTTTCTATATTCATCCATGCTCCTTTGTATGACTCATAGTAAAGTTTTGTAGTTTTCTGTATAAGTTTTCGACATTTATTTTTAGGTATATTCCTAGGTATGTTATTTTTTTTAACTGCAATTGTGAATGGGATCATTTCCCTCATTGTATATTTTGCCTAATTAATGTGGGTACATAGAAAAACTATTGGGTTTTGTGTGGTTGTTTTGTTAGTGGATAACTTAATATCTTCTTAGTTCCAATAATTTCTTGTGGTTTTTAGGTAGGTGGTGATATCATATGCAGATACTCTTCATCTTCCTTCTTTTACAATTTTGCCTTTTTTTCTCTTATATTATGCATTGACTAGACCTTCTAGAACGGTTTGATTAATAGCAGGGATAACAAGTATTCTTGTATTGTCTTATTTTTTATTTTGTTGGGAAGGATTCTAGCATTTTGTAATCAAGTATGATATTTTATTTTGGTTTCAGAAATATATATTTTTTGTCAGCATCCTTCTGAGTTGCTAAGAGATTTTTATTTTTTTAATTTTGTCGAGATGGAGGTGAGTGAGATGCTATAGGAGTGATTTTCAATTTTCTGCATTTGAGTTTTTCTTTTGCAATGGAGTGTGAATCCCCACTCCCCCATTATAAAACTATTTAGTAATAAGAGGGGAAAAAGAATGATGAATTTTTAACAAGTGCCTTTTCATTGTGTACCCAGATGGCCATATAGTTTTCTTCCTTTGATCTGCTGATGTGATGAATTATATTAATAGATTTCCTAATATTAAACTATCTTGGAAGGAACCCATTTTATTCATGGTGTTTTATTCTTTAAATACATCCTGAGTCCAATTTGCAGGGTTTTGTGTCTGTATTCATTAGTGAGATTGCCCTGCAGTTTTATTTTTAGTGTGGTATTTTTGTCATTTTTTAATGGGGGTTATGCTAGTATAGTGGGGTTGTAAATTGGCAAGCTCTCCAATGTTTCCAATGATCTGGAACGTGGAGGATAAATACATTTCAAATTATGTATTTATTGGTAGTGGCTGCTGAGATTGCTGTGTTGAGAAGGATTCTGAGGCCTTGTCATGTGTAAACAATTTAGTGTTTTATAAGAGTATAGGAAATGAGGGTTTAAGTGTGCATACCAGATGTTTATTTGTAGTCCCTGCCTGGAATGATTTATATTGCATGAGTATTATCTATCTTTTGAAAGTTTAAAATAACGTGATGTTAGACCTCTTTATCTTGTTAGGTTTTTAGAGATAATTATTTTCTACTGTAATCCTGTCTTCAAGAACTTTTGGCTTTTGCTCTTTTTAAGACATTTTTAACTATTTATATTTTCTTACACATTTATTTGTTTCATCAAGAATTTGAATTGTATTTGCATAGAACAGAGTTTTTTAAAATGTCTTCTCTATGGTTACATTTCCTGATCTCATTTTTTTGTACTTGTATTTACTTTCCTTTATTTCTTGGTTTAATGACTAATATCTAGGGCTATTTTATTGTTTTTAATTGTTTTATTTCCCCCTTAAATTTTTAGTTATTTGTCAATTCTAACGACTTAAAATATTTCTAAATTATTATACTTTTATATTAAATAAACTCATCCTTCTGCTTTCTTTAGATTTTTAAAAATTCTTGAAGACTTAGTTCTTTATTTTTTCTGTTTAGTAATAAAAGTGCTTAATCAATGAATTTTCCTCTGAGTACATCTTTGGTCACATCTATAAGCCTACCTGTGAAGTATTATTATTTTCTCTTCTAAATATTCTATAATTTTAGTTTTGATATTCTTTTTAGCCTAAAGCTTATTTAAAAGTATAATTCAAATTTCTGTATGATTGCTTTTTTTATATGTATTTATTTTTACTTATTTTTAGTTTATTCTATTGTGAGAGAATGTTGCCAATAATAGCTTTGCTTTTTGTAATTTATTGAAATTTATTTGTAAATTTATTGAAATGTTTGGGTTCTTTTTAACTATTAATTTGTGAAATTTTGAATTCGCTTGCAAAAGAAGTAACTTCTGTTTTTAGGGTTTATTGTTTGCTGGATATACTTTTTTACCTCAATTTGATATATCATTGACTTTATTAATTATGTTTTTCAAATTCCCCATAGAGCCTTAGGTATAAGTTTTTCTATTTATTATTTAAAGAAATTGAGAGTCTGTTAATGTCTTCCAATAATATAATATTTCTTTTGATTTTACCTTTTGCTTTATGTATTTGACTTTATATATTTTATTGCTGGGTCATTTAACAGAAATATTCCTGTCTGCTACATTTTATTATGGGTTGTACCCTTAGTCTGTGAAAATAGGCCCTCCTTGACCTGTTTTATGCTTTCTATTTTCAGTTCTGGTTTTGCTAATTTTTATAGTGCATTTCCTGCTTTCAGCTTTAATTCTAGTGATCTTTACAAGGCACTTCCTGCTTTCTTTGTTGGAATTTACCTGGTATAGTTTTACATATTTATTTTACTTTTGATCTTTTATGCACTTAAAAAAATAGCTACCGTATATTTCTTTTGGATATCATGTTGTTTTTATTTTTTAAAGGTCAGAGTCCGAGATTCTGTGTTTTTTAATATGGAACTTACCCCTGTTTATAGTTATTATAATGTGTTTTGTTACTTCTTTCACCTAATTTTATAGTTTTTTTCCATAAGTACTTGTATAATTAAGAAGATACTTTTGATTCCTTCTCATGTGAATGGCAGCTGGTATGAGTACAGCATTTTGGGTTATATATTTTATTCCTCAGTGCTTTATAGATGTTCTCTAGTCTTATGTTGTTAATATTGTAGAAGATAATTCAGAGGCCATGTGGTATTTTACTTTTGTGCTTGACTCTCCACTCCTCCCCACTGAATCTTCCTGAATGCCTGTATCGTTGTTTTTTCACCCTTGAAATTCAAAGGTTATTCCAGGTTATATCTATATTTTGGTGTCTTTTAAATTAGTTTACTAGGTACATGGTATGTACTTTCAGTCTATAGATTTCACTCTTAATAATAAGAAAAATTTTGTTCCTTATGTTCCCTTGGTCTCATCTCTTTTTTGAGTGGCAGTTATCCATGTATATCCATATACCCCTCTTGTTTGCTTTCCATAATTATCTTTTCTTTTGGTTATTTTAGTCTCTTTACATTTTCTCCTTTGAGTTTTAACAGTGCTTCTCAGGCTGATCCTTTGCATCACTTTCTCGGTTTTCTGCACTGACAGTTCTACTGTGTGCTGCTTCTGATGCTGGTTTTACTTCTGCAAGACATTACTGGATTCCTTGCACTCTCTTCTTATGCCTTGAGGTTCCCTTTCTATTTCACTCTGTTCTTGCTGTCTTTAATTCTTTTGAGCACACAAAGGAGAGTGTGCCGAAAATCTATTTCAATTTCCTAGAGTGAAACTGTGCTGTATATGTTCCTTCTCTGAACCTTGAGTGGGATGCTTATCTCCTGTTTTTGTCACCCCATTTTGACTCCCCCTATTTCTTTCATTTATTTGCTCAGAATAAGGAAGGTCATGTTTGGTCTGGTGTGTATTCTAAAATGCTGGCAGTCGCTGGTTCCTCAGGGCTCGAGCGGGAGAGCAGGGCTGGGTGTTACATGTTAAAGACAGCTCCGTCATCCAGCAGCCCAGGGTGGATGGGGTGGACTGGGACGGTGGCTGTCTCAGTATGGGGTCCCTGCATTTGCTTGGGGGAGACACACCAGGGAACACAGAGTGGTTTATGCCCAGATTGTTTTCCTGGTAGGGTTGTTGGGGGGGGGGGTGGGATTGAAAGCCCTGCTGGAAGTAGCTTAGCTGCTACAGAGGGGATCCCTAAAGGTCCTGTCCACCCCCCCCATTTTGGTTTTCATCTTACCAACCCTGCCTCGGGGTCTCAGTCACGTGGCCGTGAGATGGACCCTCATGGCGCCTTTTGATTTGTCCGCACTTCCCTGACATCTGGCAGGAATTCCTCAGCAGGTGGCTTGTGCATAACTCTTCTAGATCTTAGGACACCCCCCCCCTTTTATTTCTAGTTTTTAATTGTGGTAAAATATACATATTATAAAATTTACCATCTTAACCATTTTTAAGTACACAGTAAAGTACATTCAAATTGTTGTACTACCCATCTCCAGAACTCTAGTATTGATTTATTTAAACTTTTTTCTTTTATCTTTTTTCATTTTATAAACAGAACTCTTTTCATCACTCCAAACTGAAAGTCCCTAACCATTAAACAGCTCCCGATTCTGTCCTCCCCCTTGCCCTGGCAGTCCCCATTCTGTCCTGTCTCTGTGACTTAGGCTGCTGTCTAGGTACCTCATACTGGTGGAATCACAGAACATTTGTCCTTCTGGGACAGGCTTATTTTACTCAGCAGTATGCCCCCAAGGTTCATCTGTGTGGTAGCATATGACAAGATTTTCTTCCTGTTTAAAGGCTGAATAATATTCTGTTGTATGTGTATACCGTGTTTGTTTATCCATTTGTGTGTAGGTGGACATTTCAGTTGCGTCCACCTTTTGGCTATTATAAACAATGCTGCTATGCACATGGCGGCATGAATAGCTCTTCAAGACTCTGCTTTCAGTTCTTTTGGGGTATATACCTAGAAATAGAATTGTTGGATTATATGGTAATTCTATGTTTAATTTTTTGACAAACTGCCATTTTAAAATGCGATTAATTCTGACACTTACGCACAGTAGTTAACCTCCTGATTGGGTGATACAGGGATTCTTTCTTCCATTTCACAGATGAAGAAACTGAGGCACAGGGAGGACAAGTGACTTCTCTGAGGTGAGGCAGCGAGGGACTGGCAGGGTGGAGGCTGGAACCCAGGCTGCTGCCTCCTAGCACCATCCCCTCCCCATTCTCCTGGAGATCCTTTGTTCTGCTTGGGGGGGGGGAGGGTTAGCTTTGTCTCCAGGTCTCCCCAGGACAGAATCACTCCTTTTCCTCAAGCTCCGATCTTCCTTTCGTTCCCGTACTCTGTCATCCTTCTGGCAGCTCTCAAGCTCTCTTGCTTCTCTGGGCCTCAGTTTCTCCATCTTTAAAGTGGGCGTCTCCTGCCCTCCACTGCTATCCAGGCAGCTGTTGCTGTAGCCCTTCTCTTACCAGACTCGCTGGCCCGGTGCTTTGCCAGACACTTGCAGGGAGCTGTTCTTGCGGCTGAGCTAGCATCTGCTTCCCCATCTGGTCTCAACTTTTTTCTTAATTACCCACTGAATTGGCTCTAACAAAACGCTGACAACTTGAATGAGACATTAGCTGATACTTCAGCGCCCGTGCCAGGGCCTCATGGGCTTTTCCGGGACATGACAAACCGGGGCCCAGCAAAAGCCCTTGTTCCCTGGCCGGAGTCCCCATTCTGGCTGAGTGGCAGGCTCCAGCCAAGGTACAGGGTTATCACGGGGTCTTGCAGCTCATAAATGCCACCTCTTAGTGGCTGAACACAGGCTTTAAGGCTTCCTAAGTGTCCTTGTGGCTGGGCCCCAAACCTGGAAGCAAGTTTTGTCGTCTCTCCTGCCTCTCTCCTAGGTCCCTAAGCCTCCAAGTCTTTTATTCCAAGTGCCTGTTCTCCAGGCTATTTCTGTTTTGTTTTGTTTCTTCTCTGTGTTTTTAACTGGTCTTGAAGCAGTGGGACTAAGTGTGCCGCAGTGGGAGGAACATCGGGCTAGGCATTCTTGGCCTTTTTGGGCCTGTTTTTGCATCCACACGAAGGGGTCTGATATGGTGTAATCCAGGCTCTCATTCTAACCTTCTGTGACTCAGAGATGGAAAGGCAAGCCTTCCATTTTCTCATCCAAGTAGGGTGAGGAGAGGCAGAGGCTGCCTAGGTGGGGGTGAGGAGCACAGGCTCTGGATTCACATGTTGCTTCTGCTCCTTCCTCCCTGTGTGACCCTGGCAAAGTTGCTGAACCTGTTTGTGTCTGTTTGCTCTTTGTAAATTGGGGGGAGAAGTGTGTATGTATGTCAGAATACCCCATAAGAGAGTTAGTTATGAAGATTAAGTGAGTTGATACATGTAAACACCCGACACACAGTAAGAACTCAAATGTTACCTGGGTTTTTTCCCCTCCTTCTTTAAGCTCATGTGCAGTAGGTTCATTATGCTCAGTTTAGGGTGTGTGTCTGGCTTTGGCTCATAGACAGTCCTTTCTTGCTTTATTTAGTTTTTCTGTTTGTTTGTTTTTGTTTTTCGTGTGACAGGATCTCACTAATCGCCTGGGTTAGAGTGCAGTACTGTCATCATAGCTCACCGCAACCTTGAACTCCTGGGCTCAGGTGATCCTCTTGCCTGAGCCTCCTGAGTAGCTGGGACTACAGGTGTGCCCCACCACACTTGGCTCATTTTTCTCTTTGTTTTTTTTTTTTGTAGAGATGGGGTCTTGCTCTTGCTCAGACTGGTCTTAAACTCCTGGCCTCAAGTGATTCTCCTGCCTCGGCCTCCCAAAGTGCTAGGATTACAGGTGTGAGCCACCGTGCCCAACCTTGATTTAGTTTTTATCCCTATTTTCTCCATCTGCTTCACTCCTCCCTTATCTCCAAGCCATTCATCCTAATATATTTAACATACATCTTTTTGTTTATATGGGTTCTTAGAAATGTGGACTCTTGTTTTGTGTGCATGCTTTCAACACTCAGTGAATGGTGTAGCGTTTAGATCTCATTCTGTTTCTCACTTTAGCCCCTCGGCTCTAAAAGTTTTTGAGATCCATCCACATTACTTCCAGCTACTGGGTGAAGCCACCACATTGTACCTGTCCACCTCTGAGCATTTTTTTTTAAACGTTCAATATTCCATTGTAAGGAACTACCTGCCCCCAGTTTATGGAACCAGTGCCCTTCTGATGGGTGTTTTGGTGTTCCCAGTTTTCTGTTATAACCAGAGCACCAGTGCTTCTTACAGTGTAGGTCTGCTGCTTATGGACTTCTTATTCGCCTTACCTCCCACTCCACCCCCCACATAGAACTGCAGTGAGTATCCTTGTACATGCTCCCACATGGACCTCTGTGAGACCTTTTTAATGACGTGTACCAGGGATGGAATTTAGGATAGAATGAAATAGAGGATATTTGAAGCAAGCATAAGGAATGGATGTTTTCATGCCCTGAGTTGAGTAAATCATAAAATCACTTGGCCAGCAAAGAATTTGACTGCCTCTTGGGCTTTCCTTGAACCTCAGCTAAGGACCCCTTCTTTTTTTTTTTTTTTTTTTTTTGAGACAGAGTCTCACTCTGTTGCCCGGGCTAGAGTGAGTGCCATGGTGTCAGCATAGCTCACAGCAACCTCAAACTCCTGGGCTCAAGCAATCCTACTGCCTCAGCCTCCTGAGTAGCTGGGACTACAGGGATGCACCACCATGCCCAGCTAATTTTTTTTTTCTATATATATATTTTAGTTGGCCAGATAATTTCTTTCTATTTTTAGTATAGACAGGGTCTCGCTCTTGCTCAGGCTGGTCTCGAACTCCTGACCTCAAGCGATCCACCTGCCTCGGCCTCCCAGAGTGCTAGGATTACAGGCGTGAGCCACCGCGCCTGGCCCCTTTTGTTTTTTTAACTTTTAACTTGAAATGCGTGGATGAATACATGTCCTTTCAAAACAGTACAGATGACACAAAAATAAGTAAAGAATAAAAATGGAAAGGTCCCCTTGACATTGTTCCCCATCCTCCTAAGCCTCATTTCCAGAAGGTAAGTCCTGGTGACAGTAGGCACAAATGTGAGCCATTCACACTGTTTTACAGCTGGTCTCGCTTTTCCCACTTCATTGGATGTTGCAAGGTCATGCCACATTAGCCCAGATAAATCTGCCTGGGTTTTTTTTTTTTTTTTTTTTTTTATCAATGTCCAGTATTCCATTGTAAGAATCTATCACAGTTTATGTAACCAGTCCCCTTCTGGTGTGTATTTTGGATGTTCCTAGTTTTCTCGCTATTAAAACCAGAGAATCAGCGCTTTTTGTGGTATAGGGCTGCTGGCGATGAATTCCTTTTGCTTTTGCACCTCTTTATTTTGCTTTTGTTTTTGGAAGACATTTTTGCTAGCTATAGAATTCCAGGTTGATAGGGCTTTTCTTTCTTTTCTTTTTTTTTTTTTCTTTTCATTCAGTACTTTAAGTTGGCTGTAATTCTTTGTTCCTCTGTTATGTAATGTCTTTTTTTGTTTAAATTCTGACTTCTTTCAAGATTTCATCTTGTTTTAAATAATTTGATTATGATGTGCTTGAGAGTAGTTTTATGTTTCTTGAGATTCATGAAGTTTCTGGGCTCACACCAAGTTGGAAAACTTTCAGCCATTATTTCTTCAAATGTCTTTTCTCTCCTGCCCCCTCATACCCTGCACCCCCCCCCATGTCAGTTGCATGTATATTAGGCCTTTTGAATCTGTCCCACAGCTCACTGATGCCCTGTTTGGTTTTTTCCATCTATTTTCTTTCTGTGTTTCATTGTTAGTAGTTCTATTGCTGTGTCTTCAAGTTCATCAGTCTTTTCTTTTTTAGTATCTAATGTATTCTTAACACTACCCAGTGTATTTCTTTATCCCAGCCATTGTACTTTTCATCTCTAGAAATTTGATTTGGGTCTTTTTTATATCTCCTGTATCTCTATAACATGCTTGTGTTTTTCTCTACCTTCTTGAACATACGGAGTGTATTTATGATGGCTCTTTTAATGTCCTTAAAGTCTACTGTCTGTGTCATTTTTAGGTCTCTTCCTATTAATTGATTTTTGTCCTTATTTCATGCCTAGTAATTTTTGATTGATAGACATTGTGAATTTTACATTGTTTTGTGCTGTTATTGGCGTTGTACAAGGTTTCTTGTGGCTGCTTTAACAAATTATCACAGACTTCATTGCCTAAAACAATACAAATTTGTTATCTTATAATTCTAGAGATTGGAACTCTGAAATGGGCCCCAATGGACTAAAATGAAGGTATTGGCGGGGCTTTTGAAAGTTCTAGGGGAGAGTCTGTTTCCTTTTCTAGCTTCTAGAGGCTACCCACATTCCTTCATGTGGCTCCATTCCTTCATCTTCAAAACCAACCCTAACCCTCACCCTCCTCGGGTTGCCCAGTCTCTGGTTCTCTCTCTTCTCCTCTCTCTTCCACTTAGAAAGACCCTTGCATTGGGCCTACTGGGACAAACCAGGATAATCTCCCCATCTCAGGGTCATCTGATTAGCAAACTTAATTTCATTTGCATGTATCCTAACACATTCACAGTTTCAGGGATTAGGATGTGGACATTATTCTGCCTATCACAGTAACTAGATTACTTGGAAACAGTTTGATCTTTTCAAGGCTTGCTCTTAAGCCTGCTTAGATGCGACCAGAGCAGCCTTTAGAATAGAGGAGTTTGGCAAACTACAGGCCATGGGGCAAGTCTGGCCTGCCGCCTGTTTTTGTAAATAAAATTTTATTGGAAGGAATGCAGCTATGCTCATTTGTGTGTGTACTATCCACGGCTGTGTCCATTCCACAGGGGCCCACAACGCCTCGAACATTTACTTTGTGACCCTTTATAGAAAAGGTGTTCCGACCTGTGGTCTAGGGCGAATTTTTCCCCACTGTTGAGGCCACAGCATTCTGAGAACCCAACCTGATGCCCTGTGTGTTGTGAAATTTCTCCACTTTGGCTGTTGGGAATGTGAACTGTTCTTAGCCCTGTGTGAGCTCTGAGAATGGTTCTACTTGCATCTTCTTCCAGCCTCGGGTAGTTTCCTCACGCACATGTGCTGACCAGTGCTCAGCTGGAGCAGCCGAAGGCTCAGAGCTCGTCCTCTGTGCAGCTCTCCTTCCCTGACTCTCCACCCTGCACATTCTACCTTCCTTGCCCTCCCCGGATTCCTAACTCTATCTCCTCAACTTGGGGAGAGCCCCGGACTCTGCCTGGCCTCCCCTTCTCTGCACTGCAGCTTTGAAATTCTCCAGGCAGTCAGCTGGGGTAGGACCCAGCTTCTTGGCTCTCCTCGCTTAGGGCTCACTGCCCTGGGTTGCCTGGGGCCCAGTCTGAAAATCATTGTGTCGTATATATTGGCCAGTTTCCCAGTTGTTTAAGGTGGGTGGTAAATCTGGTCCTTCTTACTCTAGCATGAATAGAAGCCACCAGTGCTTCTTTTAAAAAATTAATTAATTTTATTTATTTATTTTTATTTTTTTTTAGACACGGGCTGGCTCTCTTGCCTAGGCTGGAGTGCAGTGGCATCATCATAGTTCACTGTAGCCTCAAACTCAAACTACTGGAAAGGGCATTGTGGGGTCATAGATTCTGTACATTTTTAAGATATTACAAATTGGCACGTGTAACGGTTGTACCATTTTATACTTTCGAGAGTCTCATTCTAATAGCAGGGGTCGTGGGGACAGAGGATGGATATGAAACCGCTTTGAGCTCTATAAAGAGCTGGGAATGTGCTAAAGGTTATGGCTCCTAAGAAGGGGCTTGGCATGGCTGTTCCTCCTTTTACTTGGGGTCTCTGATGGCTATTTCACTCTTCCAAGCTATCATCAGGCTGTAGGTCACTGCAGGACTATTATTTCCTTAGCAATTGGGGGTGGCTGGGGAGGAGTCTTCCATTAGACTGTTCTTTTCTTTCCTGACTTCTAATGAGCACCTGCAAATGCCAGATAGCGTCCCAAATGCTTCATGTCATGTAGTCATTGTGATATAATTTAATTTCTCAACCACAACCTAGGGAGCTTGGGATGAAATGGAAACAGAGAGGTGGTGTGGCTTGCCCAAGGTAACATAGCTAATTCCTAGCAAAGTGAGGATTGCTTCTGCCTTTAAACCAAATCTGCCAGTTCATACAACAGACCGTTGATTTTAAACCAGACCCCTTAGGTTGCAAGTGACAGAAACTCATCCCAAACTTGCTTAAACCAAAAGGAACATGTATCGGTGTTCCTGAAATGTCCAGGGGTTAGCTGGTTTTAGGCACGGCTGGCTCACATGTGCAGATGATGTCTTCAGGAATGTGTTGCTTTCCATCTCTCAGCTCTTGTTTCCTTGGGTTGACTACTTCTTCAGGCAGGCCCTCTCTGAGTGCTGGCAGAAATGGTTGTAGCAGCACCAGGCTTATTTCTCACCCCAGTGGAATAGTCTGAGAGGAAAGAGCACCTGTGCCCCAACAGAAGTCCCAAGGAAGGCTCTCATTGGCCCAGCTGGGGCTATAGGTTCATCCCTAAGCCAATCACAGTGTCAGGATGGTGTGTTGTTCTGATTGGACGGACCTGGGTCATTTGATTCTCCTCCTGGAGTTGGGGGCCGGGAATAGCCCATCGACACCAGTTAGGTTGTGAGTTCCTGAAAGGACAAGAAAGTTTTGTGTTGGAAGAAGGGATGCTCAGTAGGCAGGAACAAAACAGTGTCCACCATACCCCCTTTGGCCTCTGAAAGCAAGCTCAGCCACTCTGGCTCTCAGAGCTCCCGAGCTCCATCATTCATGGTACTCAGAGGTCCACTTGGTGCCTGCCCTGCTCTCTCATCTGGTCTTGGTTTGACACTGACATCCACCCTCCCAGGTTCTGGCCATCCACTGGGCAGCGACTTGGCCCAGGTGATGAGGCTCCCTGGCTGTTGCTCCCTCTTACCTAGTAACTGGTACCAGGAAACAAGGGCCCATCAGGCTGGGGACACCCCCACACCCGCTCTTTCATCGTTAGTGGATGAACACTTTTGCCAGGGTTGTCTGGGGCTTCCTGCATGAGAGTCCCCAGGGGCAGCTTGTCCCCCGTCTTCAGACTCTCTGCGAGGTGCTGTTGGGAGTCTGAGAGTTTAACACACTCCGCGATGCTTCCACACGCTGAAGGTTGAGAGCCACAGTTGGATGACTGTCTTCAGGTGAGCTGGGGTTTCTTCAAAGGATTCTCCTTCTTCCTGATGGGCCTGTTTAAGTGGTTTATCCAGTTTTGAGGATTCCCCTCCTTCGCATTAGAGAGCTGTTCCCTCGGAGATCGGAGATGGAGTCTGCGGTGCGGGATCCCCTTCTGAAGAGGTCAGCATGACCATTGTCCACCTGCTGCTTTCTGTGTCTCAGACACTAACTGGAAATAACTTGCGAAGAAAGGGTGACACATGGTGAGCCTACACTCCCAAGGAACGCGAGTACCCAAAGCCAGTGACTCGTCAGGATGGGCCGTCAGGCCTGGGGGGCCCCAACAGTCAGGGGAATCCTCATGTCTCGAGCCTTCGGCTTGGTAAAGCTCGGTGACCGACGTGAGACCCCATCTCCCTGGTTCCTAAGTTGAGACCCTAACGCTTTGTAGAGAAAAACATTATTTTCACTCAGTACGAGATTTCAAAAGCCTTTTTGGGCCAAAGAACCCTTTTGTAAATGAAGGCTTACGCAGGAGCTCAGAATGTTAAATATGTAGATAAAAGCAATTTTTTCTTTTTTTAAATTGAGGAGGGAGGGCCACATTATAACTTTAGGGAGCCCTGGGCACTTTTGCCTTTGTGGGCTCCCACCTCCATAAAAAAATATTAAAAATTATATTTTATGACTGCATTGGTATAAAGTTGAATATATTAATATTATATGTTAAACATTTTCTTTGACCTGAAAGTTCATTCTCTTTATTCCAATTTTAAAAGGAAGGAAAGCATTTTTGTGCACTTCTGAAAGTATTGTGGGCCCCGGGGGCTGTGCCTGCCGGCGCCGAGGGAGACAGGTCCTTACCTGCTTGGCGGCTTCCTGGCTGGCCCCTGGGGCGGCTAGAGGACTCGAACCCGGTTTGAAGACCACGTACAGACTCACCACTTGTTGCTTATCAGGCACTGCTTCTGTTTTGCCGGGGAGTGTTTGAAGATCACTGCGCCCTCAGATAGCACAGCAAGGATGAAATGTCAAACGCATTCACACCCCTGCCACGCCCACCCCCCCAAAACTTAGGTCTTGTCTTTCAGTGTCTTAAGCATCATTCCTGCTAAATGAGCATCTTTCCAGCCTCACCTTGAACCCCTTCTAGGGACAGAGAGCTCATGACTCTGTTTGAGTCCTGCATTCTGGTCCAGCTCTGTGGGACTTCAGGGTACCCAGCAAGTCCCCGGGTCGATCCCCGTTTATACCTGTAAGCCAGTGAATCCTGCAGTCCTCAGGCCATGGCTGAGCTGGGATCTGAGTCAGGAGTCTGGGGTTTGAGGCACAGCTGTGCCACTCTGCTGCTGTGTGACCTTTAAACAAAATCTGCCACTCCCCCTCTCTGACCTTGAGGTGCCTTGTTTGTGGAAGGACTGGGTTAGAGGTGCCGGTCCTGTCACCTGCTGCGGTTATGTGATGCCAAAAGACAGGGCACGTCCCGGGTGGGTGGTGCCCGCAGCCCTGGTTATTCTGGGACTTAGAGCTTGCTGGCTCTTGCTTGCAGGTCAGGGGCCTTGTATGTCCCTGTCCCCTTGGGTCCTATGATCATTGTTACTGGGGCTTTGACAACAGGTGTAGAAAAACTAAGGATAAGGAAGGGGGTGAATCAGGTGTCTGGATGATTTTGTCACTCGTTTTCCCCCACGAAGCTGCTGATGGACATTTCCTTAGATTTATTTAGGAAGACATGGCCATGCTCACTCAGGTTGGGGGAGAGGGCAGTGAGGATGGTGACATGCCTCCCTCCCTGGCGGCTTCCTGGCACGCTTGAAGGTGTCACTGCCACGAGGCTTGGGCTTGTTGAGGGATGGCTGGTGGCTCAGCAGAGCGGAAAAGCCCGTTCCATCTCCTCCCGTCCAGCCCCTGGTGCCCGAATGAGGGACGCTGCCATGCTGTACCCTGCCCCCCAGTACTCATGGCCTGGCCTATCTGCATGACCTCACCACTCCCCCCTGTTCCGTCGCTTGTCCCTGCCGTACCAAATGGCTCCCCTAGGTACACCCATGATTTCCCACCTCTACACTTTGTTCAGGCTGTCTCGCCTGCAGGGGCGGTTGCTGTGACAGCTTCCAAGAGCACAGAGAGTCGGGTGCAGGATGAGTCTCCATCCTGGCCTCTACCTGGGGGAGCCTCCCGCACGGCCAGGTTCTAACCCCAGGTCCGGTGTTTGTTCACCTGGTTCCTGCTCTGCGCTCTGCGATTATTGATTCCTGCCTCGAGCCAGCTGGGGAGGCCCTGCAGCCCTAGTGCCAGCTTCCGGAGCTTAGAAGTTCCTGGAAACAGTGACTTCTTATTGGCCTAACGACGAGCGTGTGCCTGCCTGTGTGTGAGGCTGCCGTGTCTTCAGAAGCACAGGGTACATTTCCTTTTCCCTGGGTCTGGCTTTGCAGGGTTGTCCTCCCTTGCACACCATCGCCTTTGTACTTAATTCATCCAGTTGTCTACCAAGGGCAAAGTCACTTTCAGAGAGTGGTTCGTCTGAAGGCACTTCCTCCATCCTCCCTCCTGTGCTTCCCTCACACCTTTGCGCAGGGCCGACAGATGGGGCACAGCCTAGCCCACATCTGAATGAATTCCGGGTTAGCGCGGAACTTTCTGCTTTCTAGGCAGGACGCTGTTTCTGTTTTGTTTAAGACACAATAAAACCAAGTTTGTTTTTCTTCGTTATAAAAAACAGCAAGTGCTGTTCAGAGAATAAGTTGGAAAACACAGAAAAGTGTGAGGAAGAGAGAAAATCACCTAGATCCCTACCCAGATACTGACACCTTTGACATTTTGCTTTTTCCTTCCAAGTATTGTTTTTTTTTACTAATAGGTGTGATAGACACAAGTTCTCTCCTAATTTAAAAAAAAAAGTGCAGTATTATAAGATCCATGTTTCCCAGTGTTACTGTAAACCCTGAGGGGTTTGACTTTAGTCATTCCTTGAGGTGGCTGTGCCCTAGTGTGCCCAGCAGTGCTCTGTTTTGGAGATATTTTGCCATTTCCAGTTTTTACCTATTATAAATAATGTGTGAAGACTATCTTGTAAGTGAATTGGTTTTCGTCTTGTGGATCATTTCTCAGACTTTTTAATCTAGACGGAATCTGAGTGATCACCCAGACCGTTTAACTTCGGCTCGTACTGGAATCCCCGGGAGGGCTCGTTACAATGCACGTTGCTGGGCTGCCCACCCCACCTCCAGAGATTCTGATTCCGTGGGTGTGGTCACATACTCCTAGGTGGTGCTGTTGCTGCCAGGGACCCACTTTGAGTGGCAGGAACCAGTCCCTCCTTCAAGGGAAGTTGAAGCTAAGGAGATGGCTGTGGTGGGGTGGAGTGGCCATTGCCCAGGCCAGACCAGTGAGCAGCTCCATGCTGGGGCACTGACCCCACACCTGCTGCCCCATGTCACCTGGGGAACCTCGAGGAGAAGGCAGCACTCATCCACACCAAGGGATCACCCCATCTTTATTGGGATGAGATTTCTGCAGTTTGGGCCTGGCGGATGCCGGGTGCAGCATGTGCTTAGCGCTGGGATACAGGTGGGGCCAGGGTAAGAGCTAAGTTTAGGAAAGAAACTGTCGGAGCATATGAATTATCCTAAATGAGAACAAGTGACAGTCTTTCTGGGATGCGAGGGGTTAAACAGGCAGCAGGCACAGCCTCCCCGGAGCCAAAGGGGGAACTCAGGAGTAAGTCGGGACTGCCTAATTAATTCAATTAAACTACTTTATAAGCTCCGCTGGTGTCAGTAAATTGTTAAAGTCTATTAAAAAATCAGCAGAACGTGATGAGGGTTTGGGGACGCGCATCACCTTCCTGGATTCTTCCTCCCTGGTAACGGGACGCACTAAAGGAGCGATGGACGGATGTTGGAGGCCCTGTCTGGTGCCGCTGCTGACCTGCTCTGTGTGCAGAGACAGATCTCACCCCCCGTGGCCTTGGTTTCCCCATTTGTACAGTTAAGTGATGGACCAGCATTGAACATCTTTTCAACAACAGTTACTAGGATTTTCTGACTCCTTCTGGACTGGGCTGTCCTGTACCTGGGAACCCTGGGCCTTTAAGAAACTCTCTAAGATTGGAGGCAGCTGTTGCTACAGATGTGCTGCTTGGTCTCTGCCCTTCCTTCACAGCAGGCTCATCTGGGCAATTTCCAGGGTTGGATGTAAGGGCAGGAGACCCACAGGGAAGGTGCAGACTCTGGAAACAGGAGCGTGAGCAGGGTGGATTTCACCAGGAACTGCTGCGACAGTTAAAGCTGTTCTTTCCCTAATGCCTGTGCTGCGTGAAGGGGGGCTGGTCTGAGACTCTCATTCAATACCCCCCATACACACATGGGGTGATGGTATCCCCCACTTTTGCAGGTGAGGATACTGAGGCTCACAGGGTTGAAGCAACCTACCCGCTAGTAAGTAGTAGAGTTGAGATTTGAATTCAGGGCTGCTATCCCTCGAAGTCTGTGTGGTTGACCACTCTCTTCTGCAGATGTATTTAAAATAAAGCTGCATGACCCTGTCAAACCCTGCAACGTGCAACACTGGAGTCATGGGAAAGAAGCCACCAGAAGTGTTCTTTGTCTGTAGCCAGTATCCAGATGTGAGGAACCTGACAGAAGGGGTAATGTCGTCATCCCTGGAGGTATGCAAGCAACCGCTGGCCACTCGGGCAGGCCCCTTAGAACCAAGATCCTGCAACTCTGGGCCCGGCTGATGTGTCATACTTTTTCATCAGTTTGTGCTAAGAGCAGGCTTGGGAATTTAGCAGGTATCCCTCCCTGGTTCTTGGACACTGGGGTCAGTGTCTCGCCTCCGGTCAGATCTTGTTAGGCCAAACCAGTAGGCCAGACAGCATTGGTCTCGAGGGAGGGTGGAGTGCTGTGGAAAGGCCGTTGTCCTGGGTTCCAGGGCACACTTAATTAGCTGTGGATCTTAGGCACGTCCCTTTCTTTCCTAGTCTTAAAAGTTTAAGCTTGTTCCTCCTATCTCTGAAAGGTGGCTAAGGTTGTATGTTCCATGGGTGGTCCATGGGGACAAGGAAAGAGGAAGGCAGAGGTGAGTTCAGGGCCAGATGTACCTGTGAATGGAGCACACTCTGTCTTTGAGGTTCACAGTGGCCATTGGATCTTTAAAGGCTCTGAAAAGTCCTGCAGTAAAGAAAGGAGATTAATTTTGTTAATCCAGCCTCCCCCAGCCCAGGCCACACTTGCCCCCTCCAAGCACACCTTTTGTTTAACAATCTGTTGGCTAAGGTAGGGAGACATAAACACTTAAATATTGTCCCAGGAGAGAGCTCCTTTTTAAGGCAGTTGCTTCTCTGGTTCTTTCTATGATGGTGAGAATACCCTTTCTGTAAATTGGATAAATCAGCCCTTAGCAAGGTGGTGTCTAATTCCCTGAGTTGGATTTTCTTAAATCAAAGTCGCTGTTTGTTTTAGGATTCCAGAGGCCTGTGAGATGCCAGGAGCCTCTCTTGTGTCCCTTTGGGTAGCCAGGCCTTCAACACCTGGAATATATGCTCAAGACCTGGAACGTACTTGGGGCTCTCCTCGTGTGCACTTATCCCTAGAATTTGTTGGTGCAAGGAAACCCTCCTCTCCACCAAGCACCAAGGCAAAAGAACCCATTGGTGGGATTTGAAAGTTGCCTGAATACTACAAAATCCCAATCATTTGGAGCTGCCAGTTTAAGATTTTGTGAACTCAGTTGACCTTTTCAAAAGATTTACTAAGGAAAAGTGCTAGTGTAAACAAGATTTCAGGGGAAGAGCTCTAAGGTGTGTAAGGAATCAGTCTGTTTTTAAGCCTTTTGAACTCTTGTTGGAATATAAACACTGTGCTAATTTTAAAAACACCTTTTCTGTTCAAAACTGGTATAAACAAGATGGGAGGCTAGGTGGGGGGAAAGGAGGAGTGTTTAAACAGGAGTTAAACCAGAGGTTAAACACTGGCCACAATAGTTGATTTAGTTGCTCATCTTTAAAAATTTCAGTGTTTCACTTGTTTTGACAACCTGGATGCAACAGCCATCAGGAGCCTCCTCATCTTCCCAGTGCTAGTCCTCAGCCTGGCTCACTCATGAGACTTACCTGCACAGCCCTGATCTGTTGAAATTTGCATCCTTGCCTTTCAAAGCACAGTTTAATACTTTAAAAGCATGGGTAGTATAAGATTGGTTATTTCCCCTCTCTCTAGCCTTAGAAGAAATCCTCCACCTCACTTTTAAAGAGAAATAGTTTCAACAACAACCAGTCATTATTGAATGAGCACCTACTATGCATTGGGCTCTGTGCAAGGCTGGGATTTTGTGTTGAGAAAAACCACCTCCCCGCCTCCATGGAGCTCTCTGTCTGCCACAGTGGGCATCGCTGAGTGCATTTGACGATGCTTTTTAGCCACCAGCCAGGTGTCACCCAGAGCTTCTGCTGTCTGTCCTGTGCTGGACCTGGGCAGAAGATTCTGAAACAGTGGCCATTGCCTTTGACATCTGCCATTGTCAGAGATGAGAAGGACGAGGTGAGCCCCCAGGAACTCAGGCTTCTGGCTCCCTTTGAGCCTTGGGGGTGCCAAGGTGGAGGGAACAATGGGTGGGGAAACTGGTAGGGGGATCCAGGGGTTCAGGGACACCAGCTGGAGGAGGTATGTGGCCTTGTGGGTGGTTACCATTGAGACAGGCAGAGGGGAAAGATGAGGCCATCCCAGGCTTGAAGGAAGAGGTGGAAAGATTATAATTAGCCAAGGCTTTATGTGCAAATGGCATTTCAGAATGCTTAAAAATATCTTCTGAGGGAGGCTGAAAATAGCAGGTGGTCTACTTGAACAGAGTATTTGGGGAGTGGTGGGACATAAAGGGTGTGTGGGGGGAGTATCGGGGAAAGAGGAAAGGAGAGATGGAAGGATAGAGAGAGGTAAATGGGTGGATGGACAGACAGATGGACAGGAAGATGCTAGATGTCTTTAGCGGAAGACCCTGAAAGCCAAGGAGAATTTTGCTAGAATGAATAAGCCCCATGAGGGCATAGTCGATATCTGTTTTATTTTTATTTATTGTTTATTTCTATTTTGATAAATGGAGTTTTGCTATGTTGCTCAGGCTGGTCTTGAACTCCTGGGCTCAAACAGTCCTCCCTCCTCAGCCTCCCCAGTAGCTGGGAGTGTAGCCACATGCCATTGCAGCTGGCTTGTGTCTGTTTTTATTCGTCAGTGTGTCTTCGTTCCCAGCAAGGACCAGACATAGTAGATGCTTATTAAATATTTGTTGACTGAATAAATGAAGATACTTGGTTAGCATTTATCACATTTATCTTTATGGGAACCGTGTGAGGAGATAATATTATCTCCTTGTGTCACCATTCCCGGATGTGTGTGTGTGTGTGTGTGTGTGTGTATCATGGCGTTGGAGAGATGTACAGGAACATCAGAAAGCTTTTTTTTTTTTTTTTGCAACAGCTCTATGAAATATTGATCAATTTGATTCCATTGTATGACCCAGGGACAATTTTACTAGCAGAACATATGACCATGTTATATGGCTGCAATAAAAAATCACAGCCATGAGCCCAGGCCCAGAAAACGAAACAAGCTGATGACGTAGACTGGCTTGGTAGATTCCGCGTCTTTCTGCTAACGTGCATTTGCTGTTTTCTCCTTCGTGGTACTAATGATGAGCCCGTTTGCAGATAGGAGGTGACAGGTCCCAGCAGAAAATTTATAGAAGAATAGCCTAAAACCAAACTCAGTTTGACTCCTAGTCAGTTTCTCTTGCAATTAGGAAATGTCCACTGTTGGTTAGTTGTAGATGTAAAGTGCACTAGTCTAGCTTGGAAACTGACCCGTGGAAAGGGAGGAGCATTGACGATCTGGAAGGAGAGGTATGATTGATTAAACAAGTATCACGATGTCTCACCAGATTGGCACTTGACTGTGGAGAGTAGGAATCATGCAGGTGGCAGATGCCTTGGGGTGAGCATGACTAGTTGGTGAGAACTGCTGTGCTTTTGGCCCCTCTCAGAATAAGAACATCTTGCCTGGCTGACTGTGATACTCATGTTGCGAGATGTGTATCTTTCACACAACGTGGTCCCTTCATGCAAGCCAACATCTTCATCTGGTACTCAACCAGAAAAGCTGTGTTCCAATTCTGGAGGACAGACTGGCTCTTGGGCTTCTAGAACCCTGGGGACACAGTCTCTGGCATAGGGCCTCCTTAAGGGATTGTTCAAGGGAAGTTTAAACTTTATGTACAGGCTTTAGGACTTAATCCATTTAAGATGCTACTCTGCCTTGCCTTTGGGTGGCTAATCCTGGCAGCTTGTTCAGGGGGAATGGGGATGTGGAGAGGGTGGAATGAAGCTGATA
This sequence comes from Eulemur rufifrons, assembly GCF_041146395.1. NCBI lineage: Eukaryota > Metazoa > Chordata > Mammalia > Primates > Lemuridae > Eulemur > Eulemur rufifrons. The sequence continues at coordinate 267,615,737 of NC_090989.1, forward strand.
GATTGCCTGGTTGAATCTGGCCTTGTTTTTTCTGTCACACCACGCACTGCAACCTCAGGGCCTTTGCACTTGCTGTTTCTCTCCCCAGAATGCTCTTCCCCAGCTATTGTCTTAGCTCAATGCCTCACCTGGATATATCCTTTTTAGCTTAGCAAGCCTTCTCTTAAGTGCTATTTAAAATTATGCCCTCCCCCTAGCCATCCTCTGTTTTTGGGCTTCAGTTTTTTCCATAGTACTATTAATATTACCATCTAACAGTATATATTTTACCATTTAAAAAAAATGTATATACTTCCTCTCTATCTTACCCCCTCTCCTTCCCAAGAGTGTGAGCTTAGTGAGGGCAGAACTTAATTTTTCAAAACATTTTATTTTGAAAGAATTTCAGACTTATTAAAATTTGCGAAAATAGTCCTAAGAGTTTCCATACAGCTTCACTCAGCTTCTTCAAACGTGATACCTTATATACCCATAGTATAATGCTCAGATTATACTATGAAATTAATATGCATATAAGAAATTACGTTAATACAATACTGTTAACTCATCTACAGAGTTTATTTAAATTTCTCCGATGGTCCTACTAATGACCTTTTTTCTGGCCTAGGATTTAATCCAGGAACCCACGTAGCATTTAGTTGTCACGTCTCCTTAGTCTCTAGCAGTCTGGGACAGATCCTTGGCCTTTCTTTGAATACCGTGCCCTTGACCCCTTTAAAGAGCCCCACCAATGGTTTCATAGAATGCCCCCGCTGGGTTTGAGAGACATCTGTTGGATGACAGAAGTGACACGTTTCTGGCAGGAGTTCCCCAGAAGTGATGCTGTTCTCTTCTGGGTGCATGACATCGGGAGCACAGGGTGCTGATGTGACGCTACCAGGGGTGTCAACTTGGGACACTTGTGTAAGGTGCTGCCAGCTGCCGCCTCTGTGCGGTTACTCTCTTGCCCTTCCCATTAATAAGGGTTTCGTGGGGAGATATTCTGAGACAATGTACATATCTTGTTACTCATCATACTTTTTACCCACTAACTGTAGCATCTATTGTTGATTCTTGCCTGCAACAATGACTGTGATGTTTGCCAAATAGTGATTTCCTGTTTCCATCATTCCTTCTACATCTATTAATTGGAATTCTACTGTAGGAAGAGCTCTCCTTTCTCCCCCATTTATTTCTTTGTTCGTTCATTCACATCCGTTCAGACTGCTGGGTGTTTATTTTACGGGTTATAATCCATTACTATCACTTTTTTCTGTTGCTCAAATCATTCCAGATTTGGCCAGTGGCAGCCCCTTCACACAGGCTCCACTGTCCTTTGGACAAGTCCCTGTCATTCTTCGAGTGCTTCTCGCTTTCTGGGTCTTCAGGACGCTCCAGGCTCATCTTGGCACCCCAGCCCTGGAATCAGCCCTGACTCTGTGGGGCAGGGCAGAGGTTTCCATCTGTATCACTCCTTGTTGTGTTCCCAGGGCCCATGGTCTCTGACACATGGCAGAGTCACAGTAAATAATTTTTGGATGAATGACTGAATGAATCCTAGAAGGGCAGATTCAGTGGCCACCTTCCAGAGGCCATAATTCATGCCCTCACCAGCCTCCCCTGGTTAGCCCGAGTTAGTGGTTTAGAAGGGGAGGGGCCTTTTTCCTCTTGCCTCACATTTTTGTCCCTTTTGGCTTATTCTCCGTGCTACCCGGGCTGAAAAGGAGCGCAGGGCATCCCCAGTCATGTAGAGCAGGAAGAGCCAAGCGCGTGAGAGCAGCCAAGGTGGGCGGGCTGGCAGGATGGTTAGACGGGGCTGGCAGAGCCCGGACCTGCGCGCTCTGACGGCTTGGCAGAACAGCAGCCGCGGTGGGGTGAGATGCGCTGGTGGCCGATGGCGGAGGTCCTGGGGGTTCCCCATTGGTGTGTCTGTAGCTGGGGGCTGTCGAGGGCCCCTTTTAGTCTCCTGAGATGCGCAGGCCTTGCTTGAATATTTTATGAGTTTTTCTTTATAAAAGATTAAAACTCTGTCACATTGGCTTTGAAAAAGCCTGTGATAATCAGATTTTTATTTATGAGTTGAATTGTGTTGTGTGTGTGTCCCTGAAGAGGAAAGCTGGCTGGCAGGCTTGCCATCCGCGCTGGCAGATTTTGATGCCAGGAGTGAACTTGGCGAGCGGTGGCCTTTTCCTAGTCAAGAGAGGCCTGGCTGGCTCCGGGGTCGGCTGTTGCTGGTGTCCTCTGACGACAGGGCCACCCTTCTCCACGAGGAGGTAACCGTACTCGTATTGCCTTGCTTCGGCAGTCCAGGGTCGCAGAGCAGACGTCTGTGTTCTCCCTAATTCTGTATAGCGGTCCTGGGAAGTGGACCTTGTCCCCAGTTTGCAGATAGAGAAACTGAGGCCGGACAAAAGGAAGTGACGAGCTCTCCATAGTACTCAGGAGTCTGGAAATCATGAAAATTATAGAAGTGTCACAGCTAGTCCATGGCAGACCTGGCGCAAAGCCATCATGCCATCCCAGTCGCCCCTTCTTGTCGCCTGTGAGTGAGGATGCTGAGGGCCTGCAGCCAGGGGTCCCGTCCAACCTGGGCAACGTGGGGCCCTGATGCCAGGTTGGAGTTGGGGGAGCAAGTAGGGCCCTGGGCCAGGCACGGGGGCCTCTGCAGCTCCTGGGTCCAGAATGGGGAATTGCTGTTGGAAGAGGTACCCCAGGTTCATCCTCCCTCAGGCCTTTGTACCCCCATATTCCTGACAGACCTCGCTCAACCAGTTGCCAAGGCAACACAGAAGCTACCTGCGTGGTCTCTGAGACTTTTGCCTCAAGAGAAGCTGTTAGTGTGGAGCCCTTAGCTGTCTTTAGGGTGGGGAGGGGCTTGCAGGGTGCAGCCCATGCAGTTCGCTGCAGTGCTGGGGAGAAGGTTCTGTAAGAGAAGTAGATCTTGATTTTTCACTTACTTTCAGAGTCTCAATTTACCTACTGTAAAGTGGGGATGAATGAGCTTACATCGTAAGGTATCGTGAGGATGAAGTGAAAGAATGGATAGGAAGAGCCAAGTACAGGGCACTGGGAAGAGTTCGTGGTAGCGTTGCTAGGATTTGGCATCGGAGATTTCTGCAGTTTGCCATGAGGTTAGGTGTGGTTTTGCGTAGCCTTACGTTTGTGTCTCACCTAGCTGAGGCTGAAAATGCTACCCGGGTAGCCCTTTCACAAGTGGAAGGCAGTTGTGTGGTACGTTTCCCTTGCTAGCACGCCCTTGCTGTCCCTCAGGGCAGGGACAGTAGTGGCTGTCGCACTGACAGCCCTGGCTCAGTGTCTGTCTCTTAGAACCTGGCACAGATCAGGTGCTCAATACCTTTGCCATTTTTAAAAGTTATTTGAGTAAATGTATTCATTTATTATGAAGCTTTGGCATCCATCAGGCCAAAGTTGGAATTCTGAGTTGTGTTTCTTCCATTTCATGTTATAGCTGGGTGACCACAGGCAAATTACTTCACCTCTGTGGTCTGTTTCCTCATCTGTAAAATTGGGTCAGTGTTACGCACCTAGATTCTGATCCGAGCTTCAGAGAGAATGAGTGCAAAGCACGTGGGCACAGGCTCAGGGTAGCATTTGTCGGTGGGGACTGCCATGATGACACCATCTAGTTTCGTTGGGTGGAAGGGTCTTCGTGAGGCCACAGACCCAGAGCTGCTCTGGCCTTCCACCTGTCAGGCTGAGGGCGTTCTCTCTTGAGCCAGGTGGTTGAAGTCTTCTTGGTTATGGCCGAGCAGAGGATCCAGTCTAGTTTTCCAGAGTCACAAAACACCCATATCTGAAGGAGAAACCCCAGAGGCTGATGGAGTCCGGAGTCACCGAGCTTGGACCTGACCAGCTGGGAATATGCTGAGATCTCTTTGGAGAAGAAGAGAAGGAAACAGCGCATGGTCTAGAAGGAAGGAAGCAGGAACAGCTTCTGTTCTACTGGGGAAAATGGAACTTTCTGAACTTTACACCATCCTAAAAAGTTTCCTGCAAATCAAGTCCCTTTTTTTCTTTTTGACTACTCCTTATATAAAAGATTTTTATGACAAAGCTTTTTCCAAAGCAAAAGATGCCTTCTATAAAGTGAATCATCCCTCCTGATGCATCCTCTATATAAACCTGGCCTTTGTTATGTTTTTTTCTTGCTTCTGTTATTGTTATTTTTATTATCCAAAGCAATAGTTGTTCACAGTCTAGATGAGTAAAAAGGAATAAAAAGTGAAAATCAACCATAACTTTCCCACCCAGAGATAATCGCCGTGGATATTGACATTTGAAGTGTTGATAATTTTGATATATGTACTCAGTATGCATGTGACATGGACATAACTTAAAAACTTATTCATTCAAGAAGTATTTATTGAGCATCTACTCTGTGCACGATACTGGGGATAAATCAGGGACCAAAAAAGAGACACAGTTCCTCCAGGAAACAATTTATGTAGGTAAAAGGAAGAGAAGAAACTGGACCAGAAATGGGACTGAGGAAAGGCCTGAAATTGATAGTGAAAGTTGCCATGGGCTCTGAGAGCTTTGATCTCATGTGGAAGGAGTTGGGCATGACATGGGGGACTGGATGAGGCAGAGGGAAGACAAGTTGGGGGCTGCCCAGAGGACCAGCACAGACTGTCCAAAGAACGAGGTTGTGGTTGGTGTCAGTACGCTGGCAGACAAGGGCAGGACTGAGAAGGGTTTTCGTTTGTTTGCTTGTTTTTGTGCAGGTGGATGTCCAGTTCTTCCAGCATCATTTGTTGAAAAGACTGTTCTTCCTCCATCAGATTGCCTGGATGTCAAAGATCAGTTGGCTGTATTTGTATGGGTCTATTTCTGGGCTTTCTAATCTGTTTTTCTTATCGACTTGTTTATTCTTTTGCCAGTACTACACTATTTTGTTCATTATAGCTTTAGTCTATAGTCTAAAAGTTGGATACCCAGTCTCAAAGTTGGGTAGTGTCGATCCTCCACGTCTTTGTTGTTCTTCAGTATTGTGTTGGCTATTCTGTGTCTTTTGCCTTTCTATATGGACTTTAAAATCATTTTGCTGAAATCCACAAAATAATTTACTGGGCTTTTGATTGGGATTGTGTTGAATCTATAGATAAAATTGGGAAGAACTAACGTCTTTTAACAACATGGAGTCTTCCCTCCATGAACATGGAATATCTCTTTACTTAGATTTTTCATTTCTTTCATCAGAGTTTTGTAGTTTTCCTTATGTATCCTGTACATGTTTTGCTGGATATTTATACCTAAGTGGTTTTTGGTGCTAATATAAGTAGTGTTATGTTTTTTATTTTAAATTCCAATTTTTCACTACTGGTATGTATGAAAGCAAATGACTTTTGTATATTAACCTTGTATCTTGCAACCTTTGTATAATTGCTTATTAGTTCCAGGTTTTTTAATTGATTCTTTTGGATTTTCTATATAGCAAATCATGCCATCTGTGAATAAAGAAAGTTTTATTTCTTTCTCCCCAATATGTGTATCTTTTATTTCCTCTTCTTATCTTACTGTATTAGCGAGGGCTTCTAGTCTGATGCTGGATAGGAATGGTGAGAGAAGACATCTTTGCCTGTTCCTGGTCTTAGGAGGAGTATTTAGTTTCTCACCATTAAGTACGATGTTAGTTGTAGGTTTTTTTGGTAGATGTTCTTTATCAAGTTGAGAAAGTTATCCTCTTTCCCTAAATTTGCTAAGAGTTTTTGTTATAAATGAGTGTCATATCTTGTCAGATGCCCATCTATTGATATGATCATGTGATTTTTCTTCTCTAGCCTGTTGATGTGATGGATTACACTATTGATTTTTGAGTGTTCAACCAACCTTGCGCATCTGGAATAAATCCCATTTGGATACATTTTTGGATTCAGTTTGCTAATATTTTGTTGTTGATTTATGCATCTAGGTTCAGAAAAGACCTTGGTCTGTATTTTTTCTTTCTTGGACTGTCTTAATCTGGTTTTGGTATGGTTGAATATCCCTTATTTGAAATGCCTGGGACTAGAAGTATTTTGGATATTTTCAGATTTTGGAATATTTGCACTATACTTACTGGTTGGGCACCCCTAATCCAAAGATACGAAATCTGAAATATTTCAATGAGCATTTCCTTTGGGTGTCATATCAGTGCTCAAAAAATTTCAGATTTTGGGGCATTTCAGATTTCTGGATTAGGGATAATACTTAACATGTATTAAAGTAATGTTGATCTCATAGAATGAGTTAGGGAGGATTCCTTCTGCTTCCATTTCCTAGAAGAGATTGTAGAGAATTGGTATCATTTTGTCCTTAAGTCTTTGGTAGAATTCACCACTGGGCCTGGGGCTTTCTTTTTTGAAAAGTTATTAATTACAGATTCAATTTCCTTTATAGATAGACATATTTAGACAATATGTTTCTCCTTTTGTGAGTTTTGGTAGATTGTGTCTTTCAAGGAATTGGTCTCTTTCATCTAAGTTACCAAATTTTGGGGCAAAGTGTTATGTATAATATTCTTTTATTATCCTTTTAATGTCCGTGGAATTAGTGGTGCTGACCCCGTTTCCATTTCTGATGTTAGTAATTTGTGTCTTCTCTTTTTTTGCCTGATTAACCCAGCTAGAGGTTTATCAATTTTATTGGTCTTTTCAAAGACTTTTTAGCCTTTAGTTTCATTAATTTTTTCTCTTCATTTCTTATTTCCAGTTTTATTGATTTCTGCTCTGATTTTTATGATTTCTTCTGCCTGCTTTAGTTTTATATCGCTGTTCTTTCTCTAGTTTTATAAGGTGAATGCTTAGATTGATTTTAGATCTTTCTTCTCTAATATTTGCATTCAGTGCTATACAACTCCCTCTAATCACTACAATTGCTGCTCCCCACAAATTTTGTTAACTGTATTTTCATTTTCATTTAGTTCATTTAGTTTTTAATTTCTCTTGAGATTTCTGCTTTGACTCATGTGTTATTTAGAAGTGTGTTCTTTAGTGTCCAAATATTTTGGAATTTTCCAGCAATCTTTCTGTTATTAATTTCTGTTTAATTATGATCTGAGAACATATTTTGTATGGTTTCTATTCTTTTAAGCTTGTTATGATGTATTTTGTGGCCTAAACTGTGATCTGTCTTGGTGAATGTTCTATGGGTGCTTGAGAAGAATGTGTATTCAGTTGTTGTTGGATGAAATACTCTGTTAAATGTCAGTTAGATCCAGTTGATTGATGGTGATGTTTTAGTTTAACTACATGATTACTGATTTTCTGCTTGCTGGATCTGTCAATCATTGATAGAGGATATTGACGGTGGATTTGTTTTTTTTGCAGTTCTGTTTTTGTCTCACATGTTTTGACACTGTGTTAGGTATATACACATTAAAGATTGTTATCTCTTTTTGGAGAATTGGCCCCTTTATCATTATGTAACACCTTTTTTTAATCCTTGACAATTTTCCTTGCTCTGACATCTGTTGTATCTGAAATTAATATAGCTATTCTAAGTTTATTTTAATTAGCATTTTAGCATGGTATATCTTTCTCCATATCTTTACTTTTAATCCAAATACATCTGTATTTTTATATTTAAAGTGGGTTTCTTGTAGACAGCATATAGTTGGTCTTGTTTTTTAATCCACTCGGATAGTCTCTGTCTTTTAATTGCTATTTTGACCATTCACATTTAAAGTGATTATTGATATAGTTGTATTAATATCAGCCATATTTGTAATTGTTTTCTATTTCTTGCGCTTGTTCTTTGTTTCTTCTTTTATCTTCCACTCTTTTTTTCTTTTTTTTTTGCCTCCTCTGGTTTTAACTGAGCATTTTATATTATTCCATTTTCTTTCCTGTCAGCATATCAATTCTTAAAAAAATTTTAGTGAGTGCCCAAGAGTGTGCAATATATATTTATAGTTAATCTAAGTCTACTTTTAAATAACACTATACTGCTTCACAGATAGTGCCAGGTACGTTATAACAGAATGGTCCCAATTCCCCCCTCCCATCCTTATAACATTGCTGTTGTTCATTTTACTTATGTATAAGCTATAATTATCCAGTCTCTTGTTGATGTTATTATTTTGAACAAAATGTTATCTGTCAGGTCAGTTAGGAATGAGAAAAATAAAAGATTTTTATTTTACTTCTATTTATTCCTTCTCTAACATTGTTCCTTTTTTTATGTATATCTGAGTTTCTGACCTATATTGTTTTTCCTTCTCTCTGAAGAACTGCTTTTGATATTTCTTGCAAGGCCGGTCTTCCGCCAACAGATTCCCTCAAATTTTATTTTTCTTTATTTCTCCTTCACTTTTGAAAGATAATTTCATGGTATCAGATTTCTAGGTTGGTGGTTTTTTTCTTTTGGCACTTTAAATATTTCACCTGAATATCTTCTTGTTTGCATGGTTACAAGTCCAATGTGATTCTTCTCCTTGTTCTTCTCATAGGTAAGGTTTTCTTCCCCTCTCTGGCTTCATTTCAAGATTTTCTCTTTGTCCTTGATTTTCTGCAGTTTGAATATGATATGCTGAGGTGTCGATTTTTTCGTTTTTACCCCGCTTGGTGCTCTCTGAGCTTCCTGGATTTGTGGTTTGGTGTCTGTCATTGGTTTTAGAAAATTCTTAGCCATTGTTACTTCAAATATTTCTTCTTTTTCTCTTTCTTTTCCTCCTGGTATTACATGTATGTTACACCTTTGTAATTATCTCATAGTTCTTGAATATTCAGCTATGTTTTTTACATTCTTTTTTCTCTTTGTGTTTTCAGTTTGGGAAGTTTTTATTTTTAGCATTTCCTTTTGATTCCGTCTGAGAGTGTCCATCTCTCTGCGTACGTTAGCAGCTGTTTTTGCATGTCGTACACCTTTTCCATTAGATCCCTTTGTGTGTTAATCATAGTTATTCTAAATTCCCAAATCTATGTTATAGCTGAGCCTGGTTCTGGTGCCTGGTATGTGTCTCTGCTGATTATTTTTTGCCTTTTAGCATGCATTGTAATTTTTTGTTGAAAGCCAGACATGATGTATCTAGTAATAGGTACTGAGGTCATGAGGATTTTAGTGTGAATTTTTTATGTTCATGTAGCTAGGAATTGGGCCGTGTTTAATGTTTGTCGTAGCTATAGATGCCAAAAGCTTCAATTGCCTTTTTTCATTTTTTCCACCTTTCCATGTTGTCTTTGGGTTTCCCTAGAAACTCCTTCTTAAATGGACTCTGTGTCTTGCAGCTCTCATTTGTAATGCACTGTTGTTATACTGGAGTATTTTTGATGTAGTCGTTAGGTATTAGGGAGAGGAAGTGGTCTATACTCTTAAGATTAAATCTCAACTTTTTTTTTTAAGTGGGTCTGCATCCCTGGGTTGTGACCTTCAGAAGCATTTCTTAGCCTTTGCTTGTCCCTTTACCTGAGACAGGAAGGCTGGAGAGGCTGGAGTTGTCCAGTCGCTTCTCCCCGAGGTCAGATAAGTCTGTGGGGAAGTCGTTCCACTCAAGGGCAGGCCAATAGTCCGGAGAACAGAATGCTCTATGCTATTTGAAAATGGTTACATTTTTCCTGGCGTATTTTAAAATGATTGTTTCCCACTCCCAACCCCGTATCCATCTCACTGAAGCGAAGTGGTTATCCTCTTAATCTCTGCTCTCAGAACCTGTTGAAGCTCCTGGAATCAAAAGCCATGGAAGTGTGGTGGCTCCCCTGACACTGGCCACCAGGAGGTTTGAACTCTCAGCTTCTAGCAGTAGCTAGTTAGTTACTGTGTAAGCGTTGCTGCCAGTGACTAGCTCCAGCCACTCCAGCTCCTGGTGAGCTGTCGTTTCTCTGCATTTGCCCCTCTCTCCAGTTTTTAGGGTGATTTGCTCGGTGACCTCGGTTCTCTGGTGTATCTAAGAAAATGTGTTGATGTTCGGTTTTTCCAGCTTTTTTCTTGTAAGGATTGGAATGATGACTTCTAAACTCTTTACATGTCAGAGCTGAGATTTGAAGTCCCCGCCTGCTGAGTTTTGATGTTCTTGTATTTCATGCCTGTGCTAGAGAACTTGGTGCCCTTAAAGGAGCCGGGAAACGGGGCCACAGCCAGGGCCTGGGCGTGTAATAATGCCTGCTGCCTTCTGCGGTTTGGTTAGTACTTCTGCCTTTTGTGGGGGACCAATGATGGGTGGGCCACGCTGGGCTGGGAGTCCTGCATTCAGGTCCGAGCTGCGTCCTCTGGGCCTCAGTTTTCCCAGCTTTATAATGGGGAAGAGGCCAAAGCCCTTCCAGCACTCTGTGTTGTTACGACAATAACACAACCTTTAGTTGATGCTTCAGCAGAGATAAGGAAATGATTTTGTAAATGAGTTTGTGTTTCATGGAAGTATTTCCAGATGCCAGCTCTGTCTTTGTTGTTGCTTTTAAATAATAAAAGGGCTTCCTAATAGAACAGTGGAAATAGCAGTCACATGACATTGTATGTATAACCAGTAACTCAGAGCATGTTTATCTTGGCTTTTCTTCCCATGGGTGAGTGTGTTTTTAAAAGGCATTTCCTCTGATAACAGGCCTGGCTTATGGGGCTTTCATGTGTTCTGGAAGGAGAAGGGTGGTCTCAGCATGTCATAAACCAGTGGCCTTCATTCATTCGTCCTTGTTTGCAGAGGAGACCTGATGTTATACATTGTCTGTAGGTACTGAAGCCAAAACTGGAGGAAATTGCCTGCCTTCTGGAATTCCGCCCAAATTTTGGGGGTGGGAACTAAAATATATGTCAGAGTTATCTTTTGTTCCTTTTCTTAGATGCAATGTCACATAAGTCATTTAGGGGCAGGAAAAGCTTTGCACATCTTTTGTTTGCTCATAAAAGTGTCATGTTAGGTTCATGCATTTAAAACTACAGTTAGTTGAAATCATAATCCCAATCCTACTGCTTGAATTCCTTTAAAAGTTTTTAATATTTTGGATATGCATTGAATTCCATGATGGTAAACTTCACAGAATGAGGGTTCTCATATTTTTTTTTAAACTTGTTCAAAAGAAGCAGACTGGTCCTTGAATGGACAAGAAATTATTGCCATTTTAAGAACACAAACTCAGAGGTGCAATTTCTGTCCCTTAAGGCTATATCCCAGCATATGGGCTGGTGCCCTGGGAAGAGGAAGTGCTCATTATTATTTGTGGAATGAATTAGTGAGTGCAGTAATGTACCTATGTTTCTGTCCGTTACAGTTTGACAAGGTGCCCACAAGCAAAGGAGGTTCTGATGCTTTGACTTCCTCTCTCTGTTCTGATCTTTCTCTTGTGACGATGGTGGTACTGCTGGGGGCAACAGTGGTGGCTGTACGTGCCCCTGGTGTTGGTATTGATCTGCTGCTATTCTGGGCTCAGGACTGTGATGATTCGAGAGGATCAGTTTTCACAGTTATTTCCCTTGCTTGGATTTTAGCCTTGTTTGGAGCAGGGAAAGGAAGTAAAGGCCATTTAAGCATGTGCAAATTATTTTACCTTAAATTGTATGTTAATTATTCCTCCTCCCCCACCCCCTTTAGAATCCTGGGGGAAATAATGGAATTTATAAGGAATTTTACTTAGGACAGAATTCAAGGAGAATGGTTGGATCCAGAGGAGATAAGGAAGGTCCTACAGAGATACGCTGTGGCTTCGTTGTTGTGTTTTTTGTGAATGGTGTGGTGAGCAAGGTGCTGAGAGATGGAACATGCAGAAGTTGGGGGGTGAATTATGGCCTGATTGGGAGGGAGCCACCTTCAGTCAGTAATTCAACAGCAATGACAGAGCACCGGCTGTGCGCTCAGCACAGAGAGCGAGGTGGCCCCTGCCCTCCAGGTGCACACGCCTGTCAGAGAGATGGCAGTTTGGGAGCATGGAGTTGATGATTGAGTGGGAGTTCTTTACATGAATAACACAGGAGCCTCTAGGGCAAAAGGGACGGCATGTGCCAAAGCTCAGAGGCAGGGAGCGGGTGGCACAAAGATGTGAAGGTGTGTTTGGCACAAAGATTTGGAGGTGTGTTGAGTGACAGGCTCCAGAGCCCAGAGGGGCAGGTTTTATGCCCGGCTGAGGAGTTGGGACTTCATCCTGAGGTGAGGTGTCAGGGAAAGGCTTAGGTGTGGGATGACCAGACCAAGTTCGTGTTTTAGATCTATGCTGATGCAGTAGCCACAAGCCACGCGTGGCTATCGAGCCCTTGAAATGTCTCTAGTCCAAATGGAGAGTGCTATACATGTAAAATACATACCAGGTTCCCAAGACTTTGTATGAAAGAGCCTAAAATATCTGGAGTGTAAAATATCTCATTAGTAATTCTTTCAATATTGATATTATGTTGAAATAACATTTTGGTACATTGGTTTAAGTAAAACTATATTACTAAAATTAATTTCACTGTTTCCTTTTACTCTTTTAAATGTGGCTACTGGAAGGTTTAAAATCCCATATGTGGCTCACGTTTTATTTCTGTTGGACAGTGCTATTCTCTGCTCTCTGGGCCAGCGGCAGGCTATTTAGTGATTGATTCATTCATGAATTCATTTATTCACCATGCATTTATAGGTTACCTACTATGGGCCAGGGACTGTTGTGGACATTGAGTAAGACATGAGCCCTGCCCGCACAGAGATTAAACAATTAGATGAGTAATGAATGCAGATAATGTGAAGTGCTGTGAAGAAAAATGGAATGGATTTGGGACATAGAGAGGACCAGGTAATGGGTGGAAGGCTCTTTGAGCGTGGGAATCAGAAAGGCCACTCTGATGAACAGAGGCTTGAATAAAATGAGGACACAAACTTTGTGATTGGTGGGGAAAAGCATTCTAGGTGAGGGAACAGTGAGTGCAAAGGCCCCGAGATTGGATGAGCTTGGTGTGTTGGAGGAACAGTAGAGAGGCCACTGTGGCTAGATGGGGACTGTGAGTAGGCAGGGGTATCCAGGTCATGGAGGGCGGCCTTGCAGGTCACTGGGAAGGAGCTGGGGGATTTTATAAGGTTTTAAGCAGGGGTGTTCACAGGATCCGATTTACATTTTAAGTGGATCTTCTGGCTGCTGTGAGGGGAAAGAATGGAAGTGAGGGGACTGATTGGGAATCTTAGAGGGAGCCCAGGTGAGACGTGGTGCTGGTCTGGAAGAGAGGGCCATGGAGAGGTGATGGAGAGAGGGTGACAAGAGATCAGAGGTGAAGTTTGATGTTCGAGCCAGCAGGACGGATGTGGAGTGTGAAGGAAAGCAGAGTTGAGGCTGGCTCCAGCCAGGGTTGGGTGCTGGCCTGAGCACTGGCTAACTGGGGCACCATGGCTATTATAGATGGGGTGAGACCCCTAGGAGCAGGTGTGAGGGAAGTGGAGATTGGGAATCACTAGGCGGGCAGAGTTTAAGATGCTCCAAGGTGCCCAGGTGCCAACATTGAGCAAGCCCTTGGCTGTGCGTCTGGAGCTCAGGTGAGCTGTGGTCGGGGCTGAATGTTAAATTGGCAAATCATCAGCACATAGATGGCACTCACCTGTGGGACTTGAGGCACTCACCTGGGGAGTGAGTGTGGGTCGAGAGGAGCCTCTGACTCGGGGAAAGAAGGAGCCCTCGGAGGGAACCAAGGAGCAGCCAGCGAGGTGGGAGGACGGCCAGGAGGGAGGGGTCCTTAAAGCCAAGAAGAGAGTTTCAAGAAGGAAGGAGAGATCAGCCTTGTCAGGTACGATGAGAACTGAGGAGCGTCCTAGGCTTGGTGACTCGGGGCACTGGTGCCCCTGGGGAGAGTGATTTCAGTGGAGTCCTGGGGAGGGCCCTGCTGACTGGGGACCAGTGGAGTCGACAGAGCAGGAGTTCAGGAGGTGGAGCCAGTGCGCAGGTGAGTTGGGGGAGTTCTGCTCGAAAGGGGAACAGAGTTAGGTGGGGGTATGGATCCCGGTGCTGATCCCAGAGCCTGCTTGTCTGTGGTGGGAAGCGTCTGGCAGAGGAGGGAAAACCGACGGTGTTGCAGCAGGGAGCAGGGCACTTTGCTGGCCCAGCCTTGGGTTGGCAAGAGGGGACGGACGGGCCCAGTGCCAAGCTGGGGGGTGTACAGCTCAGCCAGGGTGACGAGCAGAAAGAGGGGCTCCGTGCAGATGGAGGTGGTCCGTTAGAGTTGGTGGTGGAAGAAGAGCAGTTTCCTTCTGACTACGTTTATTTTCTCGGGGACAGCAGCTGTCGGCGGCGAGCAGGTTGGTTGAGGTTTGAGGAGAGGGCGAAAGTCTCCAGTGCGCGTGTGAATGGAGGGGGGAAGTTGTTGGCTGTGCTAAGGGCCCACTGGAGGTTTGTGGTCACACATCTGAAGTGAGACAGTCCGCGTGGTTGCGTGTATTCCTCCGGCGTGGGGTAGGCAAGGAGTTGAGTTGGGGTTTTGCCAGGGAGTAAAAGGATGGAGAGCAGAGAATTGAAAGATTATGCGGAGTGGCTGTGTCGGGATGGGTCAGGGTCTCAGCTGGGCAGGGATAGCAGTGGGGGAGCGGGGAGGGAGATGGGTCAGTGGGTTGGGGGTCCCCTGGGGGCCTGGATTGGTGGAAGGGTCTGGGAGTCTAGGGATGGGACGTTTGAAATGAGATTGTGGTGTGCCGGTGTCACGGTCAAGGACTAGGTCTTGGGTGTCACTTGAGAGTGGCGGTTGAGCTGGGGGTGGGGGGGAAGGAAGGCCACCGGAAGAAAGGGAATTAAAGAACTGATTGGCCACAGCATCAAAGAGTTGTTCATATTGCTAAAATTGAAGACAGAAGAAAGTTAGGGAGCCAGGGGCTCAACTCATGGGCACACGGTGTCTAGATGATGCCACCAGGAGGGCTGTGGGTGGCGTTGCCTGGCGGAGGGTGAGCTGGGCGCGCTGCTTCAGTGTTGCTGCCGAGTGCGAGGGGGTTAGCGGTCCGTGCTGTGGGGACGGCAAGTTGTGCTGAGGACGATGCACCAGGTCCGGGGCAGCCCTGGTCTGCTGCCCACTGGTTGACATCGGGCAGGTGACCGTTGCTCATCTGCAAAGCGAAGCTAACAATCATGCCAACCTCTTCCAATGACTGTGAGGATTAAGTGGACAAAGCACATGAATGGACTGAAGCCCCATGCTTGGTTTAGGGAAAGTACCCACAGACGGGCAGTGCTTTTCACCAAAGCAGAACTGTCCTTACTCGAGGAGGATTTGTTTCCAGAGAGATTTGCAAATGTGTTCCCCGAAATGGGATTGCAGGAGTGAGAACACGGCCTCCCGAGGGCGCTGTGAGAGGGCTGTGTCCTGTTGGTGAAGCATCGGTCTTCAGGCACGTGGTGAAGGAGCAGATAATGGTACAGACTGGATTAAATTAGTTCCTGGGTTGCATGTGACTTGGGGCAGACGTGGGAAGTCAGGGAAGACCTCGGGGCGTGAGGATGCGCTTGGCTGTGGCCCGAGCGTGGAGAGGCTGGAGGCCGCCAGGGTATCCCATTTGTACAGCCCTTTGTGCTTAATAAGCTCATTTGCTATGGCGGCTCCGTGAAGGAGCCTGGCAGGATGCGGAGGGAATGGGGCTCAGCACGGTTGGTCGGGCCACACTCGGGATCCCACACGAGCCTGGCTCTCTCCAAGCACAGACCTGGGCATCAGACCCAGGGCCTGATTTTATGCAAGGCCACGAGGCCCTTGGCTGGTTGGGGACGGGGGCACTGCAAGTGTCCTGACTGGAGCCCCTGTGGCCGGTGCGCGGCCGTGGGCCAGTGTCCCCTGTCCTGGGAGGAAGTTGCTTTATGGCCCAGGCCCTGGGATGGAGAGGCTCACACGGCCACTCAGAGTGGCTCGGGTCCTGGTGCCCTCTCCGGCTAGTAGCTCTGCAGAAGCAGGTAGATGGTTCCTCCCAGATTACATCACAGCCAACTGCAGTGGGGTCGCTATGGGGGAACACCTCGCCAGGATTAAGGGTGTCATTTTAGAACGAAAATGGGAGCTGCCAGCCAGGACCAGGTCTAAGAGAGGGCTCGGCCGATGCCCTCTGGCCAGCTTCCCCCAAAGGCGCATTGGGATAAGAGTTATTCATAGGGACAGAATCACCGCCCACTCCCTAGCTGGCCCTGGAAACACCGGCGCTCTGCCCAGAGTGTGTTTTTGAGTCATCTCACCCCAGAGAAGGAACACTGCCCAGGACTAGGGTTGGATGCCTTGAATTTGAGTCTCCCACTTCCTCGCTGGGTGACCTTTGAATAAACACTTCTCTCTGGGCCTCTGAGAAGCCCCTCACCCCGACCCTTCTCCCCTCAACCCCAATCAGTCTTCACCGGTTCCATCATTAATTGTGGTGACTGAGTGCCCAACTCTCTGGCCTGCACGCTGTTTGAGCATGGGGCACAGTGTGTCTTCCTCCCCGCCGTGCCCCCAGGGCCTGGCACATTATAGATGCTCAACAAATGTTTGTTGGATGGATCACGTTGGTGCTCACCTGCTAGTGACCCTGGGGCGGCTCAGAGGCCCAGCAGCGGCTCAGAGGCCCAGCGGCTACAGCAGCCGCACGTCAGGCCTGTTCCTCCCAGCAGCTTTGGTTTGATTTGTGCCAGGGGAGGGGGCAGGTGGTCCTACACCACAGGCTGGGATTCTTTGTCCTTCTCCAGGGGAAGCCAAAGGCATTAATGCAGCTCGGTGGTCAGGGAGCAGGCTCCAGAGGCAGACACACCTGGCTCTGAATCCCAGCTCTGCCTGACTGTGTTACCTTGGGCAGCTCCCCGAATCTGAGCCTCAGTTACCTCAGCTCAAAAATAGGAACAAAAAAGTCACCTTCCCTGATAGTGGTGTGAAGACTAAATAAAACAAGTGAAGGCGCCTACTATGGGGCCAATACTAAGGAGTAATTTATTTGTCGTAAATATTTGTTGAAAGAATGAATGGGAATGTTCTGGAATCTTCTAGAATCTGGCTACTCGCAGTTTATTTTCTTTAGTTTGTTGTGCAGGAATTGCATAGGAGTGAGTCGGGGGCTTTTGCCATGAGCAGCATAGGATGGGAATTGGTACAGGATTTGGATTCTGGAAGGTGTCTTGAGTCTGTGACTGAAGTTTCTCTCTGCACCTCATCTATGTACTGGGAATAAGAATAACACCTGCATCACTGGGTTGTTAGAAGGATCGGTTGAAATAATATGTGGGAAGTGCTTAGAATAGAACTTGGCAATAATACCAGAACCTGGTATTACTATCATCTTTGCCATTATTTTGCTTTGTTTTCTGAAGATGCTTTGAAATACCTCTTCATCCCAATATTATTTTTCTACTATATTTATTTAGTATCTTTAAGTCTCTTTTTCTTGCTTAGCCATTTAACCCATCTGAAATGTATTTTTGTGTATTTTTTCCAGTTGTCTCACTCTTATCTATATTTATGAACTGTCTTTGTTTTCACCATGTCTGATTTTATTTATAAAACTTTACCGAGAGAGTCTCATTCCCCAGTCTCGTTCCCCTCACGCTCCAGAGGTGACATCAATCTAGAATTTGTTGTTTATAATTCTCAGATACGTTTTATAATAATGCTGTGTATGGATGAAACCTTAACCATCCAAGGGATCTTGCAAGTTACATTTTCCCTTTTAAAAATTTATTTTGACATCATTTCAGGCTTACAGAAAAGTTGTAGGAATAGTACAAAGAATTCCCGTGTCTCTTTCACCCACTGTCCCCACATATTAACTGTTCCCACATTGGCTTTTATCATTCTCTCTCTTTTCCCCTCGACTGACCCCGCTGTCTATAAAATTATTTTTTAAACCATTAGAGACAAAATGGTAGGCACGGCACCCCTTTACCCCTAAATACTTCAGATGTGTTTCCTAAAAACAGGGACACAGTCTGATGATCAAAATCAGGAAATTGCCCCGATAGGATATTCTTAGCACATCTGTAGACCTTATTCATATTTCACCACGTATTCCCACGTTCTTTATAGGAAAAGAAAACCCTAGATCACAAGTTTAATTGTTTTCCTGTCCCTTTAGTCTCTTAATCTCAGTCTTTCTTTGTCTTTCATGATCTTGACATTTTTTATGAGTACGGGCCAGTTATTTTGTATATCCCTCAATTTGGGTCTGTGCGATATTTTCTTATAGTTAGATTCAGCTTAAGCATTTTTTGAATGAACACCTAGAAGTGATGTTGTGGTTTACCTAATTATGCACCTTTCTTTGGTGTTTTTATTACTATACCTTCCTAGTGTGACAGCATTATGTTAGTCTTTTTAAAACTATATAGAGTCTATACTAGAGACTCTAAAAAATTATTCTTCTACATGAACTTTATATCAACTCCACAAAGTCTCCCCAAAGTCCTATTGGGATTTTGACTGGAATCACATTGAATTTATAGATTAATTTTATGATTTTATAGATGCATTTCTGATATAAATATTAAGTCTTCCCATGCGGGAAATGTGTCTCTTCATCATTCAGGTCTTGGATGTCTTTTAGGAAAGTTTTGTAGACATCTTACGGGTCATGCATGTTTCTTAATAGGTTTGTTTCTTGGTGTTTTATAGCTTGTGTTGCTCACAGGAAAAGGATTCTTTCTTCCATTGTATTTTCTGATGGATTATGGTTGGTATATAAGAAAGCCATCGACTTGGGAATATTTATCCTGATCTGGCTACTTAGCCAAATTCTCTTTTGTTCTAATAGTTTTTCAGTTGATTCTCTTGGGTTTTTTATGTAGACACTTGAATCTGCAAATAGTGACAGATTTGTTTCTTCCTTTCCAGTATTTATGGTTCTTGTTTTTTGTCTTCAAGTTGGCTAGGATCTCGAGAATAATTTTAAATAATATAGCAGTGATATTGGAAATTCTTGGTTATTTTTGACTTTAATTGGAATAGCTCTGGCATTATATTGTCGAGTATTTGAGGGAGGTTTTTGAGACAGACCCTTTATGGAGGTTTAAGAAATTTTGCCACAAACTATCCCAGAAGACCTAGGGTGATGTTTTTTGCAGTTGTGTTACTTTTGTAATTTGCTAGTATTAGCCATGTTATTTAATATTTATGTAGGAATTTTGGATCTGTATTTATGTAAGATTTAGCTGTAATTTTCTCTTTTAAATTATTCTTGCCCAGTTTTAATATGAGAATTATGTTGACTTTGTAGCAAAAATTCGTGTCCTCACCCTACCCCCCACAATTTAGAAAACATAGATATTATCTGTTTATTGAAGATTTGGCAAAATTTACCAGTAAAATTATTTGGACATTGGCAATATTTTAGTAGTTCAAATTTCTTCCTCTGATTATTGGCCCATTTAAGTTTTCTATTTCTTCTTCAGTCAATTTTGGGTAATTTTTATTGTGTGGAAAATGATCTATTTCATGTACGTTTTAAAATATATTAAAATAAAGTCTCACTCCCCTCCCTTCCCCCTTCCCTCCCTTCCTTCCTTTCTTCTCTCTCTCCCTCCGTCCCTCTCTCCCTCCATCCCTTCCCCTGATTCTGTAATTATAGCCACTTTTTCATTTCTTAATATTTTAAATTTACTTTTTATTTTCTTGGCTCGACACATGGGGGAGTTGGGATTAACTGTTTTATTGGTAATTTAAAAGACCATGCCTTTACTTTTATTATCAAGTATTTTGTTTTCTATTTCTTTTACTTCTACTTATTTTTATTCATTTTCTACTTTGTTTTGATTTCTTTTGATTTTTTTCTTCATAGTTCATTTTTTTTTTTTTTTGAGTGCTTTGGCAGTATCCCATGGGTTTTGCTATATAGTACTCTCATTGTTCATTTTTAAATAGTCTGTACTTTGTTTTAATTTCTTAAAAGTTATTTGGAGAAGTTTTTTTTTTTTTTTTTGGTATGTTACATTTCCAAATGGTTAAACTTTTTGTGGCTCTTTTTTTGTTTAATTTTTAGTTTTATTGCTTCGTGGTCAGAGAATATAGCCTGTATAATTTCTAATTTAAAAAAATTATTGGGATTTTCTTTGTGGCTTATCACATGATCAGTTTGTAATTATCCCATGGATTTTAGAAACTATGTGTATTGTTTTATAAGTATGTATAAAAATACATTGAACTGGTTGTGTTTTTCAAGTTTTTTAATTGCCTCTTTTTTTTTTAATCCTCAGGATCTATTTCTGGGAAGTATGCTGCAATCTCCTGTTATAAGTGATTTTTTTCCCATGTCTTGTATTTCCAACAATTTTTGCTCTCTATTTTGGATATGTAAAAGTTCATTACTGTTGAATTTTATATCAATTAAAAATATCTTTTGTCCTCTATAATTCTTTTTTTTTTTTTTTGCCTTGGAGTTTGTTAACATTTCTACTTTTTTATTGACATATGCCTAGTGTAATTTTGTTAATCCTTTAAAAAAAAAATCTTTGTTTTAAAGTAATTTAAGACTCACAAGCAGTTGCAAATACAGTGTGGAGAGTTTCCATCCACCCTTCGTCCAGCTTTCCTCATTGGTGGTAATCCTTCCATTTTAGCCTTTCTGACTCTTTTTTTGCCTTAGCCCCTGGCCTACCTGCATCTCTCAATTTGTGAAATCCTCTTCTTTAACAGGGCAATTTATATACCATCCATATTTATTGTGATTGCTTAAGTTTCAACTTCTTTCTGCTACCTTATTTTGGTTTTGGTTTTCCATGATTTTTTGTCCAGTTTGTCGCTGAATTACCAAAGTTGTCTTTATTCCAGATTTTCTTTATTTCTCTTTCTTCCTTCCTCTCCCTGCTGCTCCCCCGCCCCTTGTGTTTATTGATTTGGACGTCATAGTCCTATTTCTCATTTCTTACTTATTACGCTTACGTTTTTAACATGTTTAAACTTGGGCAAGAATACATCTCTAACTCCTCACAAGGAATCCCCCCAACATAGTATTTTACCTCTACATGCACTTATATTTTCCTCATCCTCCTTCTATAATCTGTTCTTGGTTAATATGATATAGAATATTTATTTCCAGCTTTTTAAACATTTTTTTTCTGCATTATGTTTTCTGCATTATGTGTTAAGAGCTGCCTTGAGTTTCACGGCTATATTTCTAGTTACTGTTTAGACTTAATTCTATTTTGTTGGGTTACTTTCTCTTCCTTTTTAAATTCTGTCTAACGTCTTCCTTGTTTTTTTCCTTAATGTTTTTCAGAAAAGGTGCTGAGGTGGCACCAGAGTCTTTGTACATCTGAATAGGTTGTTATTTTTCTTGTGCTCAAATGACGGGTTGGTTTGCAGTTGAGTTCTAGGTTCAGAATCCTTTTTCTTGGGATCTTGTAGCTGCCACGCTCTTGTCTTCTGGCTCTTGATCCGCAGGTGAGAAGTCTAATGCTGGACTGAGTCTTGCTTCTCTACAGGTTTTTTTTTCCCCCTTCTGTGGAAGCATTTAGGATTTCTTCTTTGTTCTTGAAGTTGGGAAATTTTATCAGGACATGTCTAGGTGTGGATCTTTTGCTCAGTACTTGGAAGTTTTGCTCTGAAAATTCGAGCCCTTTTTCCTGTTTTGTTCTCTGCTATGGAGAGATGAGTGACTACTGGGTCAGTATTGGGCTTGCAGGGTAGGGAGACAGTGAAGTTCTGGTGGGCCAGGTTGCTTGGGATGCCAAGTGCAGCTGGACAGATGGTTGGCCTGCTCTGGACTCTCTCTCCCCATCTGGAAAAGGCAGATGAGAACAGCTGTACCACATAGTGCTGTTGGGAGATGAAATGGACACAGCTCACAAAACATTTAGGACAGGGTCTGGCATGGAGGAAGTGGTCAATAACAGGAACTGTTCTTTCTGTAATTCCTTGCGGGTATCAGAGGTGGAGGAAGGAATGGGCTTTTGAGCTGGACTTTGAGGGATGGGCAAGATAAGACCTTTTCTGAGCCTCAGTTTCCCCACTACAAGTGATGGAGCTTGACAGGTTAATAGGTAATAGTGCTCCTTTTTTTTTTAGCTTCATATAGAGTAGTGGCTTGATAGGAGATTATTTCTCCTCAATCTTAAGGCTCTCTTCCCCTCCTGCCCTCCTTTTCTTTTTCCCCCATTGTATTTGGTCTTTCTGGTTGGAGTGACTTTGTTGAAGGTAGGATTCAGGGGTTGAAAGAGCCTTTTACTTTGCCATAGACAACAAGCTGCGAACTTGCCCACCTGAGCCTGTTTTGATTTAATAAATGAAAAGTTAGATGGCTCTGTGCTTGGTCTGTATCTGGCATGCCTTCTGGGGTTTTCCTCTGTATCTGTAGCTACTGTGTTGGGCTGTAAGCTTCCCAGTGTGCCCCAGCTCCTGCATGCAGTAGGTGCTCAGAAAATGCTTACGAAGCAGAAGATGAGTGAATGCTTCATTTTTCCTACATGGAGAAATGATTGCATCTCACTTCACTGGGCAGGTCTCCTTTGCATTTGTTGTTTAATAAAAGATTTTATTTGTGGTTGAATGACAATCCTTTCAGGAAAACGAGAAGAACTGGTTTAGAACCATTGTGAAACTCCTTTTTAATAGCAGCAAGACAGGGCCCTGGCAACTTCAAAAAGGGCAATTAAGAAATTCTTGTTTGCTCAACAGAAAGAGCCATTTAGGTGGTTCCACGGGTTCCTGGTCACCCCAAAGTCTCTGTAGTGTTCAACTCCCGGTGAGTTCTTTTTAGCCTCTAAAGTAATTGGCAAAAGTGTTATTTATTAATATTGAGAGGGCTATTTGGGGTTGGTTTCTTCAAGTTGACAACTGTTCCAGTTGCGTCTGGAAACCAGGAAGAGAAGAAATTCAGCTGGGGGGGAGGATGGGATAGGGTGTGATTTCCAACATATCTTGTCTCCTTTTGGCCTGGTTGACAGAGCGAACAGCTTGAGCATCTCTCCTTTGTCTGGACTGGTGAGACAAGCAGGGTGCCATCCTTGCCTTCATATGGCCCAGAGCAGGCGTGGGAATGAATCATCGCAGTAACGTGTGGGAGGTGTGAACTCTGCTCCCTAGCCGGAAGAGCTGGAAGGGCCCAGAGAGCTGTGACTGGGAGAAGAGAGTTGGGTGAGGAGGAGCCGGTCCACAGACCGGAGTAGGGCATCCTGGGCAGTGGTAACTGCGTGTGCTGAGACTCGAAGCATATGCCATACACGTGGCAGCTACATGCCCTCCGTACAGTTGGGGTGCATCAGGCCCATGAGCAGCAGGGCTGGGGAGCGCCCCTATGTCCCGTGTCAGGGGAGCGGTTGCCACTCAGCCACAGCTGACTGTTGCCATGGCAGAACACGGGCCCGGTGTGGCCAGATCTTCTGATTTTCTTTTTTCTTTCAAAGAGAAGCTCTAAATCTAGAGTTTTATGTAAAACTTCTGAAATTTCAAATCATGACAACTAGTTGGAAAAAAAAAGTTAAATAATGTAAAACTCCCAAAACTCCACTGCAGGCCACTAGCTTGTGAAACCTGTTTAGGGGCTGGAGAGAAGCGAGGGTGAGAGGGACTCGGGCCCCGGGTCTGGCCTTGACCGTGCCCTGTCCAGCCTCCCCTTCGCCAGTGTTGGGAGGGCGGGTGCAGGGCCTGGCCTTCAGTTTTGAGATGGAGTGCAGATGACTCTGCGGAACTTTGATCTTCCTTGACCCCACTTTATTATGATGCAGAAAGTGGGAGTTAAAAGAGGTTTAGGTTTTTAGGGTTTCTCCTTTTAATGTCTTTTTCCCCCCTTACTAAGTCTGGATGGGGAGTGTGACGGATGATAGCTGAGGCTGGATCACCTCTTGGAAGCTTTAACCTTCTCTTCCCCTGCCTGTGCCTGGCCTCGCACAGTCTGATCCCTCATGGAATTTCTCCCCTTTCCACCTTCCTCTTCTGGTTTTTTGAGGACTGAGGAGAGGCCAGATCAATGCACTCTTGGCCTAAACTGGCCATCGATGTAGACTTTTCTGCCTTACTAGCCAGTGAATGCTCTTTGTCCCCTGGAGAAGGTGAATAAATCTTTTATTTAAAATTCTTTGTTCTTAGATGCATAACACAGAGCTGTCCAATAGAAATGTCATACAAGCCACATGTATTAGCTTTAAGTTTTCTAATAGCCACATTGAAAAGGAAAAAGACACAGGTGAAATTTTAGTAACATATTTAATCTAACCCATTATCTCTCAAATGTTACCAATTCAACATGTAATCATAATAGAAATCCTTATTAAGGTTTTATACGTTTTTAATTTTGCACGAACTCTTCGAGATCGGTGTGTGTTTTCCCTGTGGCAGCCCATCTCAGTTTGGATATTAGCCACATTTGAAATGCTCAATGGCCACAAGTGGTTAGTAGCAACTGTATCAGCTGGTGTGGCTGTCACAGGTGCACGTCAAGAAGTGTGCAGATAGGAGACATTGTGCAGGCCACGTATGAATCAGTTAATGAAAAGGACATGCTTGATCATGCTTCCCCCTGCTCGAGCCGTGGTCAGTGCTCCATTCTCTCCCGGCTCTGTCCCCTTCCCGGCCCCCTCTCTCATCCCCCGTCCCTCTGTCCTGCTAGGCTGGCCTTCTCTTCCTTCCTCAAACATGCCCAGCGCCTCCTAGCCTCTGAGCACTCACACATGCTGTTCCCACTGCCTGGATTGTGCCCCCTCCCTCGTCTCCTCCCGTTGCTAGGTTTATGCCAAACCATTTTTCAGGTTAAATATCAGTTTCTCCGAGAGGCCCTTCCTCACCTCCCTGTCTCTGACTCCAGACTAGATTACGTTTTCCTGTTTTATGCTGTCATGGGGGAAAGAGAGGGGTCTGTCTGTTCCTTCCCAGCACCTGCCACCATGATGGTTATCTAGTCATCCGTGAGATTGTCATTTAGCATTTCTCTACCATGTTAGATTGTGTGCTCAAGGATGCATGGGCCATGATGGTGTCGTTCACTCATTTTTACCCACAGTAGCTCTTATAGTGGCTACAGAAAATAGATGGTCAGTAAACTTGAAATGAATGATGCAGGTCTGAGACTCAGTCTTGTAGAGTAACCCAGGCCCGTGGGACCCCCAGAGGACCTGGACCCCTAATGGCGAGGCCAGGGCATCAGCCCCCGTGGCCAGCGCTGGGTCTCCCACTTTGTCGTTGGCAGAGTCAGCCTCTCCCTGTCCCTCTCTTGACTGGTTTTCGGTTGCCTGTAAATTATATTTTTGGTGGCTGTTAATAAAAATATAGGGCTGGGGGGAAAAAAAAGACTTCTCCTAATAGAATTTTATTAAATGGCACTAGTTTAAAAATGTCTCGTAAAAAGTTAATTAATTTGGGATTTGGGGATGAAAGGCGTGATATAAATGTCAGTTATTATTATTACAATTTCAACCTCACGCTTATGCTCTTGATCCAGCCCCTGATCTGGAGTCTCTCCTACTCCCAGGGACTGGCGGCTGCGCCGAAATGCCGGAGGCAAATTTGAGCTTTGGGGATCCGTCAGGGACAAAGAGGACCTAGCCAAGTTGGGCTGTCCTGCCTTTTCATCTAGGATAATGCAAGGCCTTGCCCAAGAGTCAGCGCCACTGTCGGGGGCCGAGAGCTGTTCGAGCAGGATGGTCTTGGCGCCCTGCCGAGCTCCCTGCTGAAGCAGCCAGGAACATCAAGGTCACGGGTCTTAGCCTGGTCACAGACCCGGGATGTTCCAGCTGCCGGGACTCCGAGATTGTAGCCCACTCTCATTATACAGAGAGGGAAACTGAGTTTGGAGAGGGATGGTGGCTTGCCTAACCCAAGGTCACATAGCAAGTTAATTAAATTTATGGAGAAAAAGGCAGTGAATGCAATTAGTGAAGTGGGGGAAGCCTTCAAAAAAGAAAGGGGTCAGGCAATTTATTGGTGACAAGTCTAGAAACTGTTTTCCAAGGAAACGAGGAGTCCTGGGACTTCTTGTGAGTTCACAGAGACAGACAGCCCTTCACTCCTTCAAGACGTCCCACCTTCCTTCCCCTGATGGCAGACACTGTGCCTAGAGGGAGCTGTCAGGCCTGACCCAGTGTGTAATTACCAACGCGAGGTGGGGGGCAAGCTGGGATGTTAATCAGCGTCTCAGCCGAGGAGTGAGTATCTGCACGCTTTAGTTTCCTCGTCTCTGAAAAGGGTATGAAAGTACCCCTTGGAGGGGTGCGGTGAGGACCAGGCGGATGGGAAAGGGTGCATTTATGCGCTGTTAAGTGGCAGCGGGCAAGCTGGGCATCTCGCGCTCTTAGACTCAGCTGCAAGGGCGCCCAGTGGTCGGCTATTCCAGAGGCCCTTCCTGGGTGTCCGTTCCCTCTGCAGAACCCCCGACAGGCGCCCACCTATTTCCAGTGTTGGGTTCACCCGCTTCTTCCCTGTGACTCGTTCTGTTTTCAGTGGTTCCAGGGAGGCCTCCTCCTGGGGGCCGCCTTGCTCTATGTTGTGGGCTGCATAGACGGCATCTCCCCTCTCCCCTTCTCAGCGGAGGTCTGTTGCTATCTAGCGCCACCACTGAAATCGCCTACACACAGCACCCGCTTTGGAGGAGGGGCTCGGGGAAGGCTTGCGATATGCAGCAAGGATGCACGCTTCTGCCTTTTTGGCTCTCTTGACAAAGCTTCTGTCCTGGGGCTTTTTAGTGAATCCTCCTCCACTGGTCGGTTGGGAATGTCCAGAGGATTTTGGAATCTGACAGCTGGATCTGAGCCTGGGCTCCTCTCCTTGAGCAAGATACCTAATCTCAGTAATCCTTGGCTTCCTCACCTGGACAGCTGAGCTGCAGAATACCTGCTCCACAGCATTACTGTAATGATTGAACGGGGTAATGTGCATGAAGTCCTTAGAACACTGCCGAACACAGTGATGGTGGAAGTAACTAGATACACTCAGGACATGCAACAACCCCCAAAGTCCAGCATGACACACAGACCCCTTCTGGAACCTTCCAGTTCCCACAGCCAATGCCACCATCAGAGTTTATTAAATGACTGTTGGATTGAACTGGACTGCATTGAGAGTTCTGGCCTGTGTTTTATGAAACTCAACATCAGGCCCTCGGGAGGCCCCTTGGGACCTGGCTGGCCACGTCCCCCTGAGGCTGCACGGTCCCTGCTGTGGAGGCTTCTGAGCACGTTCAAGTTCTCAGCCTTTTAGAATGTGAACGCAGCCAATAATGGTCTCAACTAGAAAAACAAGTGCTGCAGTTCTATTGTTATGTTTTATTATAAATAAAATTTTTACTCTCTTCCCCTCCCCCTTGTCCCTCTAAGGAAACCACAGCTGCCTGAGACTTTGAAGTCCTCTCAGTGGAAGGCCTGGGGGAACGGGAGGGAGAGGGGAGGTCCAGGCCACCCCTTCAGTCTCCATCTTGTCGCCCTCGACAAAGAGCATCAGAATGGCAGCTTGTTCCCCCGTCAGTGCGGAGCCGGGCAGATCTCGTGGAAGGAGATGCTCCCGGCCTCTCCAGGAGCAGAGCGGCCTCCCCCACCCTCATCTTTATTGGATTTCAATGAGTCTTTCTGCTCTGGGTCATCCATGCAGGGGGACCTCATAAATGGAGCCGTGGAATTTTCGCTCCCTTTGTACTGAGAGCCTCAAGCACACTCCATCGCCATTTTCCAACCCGGATGGGGAAGGCGCAGAGAACCCCGCAGCCTTGATTTCTCCAACGTGGCCCTGGGATCTGGGATGTTACAGCTCGGTTCATAGGCACAGGCCAGTCAGAAGGTGGGTGGGGAAAGAGCGGAAACGGCCTCTCCCACCACCGTGGCACCGGAGTGGCGTCTTTGCGTGGAAGTACAAATCCTCACGCTTTTCTGTGGAATGTGTCAGGGCCTTAAAGAGAATTGCTGAAGCCCCAGGAATCACAGCTTTGCAGTTGTTGGATCAGAGGAGGGGTCAGAGGAGGCATGTGGCTGTGGGTGTTAGAAAGTTCTAGAAAGATTGGAGAGGTCTTCTCCAGCTGAAATGTTTTCCATCAAAACTTAGTTGATTAAAAGGTCACATGTAATTTCACCACACCCACCTGGTAATTGCCAGTTAGGTGCCTGTCCTGTGCCATCCATCCATCCACATACCTTTGCGTGCCCACTGTGTGCCAGCCATGTGCCAGCCACCTGTGCCGGGGGAGCAGATGGGAGTCCCTGATGCCATCCTGGTGGTTACAGAAGGCGGTGCCTGTAATAGCACAGCTGTGGCCCCCTGCAGATTGAGGTGTGTACCCAGGGTCGGATCTGTTGACGGCATTATCTCTGCACTTACTGGCTTGGTAGGGGAAGCTTCCTGCTCTTCTGCATTTTGGAACTGGGAGGTCTCTCTGAACTCCTCTTTCTCCCCCAAGACGGGGAACTGAAGGACAGTGGGTAATTGATCTCTGCCTATTTTCTCAACCTCTGAGTGGCAGAAATAGAGTCTGGGGTTCAGGCTTCCCAGTCGCCCGTCCAGATGTTGTGAATGGGTTGATGGAGGGGTGAGGCCACGTGGGGTGGCCATGATCACCCACGAGGTTGGCTTCCTTTTGACTTTTGCATCGGAGCTTCACTTCTCCCACATGGAGGAAGCTGCTGGTTGTTACAAATTGCTGCTTGCATTTGGAAAAATACACTTAGAGAAGGAGCATTTCTATTGCAGCCTTCCATTGAGGGCGAGGTCTTCGTGGTGGAAGTCCTATCGCTCAAGAGATCAGTGGCAGAGATGGTCTCTGATGTGACGAGAACCTTTCTGTCCCCACCATCCCTCCAGACCCTTTCCCCCTGTGGTCTGGAGTCAGAAGTCATTTGTACAGTCCCTCAGAGGTATTTGGTTCTTCCTTACGGCTGGTTCCTCCACATCTTCACCACAGGATCGTCCAACTTGAATGCCTCTGTTGCTGAGGTGCTCACTACCTCTCAATCAGACTCTTTCCCTGAAGGAGGATGTGCCTCTTCCTCCTGAGCTCAGAGCTACCTCCCTTTGATTTCTGTCCCCAGGGACCATGTGCTCACCCCCCCACCCCATAGTGAAGGGCAGGTCTCTGGTCCCACACGGGTCAACTCTGTCAGCCGCCACCACGCTGGCTCCGCCTGGGAAAATACTGCCCGCCGATGTGTTAAGTGTGTCACTGCCAATAATAGTGCGAAGGCTCCAAATCTGAGGGCCTTTCTAGGATCGTTTCCTGATTAATTAGGTCACCATCTCCAAAATCAATTTCCAGTGAAGTCGCGCCGCCTGGTAGCTCCGTTCCCCGCCCAGCCGGGTGAGGGAGTTGGCAGGAGCGGCAATTCCCCGGCCTCCGGCGTGGTTCAGGCCTTGTCTCTACCTGGGAAGAAAGTCGCAGCACACGTCTCTTCTGTGATTATCCTGACTTTTTATTTTATCTGCCCCCCTCAAATCTTCCATTAAACCCCCATAGATCCTGCTTCAAACAGGCAATTAGACTAACAACGTAATTATATCCCTCGATGCTAATTGTAACTGGTTTAGGGGAAAAACAAAGAGAAAGAGGCTTCAAAATCTCTGAAAGCTAAGAGCAGCGGTTCTAATTTCCAGGTATTTCTCTTCCCTGTGTGTTTCTTTGAGAGCCCTGGTCGCCGGCTGGCTGGCTGGCGTCTCGTCGGTGTGGCTTACCTTTGGCTCAGAACACTTGAGGACGGCCTTACTCCCGTCTCCCCTGAATGTGCGCTGGTGGGCACCCTGTCCCCATCCCTGCCCTTCCGTGGCTTCCTGCCTCTGCTGGCTCTGACTGTGTCTCAACTCCGTTCACCCTGTTAGAGGAGTTGCAGGTGCTGGAGGAAATGGCATTTCCTCCCGCTCTTGCTGGCACTTCATCATCCCTGGTCACCATGGATGGATGATCCATGTGATTCTCCCTTGGAGGGATTGGGGGAGGCTGGGCAGAGCTGGACCTGGTCCCAGGGTTAGAGCCCAGGGTTGTGTGACAAGGATGCTGGAGGGACACATCTCCTCCCACCTTCCTATTCTCAGTGTTTTCCAAGTCTCTTTTGGGCGCCCGGTGCACAAGCTTTGGTCTCTGTCTCTGGGCTGCCCTCAGTCTGGGGAAGGAGGCCGGCAGGTTGTTGAGCAGTGGGTCTATTGGGAAGAGTGTACATCAGGGTGAGATGGGAGGTGGAACAGGGCAGGGGGGCATGTCCGAGAGGTTTCCTGGTGGAAGACGTGAAATATGGGGAGAGCTAGCCAAGCAGTGGGCGTGGGAGCAGGTCCAGGAGCCCTGGTGTGGCTGGAGCATCAGGTGTGAGGATGGCCATGGTGGGAGCTGTGGCTGGAGCAGGGCAGGGGCCATGTCGCAGAGGAGGAAGAGGAGTGTGGTTTTCACCTAGGTGGGAAAAGGGAGTCAGTGAAGTAAAGGTTTAAGCAAGGAGATGACAGAGTCAGACTTATGTCTCAGAAAGACGAACACGCTACAGATGGCGGTTGTTGGATGGGAGGGGGCTTGAATGGCAGCTAGAAGTCTTGTTAGGAGGCGTAACTACCTGCCGTAATGGGGCTGGACTAGCTGTGTGATTTGGAGGTGGTTGCTTAACCTCTCTGAGCTCCCTTTCCTCACCAGATTAAAGTGAAGGCATCCATATTTAACTTCCCATGATGTAGGAGGCATATCAGAAATAAGGTCTATAAAGGTTCTTGCTCAATGTCTGTCATAGAGTAGGCATCAAAGCAGTACTTCTGAAAAGGGAGCTTATATCAGGGTGGCTTGGGGCACTTTTCCAAAATACACACACCCCTCTCCCGTCAACACTAGCATTTCCAGAGGAGGGGAACTTAGGCAGTTATATGTTGATGGGTCTCTTGGGCACATGGTGGCTTTTCAGGTTTCGTGACATCACCCATTTTGGAGTCCTGTTCCAAACCTTGCCCTCATGCCTCAGGAGAACAACTGTGGTTCTGCGCCATCTTCCTTTCCTCAGAAACAAAGTTTCCCAGTTGGATGATTGAATGTGTTGACATGTTTCCCTTTGGGCAGATGTACCTCAAGTTGCCACTTTGAAGCCTGGAGTGGAGACTTGGTCATCTTTCAGACATCAGTGCGCTTGGAGCCCCACAGGCTTCTGTGGCACCCAGCCTGGGCCGTGACAGTGCCCGATCGGTATTCCAACCCTGGGTTGGCCATCAGTTATGTGGACAGGGCGTTTCATTAAAATTTCCATTAACTGTTTTTTCTTTTTTTAAGCCAGTGAACAATTTATAGATTCATTAACTTTTTACTACACGTGTGAAGCCAGGAAGAGGGGAATAAAGGAAATGAAATATTTGGTCCACAGCATTTCACTAAAAGATGGTGGCCCTTAAATATGGAGGACAAAAGCTGGATCATTAGGGCTGGTCTGAAGAAGCATTTAGCAAGCACTGGGATCCTCCAGAAGGATCCAGAACTAGAATATCCTGGCAAGGAACACTGCCTCTTTCCCCACCCCTTCCCTGCACACCAGGTAGCTGGTCTGTCTTTTTCCTCAAAACTACTGTTTTGTTTTGTTTTTTCACCAAGTGTCTGTCCACCCTCTGACAACAGCCTCATTCTCACCGGGGGGTCACCACTTTGGGGCAAACTCTGACCATGACTCTGAATATATTTCCTTATGTTGAGGTGCAGTCTGACTCCCTGTAGCTCTCATTTCATTTCCTTTGGGGAGGGACGGCATGATGCTTGAGTGCATGGGATTTGGGGCCACATGAGCTTGGCTTCAAATACTGGCCCTTTGCTTACTGGCTGTGTGGTTTCCAACAGGTGGCTTCACCAACTCTCTGAGCCTCGGTTTGTTATCTATAAAATCACAATAGTTGCAGGAACTCTGGGCAGTCCCAAGAAAGTGGCAGTGGTATTCTTCCTCAGACAGTTAAGTGGTGAGGATAAAATGGAAATGGTTTACTAAAGATGCCTGACCCACATTCACTTCCCAGACTGCGGTGCGGTTGGACTGCTCAGCTACACATGTTCTCAATTGAATTCAGTTCCCTAAAACAGCAAGTCACGTCTCAGGACATCAGTTTCCCCAGTTGTAAAGTAGATGAATAATCCCTAGTTAATGAGGATGTTGGATGAGATCAAACACATTTAATGAGCCTTTTAGAGTTGCTGGCACATAATAGTATCTTAATACATAATAGCAGTCATATATCTATTGTGGTTGCAACTACATACAGTATAAAAGCTCCATTCCCAGGGTCTACTGTATTAAAAAGGCAATAGGCTTAAAGATTACTTCCCCCAAGAGCCCCTTAGAAAGAGAAAATCTCCGTGCTTCAAGGTATTCTGAGGTCATCTTGTTCAGCTCCCAGGTGGAGCTTGAGTGCCCTGAGTGTTGAACTTCCCACTGGCTGAGTGTGCACCTAGGCCCGTCCTGAGGACAGATGGTAGATGTGGGTCTTTGTAGAGTCACAGGTCTTCAATCTGGAGTAGGGTGGAACTCCAGGAAATCACCTTGTCCAGATACCTGCTTTTGTGGATGTATAGCATGAGTATTTCAGAGTATGAGTTTGTCCTCAAAAGTAGTGATAATGGAAAGCTAAGCAGGAAAGAGGAAAAAAAATCATCCATTAGTGAGCCATTCAGGGCAAGTGCTTTTGGGGGTGCTGTACATGTGTGTGTAGTTGTTTGTTTCTATAAACTTTATATAAGTTGTATATGTAGTTTTGATTCTGTTCTTGTCACTTCAGTTTAGTACGTATTTTTTATGAAGCGCTGCACCATTCGTGGGCACCCACTCTAATGGCGTTGTATGTAAATATTTGTTTATATTGTTGTGCATATTGGTCGTTCCCAGATTTGTGTTATAAATAATGCAGTGGACATCTTTGTGCATGAAAGGTTCTCCTCCTTTTGTACAATATTCATAGAATTTGTTCCCCAAAGTGGAACCACCAGGCCACGGGCTGTGGGAGTTGGTAAGGCTGTTGTGGCAGTGTCGAGTTAAGATGAGAGAAAGGTGGCAGGGGGTGAGAGCTGAGGGTGCACAGCTGCTTTGGAGATTCTTGTGCAAGAACCCCTGTGGGGGGCAGTGAGGGTTGACATGGCAGTGTGACCGTAGCGCTGCCTCCTCATCCTCTGCATTAGCTGAGGTTCGTAGCTACTGACTTGTTTTATTCGTTTAAAGACTTTGGGCCAAACCGTGAGTTGGTGGCTGGAATATTAATTTTTGCATGCCTGGCCAGCAGTACATATTTGGTGCCCATGATTGTAGAGCCCCCAGCTGGACCCAACAAAGGAGGGATAAGGCCAACACCATGAAAGGGGCTTACAAATTGCGTTCAGACACGTGATGTGCATGTTACTTCCACTTCCAGGCCTTTATTTTC
Source organism: Eulemur rufifrons (assembly GCF_041146395.1). NCBI lineage: Eukaryota > Metazoa > Chordata > Mammalia > Primates > Lemuridae > Eulemur > Eulemur rufifrons. Next base: position 267,648,851 of record NC_090989.1, read on the forward strand.
CCTCCGTACAGCAGGTCTTCTGGCTCAAAAGGCTGTGTACATCGATGAGAAAGTCCTGTAGTTCATACACCGAAGGCATTCAGCAATGAAGTCAATCAGAACAGGAGACTCAAGCGTAGCTTTGAAGAAAGTGGTGGTGCTTGCCTGGTACAAGGGAGGTCAGTGCTTTGGGTATACTTCTGAGAATCATACAAGGTTTTCATATATCATGAGCCATGTAATTTTCTGTAATTTCCCAGTTTGAATTAAATGTGTGCATTTTCCGTGTTCTGCATTGGCTGTGAAGTTTGCTAACTATGGGTGTTGTGATGAGTTGACTTTTTGAAGTAGGCTCATTGGTGATGGAGAAATAATAAGGATGGTAACGACCAAGATGATGGTTGAAAGAGAAGTAAGACATGGGATCTTGGGTGGGGAAGGAGGTTGGTATTTGTCTTGGAAGAAGACATAGGTGTGAATCTCAGCCCTGCCGGCAACTATGCGTCTTTTGGGCAAAGTCACTTAACCGCTGCTTCCTCCCCTCTGGAAGGGAAACCATGAGTGCTACCTTGTGAAGAATTAAATGAAGTAATGAGTATAAAAGTCCTGCCAGTCACTAAACAAACGTATGTGGGGATTGATAGGTATGGTATGTTATTCTATCACCTCACCCCAGACTCAAGCTTCTGGGAACCTGAGTCGTCTTCCCCTTTAAGGATGCTGTGTAGATGCTGTCTGTGTGCTGGGCTGTCTGGTGGGCACAGGGAGTCCAGAGGCACGGCCCCTGCCCAGGGAAGATGGATGGTCCAGCTGGGAAGACAGGTCATAAAAAGATGACTGAGTATACCAGCTGGTTGATCAATATCGTTTGAATGGCCCAGGCAATAAGTGCTTTAAGAAAACAGGGGAGGGAGATCGCCCCTGTGGCCTGGGAATGGAGTCCTGAAGGAAGGGGAAGGGCCCTTTCTGTCTTTGCAGAGTGTAGTTAAATCAAGCTGTTAGTAACAACCGGGACAAAGAGGTTCTCAGGGTTGAGTCTGTGTGGGGTAGGAATGCTTTTGCATTTTATGATACTGTTCAAAAAACAACAGAAGGTTCCAGTATGCATCTGGAGTGGTCTTGATGATGGAAAGTTCTAGGGTCCCAGGAGTGGGTTTCCCCCAGCCCGGCTGTCCTCAGACTTTGATATCCAGAGCCTCTGCTCCTGATCTCTATAGGTCTGGGCAAGGGATGCTTCCAGAGTGTCCACTGAGTGCTTGAGTCTTCTTGGGTGATGGGTATTCTGTCAATAACAGGTTCTCAGCAAAAGCTGGAAGTACAGTATGTCAGGGGCCACCCAAGCAACCGTCATGTTGGGGGACTGGGCTAGATGGCCAGGCTTCCATTCTTGAGCTCTGAGTCCTTTACACTCTGAGGTGCAATTCCACTAGGTAGTGCAAAGGATGGTGCAGTTTAAGGCAAGACAGCCCTTGCCCACGAGGAAGCTGGAGCCCAGATGGGAGAGCTGGAGCCCAGATGGGAGAGCTGGACTCAGGTGCACTCCTTGGTTAGCTGCGCAAGACAGTGTCATCAAGCACCTCCGCCCTCTGGAGTTTCCCACCTGAACTGATCTGTTGATGTGACCTCAGGGACATCTCTTCCTTTTCCCTGCTGTGCTCTGCACTGCGAGGAACTGCATTTCCTAGGTGCCCTTGCTTTCTGGCTGTCAGACAGTTTAGCCAGTAGGATGTTCAGCAGGGAGATTAGAATGAGAGAAGGAAGGAGAAGCCTGGGGTATTTCTCCTGCTTCATTCTCTGCCTCTGGTGGTGTTTTTTGTGTAGCTCCTGACCCTCCCGCTGTGGTCCATGCCCAGTGGGCAGCCCTGGCCATAATTTTACCTCTTGCTGGACAGCCTTGACTTCTTATCACATCATTGCTTCCCTTTTATCTTTGCAGGCCTATAGGTGGTAGCAGAAGCTTCCTCATAGGCTAATCCCTGCTTGCCTCTCTGTTTCATGTTTGGCTTTTCAAGTTTCATCACCTGTATTCTCAGATCCCTGTATTAAATTGTTTCTATTTAAAAGACCTAGAGTGACTTCTGTTTTTTCTGGCCCAGGCCCTGAAGGACATTCCCAAGTCAGACCCCTTAGAGTGTTTGGCTGTTACTACCCTGAGTAATCCTGTGGAAGCCATTGTGAGCTCATGGCTGCCCTAATGAATTCAGGGTACCAGATTTTCTTTCCCCCTTGCAAAGAAAACAAAATTGTAGAATAATTTCAAAATAGTCTGGCTGGCTTGATTTCTCTGCAGGCGCCCATTGGGATGTGTTAAATTTCTTCCTGGGCCTCTCATTTTGTAGGAAAATGAGTGACTCCTTCCTATCTGTGAGAGAGGAACTTTTGATTTTGAAAAAATTTATGCAGTTGTTCTCCCCCTCCCCCTATTTGCCCGGGCTGTTGATCTTGTGATATATTTATAGAGATTGTGGTTGGCTGACCAGGAGTTATTTTGCAATAGGAATTTGTAAGATTTCTACTTTGAGCATGTGTTCCAGACTTTTCCTTCTTAAAAAAAAAGAAAAGAAAAGAAAAGAAAACTTTCTTAGAACATCTACTTTGCCCTTCTGTGATTATTTTTCTTTCGCAACAAAAGTAAGCCCTGTGCTTTAAGCGTATTTTTTTCTGTGTATATATCTTTTGTCTCTGGTCTTCTCTCTTCCTTAACGTCTCTTTTTACTCCAAATTTTAAAAGGCCATAGCCTCTTCCTTCGTGTAGGAATGTTTTTGGAAGGGAGAACCTGGGAAGAAGAGTGCTTTAGGGGTTAGGAACCTCAGTGTCTCTGTCTGTAAAAGGAAGGTGCTGGACTGCATTGGAGGAAGGGGCACGTGTGCTACCATGCCCAGTTTTACCACACTCACTGCAGACATCAATAATCAATCACAGCACTCTTTCTAGCTGAGCTTTGATGTAGCTCCAGAATCCTTCATAACATGTTGTCCCAGGCAGCCACTATTAATTGCTTAGAAGAGGCCTTTCTTGGACTAGATGATTCCATAGACCCCGTTCACCACCATGGTTCTCTACGTATTGGCACTACAATTCCTTTAAGTTTTAAACCAGTGGACCTTTATGAAGCCCTAGCCCTGGGTACTGTGTAGCCATGGAGGAGCTCAAAAAAGCAAGCCACCCTCTTGGAGCCTCCAGTTTGGTTGAGAGCAATGTTGCAAAGAGTGGTGTTGTTCTCAGTTGTGCTCAGGCGTGTCCTTGGTGCTCTAGGATGTTGTCCTTGTGGTTAGGAAGACTTCCTGGAGGTGGTTAGAGTAGACTGCATTCTAGGCAGTGAGACAGCATGAGCAAAGACAGAGACAACAGAATCAGCATGTTTTAAACTAGGAGGGTCCTGAGAGTCCATCTGGCCAAAATTCTCTAATTTATAGCTAGGGGAACTGAGGCTCAGAGGAAAAAGGGACTTGCCTGAATTTTAATAAATGATCATTATATAGCTAAAGTTTATTACTGCTAAATCATTTTAATAAAAGATAACTATATGGGGAATATTTATGTAGCACCTACTATGCACCAGGCATTGCTCTGAGAGCTTTATGTATATTAACTGATTTGGAGCCCAGTAACCTTGTCAGGTGAGTACTGTTATCATCCCCACTTGACAGATGAGGAAACTGAGTCACAGAGGTTCGATCACTTACCCATTGTCATACAGCTTGTAAATGCTGGAGCCAGGATTTGAACCCAGCCCATCTGCCTGTAGATTCTATGTGGGAAACTGCCATGCCGAATAAATTATGCTGGAGTGATCAGAATAGGCTTGGCTTTTCTTTTTTAATGTATTAATTTTACTTACCACTATCAGTCTGATCATAATGACGTCATCCAGATCTGTGGCTCCTACAGTGTTGTTAGCACTGGCTGAGGTTCCAGACTTCATATCGTTTCATCCACCCAGCAGCCATGTGATGGGGGTGGGGGGGGCCATATCTCTATTTTACATCGTAGGAAACTGAGGCTCAAAGATGTGGTATGACTTGAGCAAGGTCCCAGAGCTACTTAGTGGCCCAGGGAGAATTTGAATCTGGGTCTGCCTGGCTCCGGATGTCAGACTTGGAAGGTTTCGGAGAGACTATCAGTCCCTGAGGGCCAGAAACTGCCTCTCCCAGCAAGTCAGAAGTCCTGGGGCCAGTGTGGGTCTCCAGGAGCGCGACGCTCTTGCTCCTTCCTGGTAAGGCTCTCGGGCATGCAGACGTTACCTTGGCCATCGCAAAGGAGGCTCGAGCCTTCGATCCCCTTGAGCAGATTTGAGGAGAGCCTCTTCCTCTGCTGCCTCACTTAAAAATACCTAAGAGGGCGACTTAAAACCCCCTCACCCAATTTTGAGTTCACCCCATTTGGAGTTTGCGACCCTTTGTATTTATAATGTTGTCTTCCCCACGAAGCCAAAAAGTTTTCTTTTTGTGTGACCCCCCCCCCCCCCGCTTCCTGCTGATCTGAAGTGAATATTTATCACATATTTAATGAGTAATCTGAGTCTTGGCTTGGTGAGGCTGTACCAGGACGTGGTTTATGGCTGATCTGGTTTTAACTCGCTCCAGGCGGTTTTCCCTGGAGTTTTCTGTAAAATCATAAACCTGGAGAGAGAATTTTTGCGGAATCCAGTCACATGACTTGCTCTTTTGTAAATTGAGAGATTAACTGCGTGACTGTAAAGAACCGAGATGCATTTCTTTTTTGAAAAGAAAACAGGCAGAGCAGCATTTATGCACCCGGAGGAGCGTGTCCACTCTGAGAGACAGGGAAAGTCACTCTCCAAGGTCACTCACCCTGCTGGTCTTGCAGGCAGGTCTTGCAGAGGGTTTAAACGTGTGGCTTTGGACTGGGAGCAGCTCGGTTGGGGGACTGGCTGAGCTTCTCCCAGGTGGTCCCTCGCCCTCCCCTGGACACGGGGGCGGCGGGGGGGGGGGGGGGGCTGGTGAGGTCCCCACCTCTTTGAGTTGTTGAGGACATTAAATGAGATGGTGCATGCCACGCCCTGAGCCAGGGCTGGCATACAGGAGGAGCTCAGTAGCTGCTGGCTGCTCCTGGATTGCTGGTATTAATATTATCCTCATTTGACGCCCTTTATGCAGAATTCGTAATCCCAGCTGGCACTGTGTAGCTGGGAAGGCCCCGTTCCAAGCATGACTAGCCCTCATTTTACCCTCACAACTGGGATCACCCCCATTTTACAGGGGAAGGAACTAAGGCCCTGAGAGATCATCACTTGTCCAAGGTCGCGCTAGCAAGTGGCGCACCTTGTGCCTGGCTAACTGGTGGTGACAGCCACCCCTGATTTTGCTGCTGGCTTCTTTCTTCCTGGTGTAGTCCTGGAGCCTGAGGGCTTTTTGACTGCTGGTCCCCAGGAGGGAGACCCGGCCTCACCCTGCCTTAGCTCAGACCTCAGCTGACCCTCCCTGGACTCTGACATCAGCCGCTTAAATGGCCTTAGTGCCGCTGTTACCACCCCCGCTGGCAGCCCTTTTGAAGACAGGGCTCTGACTGTTACTCCCCTCCCTGAAGCCCCTGATGGTAAGCGAAGGGTATATGGGAGTTCCTTACTATCTCTGAGAAGCTCTTTTGTACATGTAAAAATGACTTCAATATTAAAAGCTAAAAAAAAAAAAAAACCAAACATAACACCTCACTGGGCCTGATCCAGGAAAAACCTCATCTTTTTGAAGCGGAATTTAGAACTGTCTCTGATCCAGCCCAGCTGGGGGAATGGAATGAACACACATGAAACAACCAAAAGTTGTCGTAGCACCCTTTGGGTTCACGTGGGCTCCAGCCATGGTGGCATTGGTGCCCTGGAATGGGAACCGGGCTGTATTATGGCTGGGGAGCCCCCGTGACTACGCAGGGGAAGCTGCTCCCCACCTCTCTGAGGCCAGGACCCCGCCTTCTTTAAAGTTTGTGACTCAGGTCCCAGGTTTGCAGGTGAATTTTTCCTTTAATTCCATCCCTCCCAGGTGCCAGGTCTGTGCATGGAGGAGAGCAGACACTGCACACAGTCTAAGACTGGCAGAGGCTTCTCAACAGCTGCAGCAGTTTATTTTGAACAACAACAACAAAAATACCTGTGCCATTCACTGAGCGTCACACTGGGTGTTTGCCTCACGTTATCCCTGTTGATCCTTGCCGCTCCTAATAGCTCTCAGTCCTGGAGCTTTCTCTCCTCCTCCGCCTTCCCCAGACGCCATCCTCTCTTCCCTGGAAGAGGCCAGTGTCCTCTTGGATGGCTACTGCCGCCAGTCTGCATACTGCAGTTGCTTCAAGGGTGTGTGCGCCTTCCAGGGCTGCCATAAGCCTCCCTTACTTAGCCTAACTTACAGGTACATGCTAATTCCTGACTGTTGGTGATAGTGACAAAGACAGTGACGATGACGATGATGACAGTACTAAGGTCTGGATGCAGTCTGCATGGCTGCCCACCAGAGAGAGGACAAGAACCCACCTGTGCCGGGAAACTCACAGGGCTGTGCTGGTTTCGTTCCAGGGAAGCCTGATTTATTTCTTGACAATTGACCTCAGAGAGCAAGGGCTACTGAGGAGGGTGGAAGGGGTTTGGAACCGAGAGGGGTGAAGAACCTTGTCCTTTCCCCTAGCTTTTCCTTGCAGTTGGAAACCTGGCCTCTGGGGCCTCCCTCAGAGAGGCTGCCTGGACCTGGTTTGGGGACGGTCCCCCATTTCTGTTCTGTGGAGCACTGTGGCCACCCCACAGCAAAATAAAAGGCAGGGGAGGGAAATCAAACCACTGTTCCTTCCCCCGCAGAGCTGGAAGCTGCCAAGTCCAGATGGAGGTGTGAGCTCTGGCCTAAGGGTCTAGTCGGGAACTCCGTGTGTGAGCCTGGGCATATCGGGTGGGCTGGTCCTCCCCTCCAGAGGCAAAGCCTGGAGACTGCAGCCCAGCCAGGCTCTGTGACCCAGGCCTCGCAGCTGGGCAAGGCGGCACCCTTCTCCTCGCTGCCCTGTGCAGGGTGGGTGTTGCTCCCTGGCACCCAGCCTGTGTTAGCTTCACTTGCGTCTAGATTTTATGTCCCTCCCATTGAGGGTGAGCTCTGTGCTCTCTGTTCCAGGGCCCTGTAGTCTGTTCTCATTGTCAAAGATGCTCAGGAACCTGGACCTTTTCCTTTGAGCACGCATATCAGTTGGTAATTACAAATTGATAGCTTGAAGTCACTAAGTAGTCACCGCCTGTCCCATCCACTGTTCTGGTTGCTGTTTTGTCCCCAGTAACTTTCCTGGGGCCCAGCACATAGTAGGCACTTAACTTAGGCAATAACATAGTGGTATGGGAGTGAATGAATGAGGAGCCATGTCTGATTCATCTTAGTGTCAGTCCTCCTCAAGGATTAACTTCACTAATGTTTATGGAAAAATGGCGCACACCTATGTGAGCTCCAGTTCTTTTAGCCTAGAGGTCTTCTCTGGCAGCCTCTGCCCACCCCTCAAGCCTGGAACCCAGGGCAGTCAGTGGCTTTGAGTAACTGTGTTCAGTTGGGAAAGAAAACAAAAAATTAAATACCAAATACCACGTGTTAGAAATATATCACTGCATACGATCTAAGAGGCAAGGTCTAATTAGAGAATTTATCATATACTTAGTTTCCTAGGAACAGGATCCTCTTTATAACTTGCAATGCTATTGTTCAGCATTGGCCCGGTCACCCTTAAATGGTGTTTTTCAGGAACACCTGGTAAATAAATGCCGGAACTGCCTGTGCCCGAGTTGGGGCCCAGCAGTTAGATAGGAAAACAGTCCAAGCACATTGTTTGGGGCCAGGTTTGATTCTTTAGTCCTCGAGATGAAGGACAGGTGTGTAGAGGAAATGGCCGTGAACTGGGGGTGAAAAGACGTGTGAGCTCTGGCCAAGCCACTGGCCAGCTGTGTGACCTTGGGCGGGTCACTTGGCCCCTTTGGGTGCTTGGTTAATTCTTGGTCAAAGGGGGATCGTTAAACTGCGGTGTCTCCTCTGCAGGCAGAGCCCATTCACGGAACCACCCATAAAGTGCGGGGCCCACAGTTACCATTCTCATATACCGGAGAGTTGTGGTTCTGTTTTTATTGGTGCTAAGGCCCAGGATGTTTGGAATCTTCCTAGACTCTTTCCTACCCCACATTCGATTTTATCGGCAAGTCCGGTTGGTTCTGCCTTCCAGTATATTCAGAGCCCCGCCCTTCCCCACCACCTGGACGGCTGCAGGAGCCTCACTGGCCTCCTGCTTCCACCTCAGTCTCACGGTCTGTTTTCAACACAGCAGTCAGAGTGATCTTTCTAAAATGGAAGTCAAATTATGTCACTTTGCCAAAACCTTCCAGTGGCTCCCCAGAGGAAAAGCCAAGGCTGTTCAGCGGCCCGCCAGGCCCTGCACAAGCCGACCTCTTATTACTTCTCCTCGTCTGGTCCTCACTCACCCCACCCCAGATACGCTAGCACGCTTGCCATTCGCTCCTGCCCGGAGGTCTTGGCCCTGGCTGTTCACTGTTCCCCTGACACCACGTGGCCAACTCTCTCACTGCCTAGTGTTCTCCCAGTGGTGCCTACTCTGACCACCCTATGTAAAACTGCAACCCGCAGCTCCTCCCTTGTCCCCAGCATCGCTGACCACCCCTGTCCTTCTCTGTCCCACCACTCCCATAGAACTGGCCACTTCAAGCATGCTGTATGTTTTACTTTTTATCACCCCTAATGTTACCGTCTCCCCCCACTTGAATGTATATCCCAACTGCCTAGAACGATGCCTGGCTCAGTTCATAGAAGGAGCTCAGTAAGTTTGTGTTGCATGAGTGAATGACTTCTCCTTATTTGAATCTTGTGCTTCTGGAGGACAAAATGTTAGAGGTTAAATTTTAGGGATCCACTGGCTGTTGGAAGGGAAAAAGAGCTACAGATTAAGCTTGAGTTGTTTCATATCCACTGACCTTCATACACATTCGGGGACAGTGCCTCCCTCCGGCCTCCAGGTTGAACGCACTTTGTTGCACCCACCGCTGAGGTCGCGCATCTTCATGCAGGGTTAGTGGTACCAGTTGGTCATTTAAAACAATTTTTATATTTGAATTAACGTACATATATATGAAAAACACTCATATTTTGGTGTGATATGCATTTGGTACTTGTGAATGTAACAGTCGAATGAATTGGTAAGAATTAGTAAACTAACAAGACTAACAAGACTTCAAAAGGCGTTTGAGCACACGGAGAACTTCCCTGTTCTCTCCGGGTTCACGTTCATGCCTCCCTTCCATAAGGTGCAGAGAAGCCCAGGAAGTACTGATCCCTGGGCATTTGGAATTGCCCCCAGTGGATTTGAGGCTGTGCACCTAGAGCCCAGCACAGTGCTCAACACATAGTAGGTTTTCAAGAAATATCTGCTGAGTGAATAAAGGAATGATTGATTATTTAAGATATATTTCATCCAAGTATAATTGCCAAGACCATTCATCATTCATCTAAGCAACCTCATTGTCAGTATTTCCTGAGAAATAATCATAATTAACGGATTCAACCATATTTGCTTAATATTTGCCCCGTGCCAGACCCTGAGCTGGGTGCAGGAGACATGGTCAGATAGGGATGTGGTCTTTGCCCAGGAGGGACAGTGGACAGCTTGGGCAGTGACAGCCACTCCAGGAACCGTGGTCCCAGTCTCATATTGTTGGTGGGAGGCACTCATGGCTCTGTGTTAGCAGTGTTGGTAGAACAATGAACAGGGACAAATTAAATCTAGTGGGGGGGGAGGGAGGAGCCATTCAATTCTCCAGAGAGAAAGAGATTTTTGAGTTGCAGTGGGGGAGGGAAAAGGCAAGATCCTAATTATACTACCTCGGAAATGTGCTGTGCCGGGTCCATCCTGGGCTTGACTGGCTGAGGCGCCATCTTGGAAATGCCCCCTCCAAGATGGTGGCCCCCTCCATCCTCACAGAGCTGGTGGGGACCGGGAGGCCCCCACATTTGCGGTGACACCTCAGCCTCCCTGAGCCTCTGGCTCAGCTCTTATCTAAGAAAGGCATTTCATTCTTCGAGATCAGGCAGCCAGGACCCAAGGAGCTGTTTTTCCTCCATTGTGCAAGCATGACAAATCATTAATTTTTGATTGATTTGCTTAGAATTATGGGCGCCCCAGCATTCTTTCCGCCGCTGAACAGCTGTATAACAAATGAATATATCAGTGTGCACAAAAGATTGGAGATCTAAGAGAAGCAATTACATTGGCCACCCTCCCCCACCCTCACCCCTTCCCGGGCAATGAAGGGAGGAAATTTTTACCAGAAATTCCTCAAGTGGCTTAAAAAAAAAAAAAAATGCCTTTTTATAATTGAATTAAATCTTTATCTCTTCATCTTTTGCAGCAGGTTTCCAAACACACCGGTTCCCCCATGCGCTTGGGTTTTCTACCCATCCAGGAGGAATCTTTAATAATGAAATTTCAACTTGTGAATTAAAACCAAAATGAAAAAAAGGAAAAAAAGAAAAGAGCAAATTCCACCCCACCTTTTTGCCTTTTTTTTTTTTTTGGTCGCTGCTATTCCTTTAAGATTTTGGAACCGTACCAGTGCACTAAATGTGACCTCCATAACTTTTAAATTAAGAATTTATGCTGGCTTGAAATTTATGAAATATTTCAGCATGAAAGAAAGCCTTTTTCCCTCAGGAAAATTGAGCAATAAATCACAGCACTGTGGATTTACTGCCCTAGAGCCAGCGAGAGATAGGATTTTTTTTTTTTTTTTTTGCTTCATTCTGAAAAAAAAAAAAAATGTAATCATATAAGACAGCTTAGCTGCTATCCTCCCACTCTCTAGAATTTTTAATTTCAGCTGTTTCTGCTTGGATTTATTTCCAATATTCCTGCTCGGCTTTTCAATTTCCTCAGTTATTAAATTTTAATTCAGTGCATTAGCATTTAAATTAAAAAAGGGTTTATTTTATCGAAATCGTTGGCCAGCCCCCATCCCGGAGCACACGAATTGCCTGTTTCTGCCATTTGCACAAAATGTGAAATGCAGCTAATGTCTTACAACTTACATTTGCACAAATTTAGAAATAAAATTTCTGGGTTTGGAATAATATTTTCTTTCCAAGAAAACCCTTAATAAGAGAATGGAAAGGAAAACTTCACATTCATTTGGGAGGGAAGAGGAGGGTCGAATGAAACCAAAAATAGCCTCGCCCAGGTCCTGAGGGGAAGCTGGTGAATGAGGAACGGGTGGGGCTGGAAAAGGGGGGCGGGCACCCTTGTGGGGGGCTGGAGGGCTTGGATACCTTCACTGCAGCTGCGTAGGAGTAGAAGGAGGGTCTCCCTTGGGCCCTCCTTATTTCACTGGCCATAGAAGGGTCTGGTTAAGTTTGGGGTCAGCCCAACACGGGGGTAGAGATGGAAGGGAGGGGCAGGTGAGCTGACTTAACCCCCTGGCCCCAACCCCATATTCGCCTATGGAGAACCTCAGGTCCAGAGAGGGGAGAGCCTGTCTAAGGTTCACAGTGAGACCCAGACAGAGCTAGGGCGAGAAGCTACATCCTTTAGGATCCAGTGGCAGAAGACAGTGGTACAACAGCTCCTGCGGTAGGGGTTTCCATTACTTCAGTGATTGCTGCATGGCATGGGCTTACTTTACTTACATTATTGTATTCAACATCATCCTGACTGGACTGTTGGAGAAGGCCTTGGGGCTGTGCTGCTGGGCGCACGTGAGATGCCAGCTTGTAGCATGGGATTCTTGGCAGGCTCTGGGGCAGAAGACCCAAGGTCCAGTCTAGGCTGGCTCTGTGACTCGTTCCTCTGCTGTGTAATCTTGTACATGTCATTCTGTTTTTCTGTTCCTCGGTTTCCTAGAGCCAATAAATGGTGGCCTCTATAACCATATGTAGGGTTGTTAATGATTATTATAATTATTACATCCGAGCCCACACTAAGTACTTTTGCATAAGTTACTTTATTTAAGTTATCTTGTTTAAGTCTCACCCCAGTCTGGTGAGGTAGGTCCTAGGATTTGCATCCTGCCATTTTGTAGATGAGGAAACTGAGGCCTTGGAAGTACAGATGACTCGCTGAAGTTCACACAGCGAGAAAATGGCAGATCCAGGACCTGAACTTGGACTGTCTGACTCTAAACCCTGTGCTCTTAAGCTTCAGTTCAAGTTGAGAATGAGATCAGCTTACACCAGGTAAGGGTGAGTTTGTGGTTTAGGTCGAATCATATGAAATGGCTGATGTTAGACCGTTTTGGCTGCAGAAAGTGGCAACATCAGAGGTTCAGCTTAATCCACACAGAGGAAATGGCTCTAATATATTTGTGAGGATGCAGACCAAGCCAGCCTGGCATCACAGGGGTCTCTGCCCTGGGAGTTGGTTCTCCTAGCACTTCGGGCTTTGGCCCTGTCATAAGACGCCATGATTGCCTGTTCTGTGACAGTGACACATGCGTCCTGGGCATCTCCCACTCTGTCATCCGCCAGTACCCCAGTGAGATGACCCTCATCTGCCGGGACATCCCACACCTGCCCAGGTAGAACACCTTCCTCCCGTCACCCCACTATACCCCAGCCGCCACCTTAGGCTCCGCAAAAGGATTTGTGTCTATAACTCTTTGAATATTTTTAGCATTTTGTCTTTGTTTTATAAAAATGAGTGGAAAACAGAAATGAGTGCAGCTACCAGTGATGCACAGCTGAAGTATCACCCCCTCAATAAAAGAGAAACAAAGGTGGAGACTATTGGGTGTGCTGAAAACGGGGAATCTTTTGCCCACTCTGTCACGTGTTCGCTGCACTTGAGCTGGTCAACTCTGTGTGAAATTGTGAGGGAAAAGGACAAAAAAGACAACTGAAAAAGTACGTATGAAATGCTAAAAATACACACCCAGAATTAAGTCTGGAAGGTGGAGAGATCATTTGGGATTTTGTAATTTTTAAAGCTCTCTGGGGCAGCAGCAGTTCCACCCCCACCACTTCTGCTTATGATCCGAACATGAGAACAACTTCTGCCCGTCCGCTTAGCCTGGTTTTCAGGAATGCAAGGTGTCGGGAAGGCTGTGATTGGTCCGTTCCTTTCCTCTCAGTGAGGTGATAGCAAACTGTTTGCCGCTTTCTCGGTTCTGCCGTTGAAATAATACAGCGGCATCCCGTTAATTTCCCCCTCCCAGGCCTCACGTTTCCCCCTCCTAAGTCTTTAACCTTTCCGTTCCCCTCGTGTGGGAAGTGGGGACTGCGTGGTGTCACCGTTTCCCGATCGGCCCTCCCAAATGTTAGTGGGGGATAAGATAGTCCAGAGCTGAGGAAGGGGGGCTTTGGAGTGACCCAGACCACGGCTGGCAACTGTGAAACTTTCCATAAATAATTTAAGTTCTTTGACCTTCAGTGTTCTTAATCTGTAAAATGGGGATATTGTGTGTGGGGGGGGCGGCCTGTGGTAAGGATTAAATGACACAAGGCATTGATGTCCCTACACTAGGGCCTGATGGGACGTTCTCTGGGTGAGCATATGTGAATACCCACAGGGGCGTAAGGCGAGAGGGCGGGGTGGGGACTGCAGAGAACCAGGTGTGTCAGCTCTAACTGCCTGTTACCGCGTGTGACTGGGTGTCGCTGGGTTATCCAGTTTTTTAAGAGAAGCTGGAAATCTGGCCTTTTTGCGGTACGATCCTTTTGTTTCCTATGTTGCCGATTGGTTCGAATCAAAGCCTGCCATCTGATCTTGCCAGTTTGCAACTTCTTGTAAGCACTCATCAAAAGGTAGCTGCTGTTTTTATTTTAGATCCTCAGTCCTTCATCTGAAATCCTGAGATTTGAAAAGCATGAAAACAAAAAAATGTTTCGTAAGTGATGAGGCAGCAGAACTTGACCTGAAGGGAGACGAGGCTAGTTATCATTGTCACTGTCGTCATTTAGCCCAAGTAGGGTCACCTGGGCACGTGCCTCACCACAGAACTATCAATGTGCTTGATTACCGGAGGTTCCGCAGTCCCCGCCAGGGTTGTTTCAAAATATAGGACATATGTAATACATTACCTTTCTGAAACTGGAAGAACTCTGTATTTGGAAACATGTGCACCTGCCTGTCAGACCCGCATTGTCTTGTGATTCTTATTATAAACGTTTGGACAAAGCCAAGGAACACATCTTCAGCCGGTTGGTGGGGGGGGCACGGATGTAGACATTATTCCTGTGACTGCGGCTTCCTTTGGCCTCTGCCTCGAGGTCCCCCGGATACTGGCCTACAAGCCAGGACCCCCAGGTGTTTGTTTTCACGAGACTTCAGGCTGCTCCCCTGGCACTGAGGACCTCAGTCTCTTCATCTGAACCAGAATTTTATGATTTCTGAAAATTTCATTTGGTCAGCCTTCTCTCCCCCTCCCCCCATGGCCAAATAAAAGAGATTAAGACCCAGCGCTCTCTTGCCTTCCCCTGCTCATAGGGTTGGGGCACAGAATATTTTAACATAATAGGATTTTTCCCCTCTGGTTGGTAGGAATAAATCTGCAGCTACTGTTTTATTGGAAATCCCAGCTGAAAATAAAAATGGTGCAATTCAATCTCAGATTTAGCTGGTTACTTACTTTTCACTGAGTCCCCAGGGCTCTGTGGTTGCTGGGTTTGTGTTGGCAGTGGGTGTTCAGCGGGATTTAAAGAGCCAAGCAGATGGGGTTGGGGGAGGTGTCCTGACTCCCTGTTACCACTGGGGGCAGGTTTTTCCAGCCTGGAGGCATGGGGCAGGGGGCTGTGGCCGGCTCGCCCCTCTGTCTGAAGGTGGGTGTTCAGCGGGAGCTTGGTGGGGTGGCAGCGGGTGGAATCTGTGCACCTTCTGCCTTGGCTGATGCAGGTGTTTCTTTTGCAGGCTGACGGAGCCAGTGCGGCTGGAAGGAAAAGCACTCCAAGCAGGTACACCTCCCACCCCCAGCTTGTGTCCTCCTCCCCGGCCCAGGCCTTCACAACCAACAGCCACTCTGGTCCTCACCTTCTACTGAAAGGATGGATGGGCCAGGCCAGCTGTCTTGGCTGAGAAGTGTCCACACTTCCCCTGGGGACGTCAAGTCGTAGGCAGCGTTTTCCATGGGCCTTCTGTAGGTGTCTGTGACAAGAATCCAAGGACGACTCATTCCTGAACTGGCCTTGGCCGCTCAATTTGGGGAGAATTTGGGGGCAAGCACAAGACCAGGCAGAAAGACCTGGGCTTGAATTTCAGCTGGGCTGCCGCATGGTGAACTCCAGAGGGAGCCAGTCCCATCCTTGCCTGGAATTCATGGGTCCGTGTGCTTGGGTTGTGAGCTCCTCTCCCCGGAACAGAGAAGGGGGGTGGGGTACCCTGATTAGTCACACCGGAGGTCTGTCCTCACCCTTGGAGCTGGCATGAGATGGGAGAGGGGAGGTCCCCACAGGAAAGCTGGGCTGTTGTTAGCAAAAACAGATGAAAGAGATACCAGACAAGGCTAAGCTGTGGGTGTCACCGCAGGTGGCACAGGTGGGTACTTGGTAAATGTTAGCACCAGTGCTGCTGCTGCTGTTCCATTGGGTGGAGCAGAGCTGGAGTGGCCGTGTGACCCTTATGTGGGGCATTGGAGGCGGGAAGAAGGCAAGGGACAGATGCGAGAGATGGCTCCCCAGAACATGTACATAAAATCTGGAATAGGCCCTAGGGGTCACCTCTTAGAGTTGAGGGTCTCATTGCAAATGCCAAGCAGAAGAATTTGCCCTTTAGCTTATGGAACGCTAGCTCTTTAAAATGTTAATAGATTTTTTTTGTGCGTGTGTGGGAAAGAAAAGGGTTCTTTCTGTGGCCGAATAAGTTCAGAGGACAGTGGGTTAAACAAAGTCAAACAGGTTCCTTTGCTGTGGGACTTTTCAGAGGCTTCAGTGTACTAATGTGCATGCTTGAGAACATCCAAGAGGGAGATGAGAATGTCACGCTTCTCAGCCTTCTTAACCTTGGGACCCTTTTATTGATGTTCATTCCATTGAGCGAGTGTTCCTTGGAACACACTTTGGGAAACTATGAAGAGGTGTTGAAGTTCTTTGAGCAGAAGAGTAACGTGCTTGGCTTTGTGTTTCAGGAAGATCCCGTCAGCCATTTGTCGGGTGGATTGGAGGCCGTGACACCAGGCCGGAGGTCCCTGAGACCCCGCATGGCCTGGCAAATGTTTTATGCTTTACAGCCATGTGGTCTCTGTGGCAGTTTCTCAGCTCAGCCGGTGTACTGCTGACGTAGCCATAGATGACATAAATATGTATGTAAATGGCTGTCGTTTGCCAGCCCCCGGTCTACTCTACCTCCTGCCTGAGAGCCCTTGCAGCTGCTGTTCCCTATGCCTGGAATGTTCTTTCTCTGGTTTTCCTGTGATTCGTGCCCTTTCGTCTTTTGGGGTCTCAATTCAGTCATCCCCTTGGGGGAGCTTTCCCTGACTCCCTGTTTGGGGGACCCACCACCCCATTCTGTGGCCAGTGGCCTTTCCAGCCTGTTCATGCTGTTTAATGATTCCGTTTATTTCTGTACCTTGTTTCCTGTCTCCCTGAGTGTGCCAGCTCCATAGGGTGGGACCATGGCTGTGTCGTTCGCTGCCGTGGGCTGGGCCCCTAGCCGGCACTCTGCACTTGTTCGTGGGGTGGGTGCACTGGATGAGAGGGCCGGTGTGGGAGCGATGTAGGAGCAGGCAGTGTGGGCAGGGATGGAGGGGGAAGAGCCCAGACGGAGGTGAGACAGTGGCCGTGGGCCTGTGGATGTTGGCAGTGACCCACCCAGCAGCTAGCCAGCATCTTGTGTTTTTCTCCTGGGCTCCTGGTAGTGGGATTCTCTGTAAGAACTGTGTATGAGGCTGTGGCGGTCCTCAGACTGGAGGTGTCGGGAAGCATTTCTTGGATCAGAACATCAGGACTGGAAGGGGCCTCGGGGTTTGTCTGGTTCACCCTCTCATTGTACAGTGGGAAGATCAAGGCCTTGCAGAGGAAAGGCTGTGCACAGGGTCACGTGATGAGCGAGTGGCTGTGTCGGCCCCTGAACCTGCCACAGCCACTTCCTTCTCCACTCAGAGATGCTGGGCCCCAGTGAGGGTCTCCCAGCCTCTCCCACCTTCCTCCCACGTTTACTGAGGACCTGCTGGGGCAGGCCCAGTGCTGTGGGCCCAGATGGATTGGATGCTAATTTATTCCTCCAGCAGCCATTTGAGGGTCCTTTGTGTGGCAGGCACTGTTCTAAGTGCTGGGTCTGCAGCAGTGAGCGGGAGGCAAAGCTCCATCCACCCCTCGTCACTCTCGTGGGGTTGTGGCCCTTGCCCTCACTCTCCCATGCACAGATCTCTCCCTCACCGGCATCTCTGCCTGGCGACTGTAGCCAGAGAACAGCAGGCAGGTTTCCCCATGGTGGTCATGGCTGCCTGAAGCTCTGAATTGAGTATTATCAGCCTAAGGCTGCAGTCAGTGGGAGAATAGTGCTGAGGTTGATTAGAGATGCCTTCCTGGTCAGGGGAAGAGGAGGTGGCATGTGTGCCATCGCTTTGTCTCCCTGGCTGGCCTGGGCTCTCCGGCACGCATGCTCAGTGACCGAGCCCCCGTGTTAGTACCAGAACATGCACCAGGGAGGGCCGGCCCGAACCTCAGGGTCGTGTATGACTTGAGGTGTAAAGACAAACTTTCTAATAATAGTGGCCACCGTTTAGTCAGCCCTTCCTTGTCAGGCTCTGAGCTAAGTGATTTACGGGTATTAATTTATCAGTTGTATGCAATTTTATAACAGCCCCACCAGGAGGTACTGTTATTGTCCCCATTTTACAGACAGGGAAGCCGAGGCACAGAGAGGGTCACGAGCCTACGGTTGCCTAGCTGGAAGTAAGCAGGAGAGCCAGGGTGCCCACCCAGGTCTGACTTCTGTGACACGTGCACTCAGCCACTGCGCCCTCCTGCTCCTTGGCGGAAATGGTGCCTGTTACAGGAGCCCGTTTGGGGCCGGGGACCGTGCTGTCAGCTGGGAGCCTGTCAAGAAGGCAGGACTCTGGTGGAGCTCACAGGCAGGTTGATACTGATTCTGTATTTCAAACTCATCCTTTGAAAGACTAACACGGTATTACCGTATTGTGACTGGTTGTTCAGTCCGAGAAGTGAATTACGCATTAAACGTCAAGACGTGAGCGGTGGCCTTACCAATAACCACTGGTGAATTTGCCCCTGGCCAGGTGGGGTTTGGAAGAGTAGATGCTTTGCTCATTTAGTCCCTGTTTTAGATGGAGAAATGAAGGTCCTGATGTTTCCCAAAAGTCAGAATTAGGCTCCATAGCCCAGGGCAGGAATGACCCTGAAGGACCCCGAACCCTGACATGGGCCTCACCCCCAGCTCTGCCCTGGGACACTCTGTTATTACACCAGGGTCTGCTTTCATCCCAGCGCCTTCCTCTTGGCCTGGAACACGTCATTTTGTTATTTCTCCAGAGGGCCTCTGGCTAACCCCCAAAATCAACAGCATGGGCTGCTAAGGAATTAGTGTTAAATTGAGGGGGACAAGGAGAGGTGGTGTTTCTGATTTTAAGGAACAACCGAATGTGGTTTGGTTTACTTCCTTGTAACCCAACCTGGGTCGATTTTACAAGAGCAGTGATCCCAGCACTTGAGGTTAATCTTGACCTGGTGTGCAGGTTACAAATCCACGTAGCACAACTGCAGCCAAGCCTCACTTACTCTAAGGGGTGTGGGGGCTGGGGGGCCTTAACTGTGCATTCTAAAGGAAATGCAGTTTTTATTATCAAGTAAATGCAGTTACAGGCTTGCTGTAATGAAGAATGATGCCTGTTTTTGTCAGCTGAAGGTTTTCTGAGCTGGAAGGACTCTGTAGATAATCTAGTCCAACCCTCCCGTTTTGGAGACAAGGAAACTGGAGCTAGAGTAGGTTAAAGGACTGATTTCTTTGTTGTATGTTTCCTTTACCTAACAAGTGGACAGGCTCTTACCGACGGGCTCTTTTAGGCAGGGAGGTTGGGTAGGGGAGAAGATGATAAAACCAAGTTTCATTCATTCATTCCACAAATATTTACTGAGTGCCTACTAAGTGCTGGGCGCTGTCCTAGGTGCTGGAGATACAGCAGTAAACAAAACAGAAATCCCCGCCTTCATAGAGCTGATGTTCCAGTTGGAGTGGAGCAGTCATAAGAAATCGTAAAGTATGTGCTTGTTAGATGGTAACAAATGCTAGCGGGGGAGAAGCTGAGAGGGAGATGGGGAGAGCTGGAGAGGGTAATTTGAGTGGTCAGAAAAGGCATCGTTGGGAAAGCAACTCCTGAACAAGGAGCTGAGGGGCCATTTGGGGGTGACACATCCCAGGCAGAACAGCAGGTGCAAAGGCCCTGGAGCTGGAGCAGCAGTCAGGAGGCCGGTGTGGCTGCGTAGGCCGTTGGAGACCATTGTCAGCACTTTGGCCCTCACTCTGCGTGAGATCAGGGGCCACTGGGAAGTTTGAGCAGAGAAGTGACACGATGTAATTTGCTTTTAAAAGGATCATTATGGCTTCCAGGAGGAGAACAAACAACGGTGGTGGGGGTGGGGGCGGTTAGATGTTACAAGAGATGGATCTGAGGGTTCTGGACAGACAGGACCTTAGAAAGCAGGCTTAGCAGTGACTTTCTGAAGGGTCACTTTCTTCAAGCTTGAGGACTCTAGTCCAGCAGAGGATGGTGTGAAGCCTGCGTCCCAAACTGCACAGCCCCCTGCTTGGTCCTGGGGTGGCCCCCGAGTGGAGCAGCCGTGCTCCTGTGGCCCGCACGCTCCACGCACCCCCTGCATTCCCTGTCTGGTCTGTCGGGCATCTTCTTTGTCCCCTCCTCAGTCCTGTTACGGGCCCCGCAGCCTAGCGCAGAGTTGAAGAGCTCAGAACGGCTGGATTCAGATTCTAGCACTGTCTACTGCCTGGTTGTACGACCTTGGGCTCCGTACCTGACTTCCTGTTTCAGTTTCCTCATCCGTACGCTGGGGATTATGTTGGTGTTGGTATTTCCTTCACCGTGTTGCCAGTGAGGATTAAGTGTAATGATAACATATATACCCTTAGCACAACGCCTGGCCCACAGTAGGTGTTCAGCAAACATTTATTTTTGTCACCACCATGCGAGGTTCCAGTTGGCCATAACAGTGACGTGATTGATTCCTCGCAGAGTGTGGACGTTGGAGGGGGGAGAGTGCGGATGAGCCCGTATTTGTTGAGGGCCACCACGACCCGCTTGGTGTGTCCTGTGTCTCATTAGATCTCAGGCAGCCCTCTGAGGTGGTGACTGGTATTTCTCTTTCTCAGAGGGAATTGAGAAAGTGACTTGTCCAGGGTCACCCATATGGTAAAATGGCTTTGGACCTAGCTGGGTCTTATCTTTTAAGCCTAGGTTTTCCCTGGTGCACCATTTTATCAGATAACCACAGGTGTGCAGCTACATAATTATTCTTTAAATAATACCTTCTTACTTAGCATTTTGGTTTTCACCAGTAAAATAAAAGCAGCCCTAAACCAATTGATTTCATTTGCACAAAATTCCATAGTAATACAGCTTGAGTATTCCTGATCCGAAAATCGGAAATCTTTTGAAATGTTCCAAAATCTGAAACTTTCTGAGCGCCAATATGATGCTCAATGGAAATGCCCACGGAAGGGTTTCAGATTTTGGCTTTTCGGGTTAGGGATGCCGAACTGGTAAGTATAATGCAAATATTCCCAAATCTGAAACACTTCTGGCCCCGAGCATTTCAGATAAGGGCCACTCAACCTGTGGTAGCCAGTGCCAGTCAGTGAGCAGTATGGTATTAGCAGAATGAATCATTTGAGAACTGGGTATGTTTTAGTCAGGAGGCACATTTGTCTTGACTTTAGGTTTATATTTGATTTCCAGAAGTGTATTTTCAGAGATATTCTCACCCTACCAAAATTTGAGCCAAGTTTTCTTGTCCACAGAAATCATAAATGCATGTTGATCTGGGGGCTCACGTGCATGTTCCAAAGGGGCCAGTTACTGTTTTGGTGGGCAGAGTTCACTCTGCTTAATCAGTTACCGTTAAACCTAGACTCTGTAAACAGGGCAGATTCTTGAAAATTCATTCTTAGTCTTAGGTTTGTCCTCTGGAGAGAGCCAGAGGAGTGCAAAGCACAGCTCACATCAAAATCCGTAAGTGACTTTCTCGAGATGGCGCTCACATGGGTGCCGCAGCCCAGGGAGTTGGTTGGCGTCTCCGGGGAGCCCCTGCTCGGTCTGCACACCCGGCACGTCCCCCACTTGTGCCTCGTGAGCAAAGTAAGCAAGTTCTTCTTGTGAACCTTTGGCTGTTAGTTCAGAGCGTTCAGAGTCTTGCCTTGTCCTAAGGAAGCACGGTCTTGAGAATGGTCCCTGACCTGCGTGCTGCTTAAGGCTTTTATAAATGAAGGCCTTGGCCAGAGAAGGCAGCTCGGGAAATCGGCATGACCTCACCATCTGTCTGCTTCTGCTACCGAAAGAGAAACTCCTCACGCTCTGAGCCGCCTCCAGACTCCGTGCAGAGTGTGGTGGTTAAGAATGTGGGGACACCCAGACCACCTTCCGGCTCCTTCCTGCCTGTCCCTCTCGCAGCAGACCTGGCTGCAGCAGGTGTCTCCCATCTCTCCTCTTCCTCCTCCTCCCCCTCCTCCTCCTCCTCGCTGCTGCAGGGAGGGTGGCCTTGCCACTCCTTTATTTTGATAGGGGCTAAACATTCCTCCTCTACTCTCGTGTATGAGTCCTCCACCAATGGCCTGGGAGCTCCTCTTTTTCATAGTTCAACCAAACTTCTCACATTTCGTCTGGCACGGGTTCAGCAGGGACAGGAGAAAAGAACTGCCATTTATTGAGTCCCTACTACGTATCTGGCACCATGCTAGAGGCTTAACAGACATCCATCCTTTCATCTTACAAACCACCCCGTGGTGGGGAACATTAACATCCCAGTGTACACGTGAGGAAGGGGAGGTGTGGCAGGTTAGGAAGCCTGGCCACGGTCCCTGCATCTACTTTGTCATCCCCAGATACCTCTCCAGGACTGGGCCATGCATGTAGTTGGGACAGTCTCGTGTGTGTCCAAGGGCAGCGTGGCTCCAGGCAGTAAGTAAGCCAGGGCGGGGTTTTCACCCTCGGGTGTTATGGACGGAGCTGGCTGGCTGTCACCCGCTGGTCCTAGGACTGCAGGGTGGAGTGTGGAAGGGAGGAGGTCACTTGTAATGCCAGGACGGGGACAGCGCTGTGGAGGGACGGCAAAGCTTTGTCAGCAGCTGGGCACGCCGGGCATCAGCGGGCGACGTGGGCAGGAAGGTGGAGGGTTTGTATTCCCACTGCGGAGCTTCTTGGTCTTTTCATTCCTAGGAAGAAAACGGCCAGAGGAGTTGGGCCTCGGAGAATGAGAGAAAGGGATAGTTGCAAGTCGCAGCCTTGGCAGGGAATGATGGTGGACAGAAGGAGTGTGTTTGTCCTGTGTTCACACGTCCAGCGTGAGGGCTTAGGGATGGCCTCAGTCCTCACTGGTTGAGCTTCCTGCCCGCTGGGGTCTTTGTGGGGCCCCCTGTGTGCCCTGGAGGGAGGGTCTCTGCAGGACAGGGGCATGGGCGCCTCGTTGGCCTCCACTCCCCACCTGCCTCTTGGGGGTTTCTATCTGGGTGAGAGTTCTGGGTCTGCAGTGTCCCCGTGGCTGCGGAGAAATGGCACGGTAGCTCTTCAGAGCAGTGCGCATTGCTAACGGATCGGAATTGCGCCACTGCCAGACCCACTGGAAAGCAAAGGCAGGAGCTCTGTGTAAAATGCTGCTAAAGTTCTTCTTGATGACCTGGGCCAACCTTCCACGTGCCACTGTACCCACAAAAGAGGTTCCCGGTTTTAACAGGAGAGCCCCACCTTGCTAAATTTTAGAGTTTGCGACTCGATAGGGTTGCTCGAGACTCTTGCTTTTCCCTGTCGTAGGTTTACATTAACCAGGAAATTTACTCTTAATATTTAAACCCCTTTGCTGTCTTTCTGAACTACAATATTACCCAGCCTGTGGCTGACTGACACCGCACACTGACGAAAATTAAGTGCCTAAGAATTATCTCAAACTAATGATATATTTATGCATTGTAGGTTATTTTGAATTTCTAGACTGTTAAGAGTTGCTTAATAGGTTAATAGTTTTAATCTATTAATCTAATCTTTTCTGCTTGACTGTTTATTAAAACATATCAGTGATACATGACAGAAATGGAAGTGCAGATAATGCTGGGGGTTATTAAGGAACGGGTGATGCAGGAGGGTGGGAAACTTGGGCAGAACGGTAAGTGCAGACACAGGCCTCCTGCGGTGACCGTGGCCCTGGGTGTTACTCCACGTTCTCTGTCCCGGCTCTCCCGGCCGGCTTTCCCCCGTTATGGTCTCTGTCCTGGTTGCTAAATACAGGAAACTTTATATCTGAAGGACACGTCGGAGCACAGCAGCGTTTGAGACACACGAGGGAGACGGAGAGGTTCTAACAGCAAGCACCAAGCCCAGGCACTCTTGCCGTGGAAAACACAGAACCCTTCATTCTCTTTAAATTTCATTTCTCTGTTACTTTTAGCATCTAGTACGTACCCGGTGCTGTCTGGATACTAAAGAGACAGCAGGAAACAAGGGAATACACTTCTCATTTCTTGGAGCTTCTGGCGTTTAATCATTTATTTGTTCATTCATTCAATGAGTGTTTTTATTATTTTCTCTTCTTTTGAGAAAGGAAAACAAAAATTATCCAAATGGGTAAAAAGCCCTGACTTTGGAGTCAGGCAGACCTGGTGGGATTCTGCTTCTGTCCCTAGGAAGCTGTGAGACAGTGAAAAAGTCACTCTTTTTCTCTGATCTTTGGTTTTCTTATCTGAAAAACAAAAAATGCCTACTGTGTAAGGCATTGTGCAAAGCAGTGAGCCGGTGTGTGTGGGGGGTGTGTAAAGCACTGCCCCTGGCATGTCATAGCACTTAATATGTCAGAGCTGCCCTTGGCATCACCCTCCATGTTATTTGTGTCATTCGCGCCATCACTGTCGTCACCACTGGCATCACCTGCGCCCTGTGTGCTGGTGTGTTTACGTCTGGTCATTTTCTGTTTGTAGCAGTCGGCAGACCTTAGCTGACACCTGCCAGGTGGCCAGGCACAGGGACACAGAAAGCAGTGGGTAGAGCCCTGGCCCCTGGAGGTCTCCAGGACCACATGGAATCAGCATCTTTTGTGAAATGGTACAGAAATTGTGCCCAGAAACAAAGTTGTCTGACTCCCGGGCGCCCAGCATTACCTAGGACTCTTCCTCCAACATGCCTGGCCCGTGGCACGTCTTTGGGCCTCAGATCCACTGTTAAGTTATTGGTTGTGTTGTCCCAGGCTGCAGGGTTTAGTGGCAGTGGCACCAGGACAGGAGCCAGAATTGTTTTCAGACTCAGCTTATCACTGAAGGTTGTGTGGCCTTGGGCGTGCCCTTCCTCCACCTGTGTGCCCGGCATCGCGCTGGGGTGGGGGATACGGACGTGAACAAAATAGACCCGGACCTTTCTGGGCTTGGGTTTCCCCGTCTGGCCCCAGGGCTCTTGTGGCAGAGTGGGACTGGGCACTGTTCGGTGAGACCCAGAGGAGGAGATTTGTTTCTGAAACCTCCCCAGGCAGATTCTGCAGGCACATTGGGCTCACCAGGCACACTAGCAGTGAAGAGCAAGAACAAAGCCGGAGAAAACCAAAGGTAGCGTCCGTGGTTTACAGACTTCACGGCTTCGGAGCCATTTCTCCAAATTTGGTCTCACAGAGTCCATTGGTTTCCAGCGGCTGCTGAAATAAATTCCCACAAATGGGGTCACTTTAAACAACAGAAGTTTATTCTGTCACAGTTCTTGGGGCCAGAAGTCCAAGATCAAGGTGTCAGCAGGGTTGAATTCCCTCTGGAAGCTCTAGTGGAAAATGTGATCTTTGCCACTTCTGTTTGGGCGGCTGTCGGCATTCCTTGACTTGTGGCCGTATCATTCCAGTCTCTACCTCCGTGGGCATGTTGCTGCCGCCTCTTCTCTGTAACTTCTCTTCTGTCTGTCCCAAATCTTTTTTTGTCTTATAAGGACACTTGGTATTGCATTTAGGGGCCACCTAGATAATCCAAGGAAAAGCTCAATCTCAAGATCCTTAACTTAATTATACCTGTAAAGGCCCTTTTTCCAAATAAGGTTAACATTCGCAGTTTCTGGGGATTAGGATGTGGGCATATCTTTTAGGGGGGCACCGTTCACCCCACTACAGGGAGAAAGAAGCCCACATCTTTGTAAAGCAAGAAGCAAAGCTGTGCACATTGAAGAAGGAGGTAATAGGCGTCTTAGAGCCCTTTTCAACACCACCCTTCCCATTCTGGCCTCATGGGTGCTTTTGAGAGCCACTGCTGTGGAACTCCTGACCTTCGAGGAACTTACTTTGAGAATCATTGCCGTAGAGAAAGGCCAGCACTCCTGGAGAGCTTCCTGGGCAGGGACCAACTTGGCCTGGCTTCTCTCCCGACAGACTGGTGCAGTTAGTAACCAGTGACCACAGCACGTACGTACTGAAAAATATCATTTTAATGCCCGAGTTTGGATTTTATGTTGAAGTGTGACTCGGGTTAAATATAAAATTCATAGCATATCTTGAGCAACTATTTTGTAGTTATCTATATATAAATCTATTTTACAGCGACACAAATAGAATAGATTATGGAGTGTCAGCATGTAGATAGATTCCAAGTGCTTTTTCACTAATATACCTAATGATTCGTGCTGAGAATATCCAAGGGCTCCACTGTACATTTAAATGGATATAATTAAAATAATGAGCTCTATTTTAAAAAATGATATATGAAAAAAAATTTTTAAAGAAGTTAGAAGGAGCTGCACCACTAATTCAAAGTGATATAAGTACTTCTGCAATTCCATTGTTATTAGGACACCTAATTAAATGGAAAGCATCTGAGAAAAGCAACATTTGGGCTTGTAAATCTAAAGTGTGAAAGCCGGGGAAAGAGCAGTTGCCTGAGTCCTCGGCGAGGCAAAAACTCAAGGGCTTCAGGTTCAAGGCAGTGGATGGTTGTGTGCTGTCGTGCCCGTGGGTGACAGAGGGTGGCTTACATAGTCCCCACCTTCTGGGGGCTAAGTCGGGAGTCTGGCTGGTCGTAAGCTGCAGCTGCATTTGTTAGTGTGGCCTCTGATTCATTCGGAGTGGGTCGTGTCGTGTGGGTGCAAGAACTAAGGGGCAGCTGTTTTCCCATGGGAGGAAGCCATTCCCCTGTCCCCACCCCTAAACCCTAGGTGTTAGAGGCACTCCAGGTGACCTGAGGCAGGTAGATCAGTGGAAAGGACAAACGATGGGATGTCAGGAGACATGGGTTTGAGTTCGGCTTTGCTCCATACTCTGTGCTTTGGCGAGGGCCTCTCCTGTGATACGTTTATGTCTGGGCCTGGTGCAAGGATGGCCGTCCATTTTGCAAACCCGTCCCAAGGACCCACTCACCTGTTCGGTGGGCCCCATAGGGGTGTGCATACCAGGAGGCAGGTATTCTTTTGGTCATTCAGCAAATACAGCACTTATGGAGTACTTACTGTGCGCCTACTGGATGCCGGGAGTACAGCAGTGCACAAGACTCCCAAGGGCCCACCTGATCTTAGGGCAACTTGGTGAGTCAATTAACAGACAAGGTATTTTCAGAGAGCTGCCAGGGCTGCAAAGGAAATAAAACGAGACAGTGAGCTAGAAGCTAGACTGGAAGGGCAGAAAGGTGACCAGTGAGCTGAGATGAGGCCATTAGAACGCCGTGGGAGGACGGCTGTCAGAACGTACCTAGGTGTTTAAGGAAGACCCGAGCAATCCGGGAAGGCTTCCCAGAGGCGATGATATCATCGTGAACCAGTATCGCCATCACAATGGCAGCTGCCATCTGTGGTGCCAGCCCCAGCTGGGTTCCTTGTAGGCATCGTCTCCCACCCCCACAGCTGGCAAGGGTCATGGTCCTCCTCTAACAGACGGGGAAACTGAGGCCCGGAGAGGACAGTCTCTTGCTCAAGGTTGTAAGGTGTGTGGGTGGGCGGATGAGAGTTCGGCCCAGCCTCCGGCTCCAGCAGATCCTCCTTCCCCAGCAGGGGGCCGTGGTGCTGGGGGGGACCTCAAAGTGGGCGGGGACACTGAGTCTGTTCAGGTGGGATGGTAAGGTGCCCTCAAGGCCTCAGGCTGAACTTCAGAATGTCGGCCGTGAGGGGGTTCTGGGTGGGGGGCCTGTCCTGTCCCCTCCCCTCCCGTCTCTGTGCCCAGCAAGCCTCAAGGACTAACTGACACTGGCTCCCACGTGGTCTCCACTGGGGAACAGGAATGTCAGCAGCTTCCTTGACCGCCCAGCTGGGATGTTGCTAAACGTGGTTCGCTACCAGCTTCCACCAGCCGGCCACCTCTGCTCCATGAGTGGCTCTGGGCAGGGTCCGCACGCCCTCACAGGCCTATATCCCATGACCAAGAGTGGTAGAGCTGGGATTCGAACCCCCACCCATCTAACTCCACAGCCCATGCACGGACACTGTGCCATGTAAGATCCTTCCCTTGGGTCCTCTGCACGCTCCCCTCCCCTCCCCTCCCCTCCGTGATAAGGTCGTAGGTGCCCAGAGAACATCTCTGCTGGTAGCAGTGTTCCGGGTCCTATTTAGACATCACCTTGTTGTCTCTGCATCGCGGTGCTGGGGGTGCGGACCATGGTTGTCCCCATTTCATGGATGTGAAGACTGAGGCTCTGAGGGGTGAAGTCACTTACATAGGAACCAGCAACTGTAGAGTGGCCGTTCCCAGATCTGACCCAGGGATGACCTGACTTCCAGACGTGGTATCCATCTTGTGTCACTTCATGACATCACGTGAGGCTCTAATGCCTATCCCGATGGGAACTCTCCACCCCCAGGACATCCCCTTTTGCTGGCCTGCAGGGATCTCCTCCCTCTCTAATTCCACATCTGTCCTCTTGTGACTTGTCAGACCTGCCGATTCTGCTTATTTCTTGGGGCCTCACAGATCTTAGGGGCTTCTCTGCCCTGTGGTGACCCTGCAGCCAGGCGGGGCCGCGCTCCCCCGAGATGGGGTCGGGGGTGGCTCTAGCTTTGGACACTGTTCCCCCACAGAGGCAGCAAAGCCAGGGAGCCCCATCCTCCCGCTCGCCCACGTGCACCTTGCTGTGAACTCTCTTCTGGATGCTGGAGGTCGGGCGTGGGTGGCGTGGGGCGGCCGCGGCTGTGGGTGGGGAGGCTCTGCAGGCTTCTCTCCCCGTACAGCTGCGTCTCAGCTAAGAGCCAGGATGGCTGCGCCAGGTCCCAGGCTCACCTCTGGCCGCACACATGACTTTGGACATGTTACTACACTGCCCACGTGCACCTTGCTGTGAACTCTCTTCTGGATGCTGGAGGTCGGGCGTGGGTGGCGTGGGGCGGCCGCGGCTGTGGGTGGGGAGCCTCTGCAGGCTTCTCTCCCCGTACAGCTGCGTCTCGGCTAAGAGCCAGGATGGCTGCGCCAGGTCCCAGGCTCACCTCTGGCCGCACACATGACTTTGGACATGTTACTACACTGCTCAGTGCCTCAGTTTCCTGGACTGTAAAATGGAGGTGGTACCGAGACTTACCCCGCAGGGTCGCTACCGAGAATGAGGGGAGTTAGTTGGTTAGAGCAGCGCCTGGCACACGGGAGGCTCTGTTGAAGTGTTTCTTAAATAAATTAAGGAAATGAATTCTGAGGCGATGGAATCATGCAATTTTATATTTCCGGCTGCAGAGAAGGGCAAACGTTCAGACAGTGTCTGGTGGCCTTGACGTGGCAGACACACGAGGAGGTGGCATCACTGGGCCCCCTGCGTGCCAAAGGTGCTCCCAGCGTGTCATTAATAGTAACAGTGACCGTGTCTCGAGGGCAGTTACAGGCCAGGCACTGTGCTGAGTGCTTAGTTGACTGAAATGTGCGTGACAGCCCTGTTAGCTCCGTTTGCAGTTGGGGAAACTGAGGCTCAGGGGTCGGGTGTCTAGCTCAAGGCACACAGTGAGGAAGTGGCTGCCTGGTTTTCCCCTGCGTGCCTCTTCACTCCTGTTCCGTCCGTCTGCGTCCTGGCCTCCCGTGTTAGTCCGCTTGGGCTGCGGTAGCAATACCGTAGACTGGTGGCTTGATTAAACAACAGAAATGTGCTTGCTCACGGTTCTGGAGCCTGGAGGTCCATGGTCAGGGTGCCAGCCCGGTTGGGATCTGGTGAGGGCCCCTTCCTGGCTGCAGAGGGCCACCTTCTCGCTGCGTCCTCAGATGAAGGACAGAGCAGTCTCTCTCTTCTTACAAAGCCACTAATCCTATCGTGAGGCTTCTACCCAGATGACTCATTTAACCTCAGTTATTTCCTAAAGACCCTGTCTCCAGATACAGTCACACTGGGGGATAGGGCTTCACATGAATTTTGGGGAGGGACACAGTTCAGTTCCTAGTACTTCCCTGTGGTCTTTCTCTCTCCACTTGTTAGCTGAGGCCTTCCGTCTCGCCCTCTCTCTCTTTGCTCAGTTTCCCAACTTTTCTCCACCCTGGGAGAGAGCTGAAGCTGGGAGGGACAGCAGACATGGTAAAACCCGTGCTCCCGTGATAGGGGGAGCTGCTGCCCGAGGCCACACAGCAAGCCCACGTACATCCAAGGTCAGGGCCCAGGTCTCTGCCTCCTGGCCCGGCACCTCCACTGTGCTCCAGTTGGTGCTGGTGTCCCTGGAGTCTGGGCCTTGAAATTCACGCTCCACGTTCTTCTCCAGAGGAGGGGACAGGGCTGGATGTGTTAGTGCAGCATCCCCAGGGCTGGATCCTGACTCAGTTTCCCTGTATGTGTGTGCCTTGGCTTCCCCACCTCAAAAACAGCAGTCATGGAGACACTTCCCTTTGCCAGAAGCCTGTGGGGCCCTTAGAGTAACACAAGAGTCACGTTGGAAGGGGATGGTTCAGGAGTGGATGGTAGGGACCCGGTTTCATGCCTTGGCCTGCCTCCAATTTTGTGTACAGCCTGAGCAAGTCACAGCTCTGCTCTAGGCCCAGTGTCCCTGTCACGAAGCTTTATGACACATGCCTTGCTCACTTCAATACTGACCTCATTATCTTGATATTTTCTGATGTTTGAAGAGCCACCTACATGCTGAAACATTGGCTCCGTGACACTTCAGCCACGTGAGCTTTCTGTTGCACTGTGGTTTCCCTGTGTATAGAACAGGAGCGGGGAAGAGCGTGGATGCCCTCGGGAGCCCTCCTGCCTGGGAACAAAGGCACCAGCACTGGACACTTTGTGGGCAGCAAATCACTTAAGCCCTTGCTGCTTGAAGTGCAGTTGGAGCACCGGCAGCGCTGGTCCCACCCGGGAGCTTGTTAGAAATGCAGACTCTCAGGCCTCACCCCGCACCGGCTGTGCCAGAATCTGCATTTTGCCAAGATCCCCAGCCAGTCTGTAAGCACATCAAGGTTTGACAAGAACTGATTTCAACCAGCCAGAGGTGCCCTTTTAGGTCTCTCGTAATTCCAGTTGTGATTAAGTACAAATAAGTGGCAGGTGAGGCAGCTGGGCACATCTGTACCTCTTCAGACCTCAGTTTCCCCAACTGTAAGATGGATGGAGTTGGAGCCGTATCAGCCCAGTGGTTTTCAAACTGTGTTCCCTGGAGCCCCAGAGTTCCCTGGAGGCGCCTCGGGGGCTGCCATGGGGGCGTGTAGGAAGCTAATTGGGCTGGGGGCCTGCCATTCACTATATACACAGCCTTGCGTGTCTCTGTGGTGTCCTGGGCTGGTAGGCTCCCTTGTAGGTCTGGGAGTGGGTCTCGGGTCCACCCTGAACATACTCTCTTCTTCTCCAGGGAGCGCTTGAAGCGCAGCCAAAAGAGCACCAAGGTGGAGGGTCCAGAGCCGGTGCCGGCTGAGGCCTCGCTGAGTGCCGAGCAGGGGACGATGACGGAGGTGAAAGTGAAGACGGAGCTGCCCGATGACTACATCCAGGAGGTGATCTGGCAGGGCGAGGCCAAGGAGGAGAAGAAGGCGGTTGGCAAGGATGGGACCGGCGACGTGCCTGCCGAGATCTGCGTGGTGATCGGTGGCGTCCGCAACCAGCAGACCCTTGGTGAGTGCCGGTCCTTGACGGTTGGGGCTGGGGCCAGGGTGGGAACATGGAGCCTGGCATCTCTGCCGCTTCCCTGGCTGAGGGCTCCCCTCCGCCTTCAGGGGGAGATCTAGGCTCCTCAGCCCTTGCCTTTGCTTGTGCAGCTCTCGTCTGGAGAGTTCTTCTCTTTCTTTCTAATGTGGCACAACCCTACCCATTGCTCAAGACCTTGTTTAAGTCAAATGCCTGGCACCTTCTGTGGGCCCAGCGAATCCCTATGCGTGGGGGCTCCCACAGCCCTGGCGGGTCTAGCACAGCCCTTCTCGCTCGCTGTGCTAAATGCCTGTCGGCTTTCCCCCTGCCTTGAGGGAGGGAGGTCCCAGCGCAGGTCCTGCCCAGAGCAGATACCCAGTCAGGGTCGGATCAGTGACAGACGGCCCCTGCCCCTGCCTCTCCTGGCCGGGGCCAGGCCCCGAGGAGCTCCGCGGAAACTGGCATCTCAGTAACGATTTCTCGCCCTCAGGTCCCCAGCACGAGCCAGGGCTCCCCATCAGGGGTCCCTGCACGACTGCCAGGTTCACAGGCACAACCGCCCACAAGGCCCAACAAATAGGAGGATTTAGCGTAACAGAGATGAGCCAGCGGGACAGGTGGCGGGGACCGCGTCCAGCCGGAGAAGGCAGGCTGCGTGTGTGGGGGGCTGCCGCTCTCCGTCCGCTGTGCTGGTGGCGGCTAGGTGGGGTTACAGGCACAGCGCTGCCACATCTCTGGGCAAGCCACACCCTAGAAATGAAAATTTGATGTGAATTCTTTTGGCTTTAGATGTTGGCAACTAATTCATCTTTTGAGATCGGCCAAACAGAACGCATCTGTGGGTCGGAGTGTCTGTGGGCGCAAGTTTGCAAGCCTGGTCTGTGAAATGAAGTCCACGTTCCTCAGCCAGAGGCCTTGCCTGGTCCTGGCCCCAGACTTCCATCGTCTGCGCCCTCCTCTGCGTTTCCCATGCCCGGTGTGTTCCTAGAAGTGTTGCCGCCGCCTTCCTCTCCGCTGCCCTTCCCGGCCCAGCTCTGGCTCACCTCCGCCCGACGTGCAGGCGTCTCTGTCTTCCTGTGTGTGGCACCCCGGGCCTCATGGGGACGTTCACTGTGTCTGTTTCTGGGAGTTTAGACTCAAGTCCTGTTGCCTGTTCTTCCCAGCTGCTGTGAATCAGCCTGGAACTCCCTTTCCCAGCTGTTCCTCTGCTCCTGGTGGCCGTCATCAGCCCCACCTGGGGCATTGCACACTTCCCCTGACCCCCAAAGGCCATGTCTTTGTGTCTCCCTGCCCGGTATTACCTGCCCTCCGCTCTGGCCACCAGGAGGGAAAAACAAAACACTGACCGTGTCGCTCCCTTACTTCTAAACCTTGGAACTCTCCACTGTCTCTAGAGTCTGGAATGTGTCATCTAGACCCTCCATAACCTGGGCCTTCTAGCCCGTTTCTTGCTTCTGATCTTCCCAGGACTTTCATTTAGTGCAGTCTACTCTTCCTCTACTTTCCTCATGCTGTTCCCTCTCCCAGGAAGGCCTTGCCCATTTCCACATGCCCAAATCTAACCCATCCTTTAAGGCCAACTCTAGTGCCGCCTCCTCCCAGAAGCCTTCCTTGGTCTCTTCTGGTCAGACTGGTCTGTTTCTATCCTGCCCTTCACTTGCGGCACTTCCCACTATCTCTTTAGATTACAGAGGCCCTGTCTGTGCCTGGAGATTGGGAGCCCCTAGAGGTTGGAGCTCCAGGACCTGCCTGATTCATGTCTCCATGCTCCCCCCGTCCCCGTCCACCTCACAGTGCCTTGTAAAGTATTGGCTTCTGGGAATGCTGATGCTGACATCGGTGCTGTAACTGTTAGGATGGGACTGGGTTATGCTGCAGTAACAACAGACCCTCAGAGTAACAAGAGATCTTGATAGCTCAGCACCACAAAGGTTTATTTCTAGCTCGCACTGCACGTCCACACCACACGTCCACCGTGAACACGGGCCTCCCCTCTGCTCTGGACCCAGGCTAAATGCAGTCATCGTGTGGAATGTTGCCAGCCCAGTGACGGAGGGAAGGCGAGCTCTGGAAGGACTTGAGCTGGCAATTAACTGCCGTAGCCACAGTGAGAGATGTTAACTCCGCTCACAGTCATTGGCCGCACAAGTCACAAGGCCCCACCCAACCTCAGAGAGGCCAGGAAATGCCATCCTGCCACGTGACAGAAAGGGAGTGAAGCAGGAATGTTTGGGGAGGAGCAGGAGTGACAGCAGTGCTGAATGAGAGAGCGAGTGTTTTCAGGGGCCCTCGCCTGACCTCCCCTCATCAGTAGTGACTCCCTGAGGCCAAGGACGGTGCTAATCACTCGGGGATTTGTTAGCTAATGGAAGAGAGGACGTGCGCCTGCTCCCTTCGGTGTGTGTGTGTTAAGACGCTAAGCTGTGAGCTAACCCGGTAGCTGTCTATGCCCTCCACCGGGAGGTGCCAGGGAAGGGGCGTTGCATCTGAATCTTGGGATGGAGCCAGCGGTCAGGATTCAGCGGGGAAAGCGGCCCGGGAAATGTTGGGAGTCTTCCCTGGGCCAGCTGCCCGCACGGTGCAAGCCCCGGGGCCCTCCAGCCTCGTGCCAGCCGCCGAAGCTGGTGTCCAGCTCAGCTGCCGCTCACCAGCAGGGTCCTCGCGGAGCTGTGCCTTAGTGTCCTCATCTGTTAAATGAGGTGTGTCCCCTGTCCTGGCCACCTCACAGGTGTGGGCACGCAGAGCAGCCGTGGGAGGGAACCGTGTTGCATGCAGAGGATGAGCTGGGGTCCTCGGGCTCGGAGTGACTCAGGTTCTAGGACTTAGTAGGTGTGCTACCTCTGGCCGGTTCCTTGTCCTGTCTGTGCCTCAGTTCCCACAATTGCAAATTCTTGGGGTTATCTGAGGCCACAAGAAGATAATGCATGCAGAGGCTCAGCATCATGCTTAGTAAACGGTGAGCTGTTATTCTTGGTAGCACCAGTATTAATAGCATAAAGTATCTCTTCAAGGGGAAGGAGTAGTAACCGTTTCTGCTTTTCTTCCCGTCTTAGAAGGAAGTCGGTGTGAAACAGACAAACAGTGGCGCGGGGAAGAAAGTTGGTGCTGGGTAAGGTGTCAGAAGACGCGGGTTCTAAGTGGGCTTCAGCTTTCTCACCTAGCTGGACAGCGAAGCCTGCTCAGCCCCTGCCGTCCTTCTAGAACTGCCTCCCTCGGATTCAGGGACTTGGAGCACCTTGTCAAACTTTGGGGTAACCTGTTTGTGGCAGGCCCTTGTGAAAAAGATATATAAGCCCCAGTGGCAAGTTATAAGTGGAGCCACCGGTTTGGAGTCCTACCAAAGCAGGGCCTGGTGTTCCCCGCTGGTCATGGTGGCTCATCTTGCATGGTGAAGGCAGGCCTTCCTGCCCGAGGGTGTCAGAGGAAGCCAGCTTGACCTCATCATAAAAAATCAATGTTAGCGTTGAGCCTTTTGAACTCATTCATCTCAAGATGGCAAGTAGATTTGTCTTGTGGTCCAAGTCCAAGCAGTTGCTACTGGCTGTTCTGTGTTAAAGATTCTAAAGGGTAGTGTGATCGATTGTTGATGTCTGCCCTGGATGTAGAAGTGGGTAGTGGGGCTACACATGCTATCAATTGGACACACTTGAGCCCCTCATTTTATAGAGGGGCAGGCAAAAAGAGCTGCCCAGGGTCACTCAGCAGGTCGGGGACATTTTCTTCCATGTCAGGAAGGGCCCACTCTACCTCATGGCACCAGCCTCCTACCCGCTTCTGAAAGTACAGCAAGTAGAGAAAGCACTCCTGGGACCCAGCTGGGGGTGGGATGCTGGTTACAGCCGTGCCTTTAAGCAAGCTCATGCCACAGTGTGCTTCTGTGCCCTGGGGCTGGGCGTGGGGGAGTTAGCATGTTCCTGAGGCTCTTGGCAGGGGAGTGCCTGGTTAGCAGAGCCAAGGGCCTCCTGAGTACTTTGCTCGCCCAGCCTCACTCAGGCCTCAGAGACGGGGCTCTGTTGCTGAATAGAATGGTGTCCCTGTTTGGTCACCCAGTGCTGTGCCGTGAGGGAGCCTCCCCAAGTCCACACTGGCCCTTTAATAGCCATCAGACAAACAATGTTCCCAGTGACACAAACATTATCTAAGGCACTTCCCTTGGAGGAGCTCGGGTCATGGGCACGTGGATGGCATTTGGCAGCTCCTCGGGCTGGGACTGTGGAGGGGCGTCAGTGCCCAGGAGGCTGGCTGCC
Organism: Eulemur rufifrons; assembly: GCF_041146395.1. Classification (NCBI taxonomy): domain Eukaryota; kingdom Metazoa; phylum Chordata; class Mammalia; order Primates; family Lemuridae; genus Eulemur; species Eulemur rufifrons. The sequence goes on from NC_090989.1 coordinate 267,684,230, forward strand.
AAGTCTGCAGTGGCTGCTGCTACTTCCCTGCTGCCCAGAGAATCCTTGTCTGAGAAGGGCGTCTCTCACTCTTAGAAAGAACGTCACTGCCATTGGAGCTGCTGTAGGGTTTAGGGGCAAGACCCAGAGCTTCCTTTTTTAGCAAGAAGAACAGAGGTCATACTAAACTTGCTGACTTTGTTGGATAAAACCAGAAGTGAAAGGAAGTGAGTTAACAGTTGCCTTTGCCCTCCTGACAAGCTGCACGAGCAGCTCTGCACAGCGGCCCCAAGAAGGAGCAGCAGAGCCACACTTGAGGTTGCAGGAGCTCCTCCTCTGTGAGGAACGATAAAGTGTAAGACGCTGCCATTGCTACTGCCCGATTCCATGTTCATGGCAGGCATTGCTAATTGATTACTGTACACTGCTCCAACAATGTACCTCAGAATCCTTCTCAACACAGTGCACTGAGAAGTCACAGCCAGTCAGCTAGAATTGAAAAACTGGAAAACCTACTTGCCATGCTTGTCCTTGAGGAAGACAAGGCAAGCTGGGTTTACAATGAGGGCATCAGGGATAGTTTCCTGGCTCCAAGAGACAGGGATGCCAGGATCTCATTATGATGGTCAAAATGTACTTTCAAGCAGTGTGTGTTCTTCCCTGTGCTGTGAGACTGTTGGTCCTTGATCTGGAGGTGGTTCCAGGTGAGGGAGCCCAGGGAGAGCCGCAGGGGCCTAGAGACCTGGGGGAGGGGTCCCGAGATTCCCCAGTGGCGGTGCAGGAGCCCGTGGAGGGAGGGAGTGGCCCAGACTCAGCTGGGCTCCTCTTCGGATGAGGGTCATGGGCCAACCATGGTATTTCCAGAGAGTTAGCTCAGTGTGGGAGGAGCCCCCCAGAAAAGCCATGGGCTGTTTGTCCTGGGAGGAGAGACTAAGGACAGTGAGGGGATGAGGAGATGTATGGTAGAGTTTAAATGGTCACAGCGTGTAGTATTTTGCAGGGGACAGACGGAGCAGGCACATTCCAGGTAGCTCCAACCGATACAGAGAAGTCACCAGGAGGGGGGATTTCAACTCAGTGAAAGGAGTGACTTTGTGATTGTGGGAGCTGTTCGGCAACTGGGAACAGGCCTGCGAAGGAGTGGGTTCCCTGTCCCCGACGTAGGTGGTCGGGGAGGTCACTGGACGGGTGCAGGAAGCGGGAAGTCAGGGTTCGGATAGGCGGGAGATTGGATTCTACAAGGATGTTTCTAGGCAGTGAGCTTTGGGCACCAAGGCATGGGGGTGTTTCCCCACACATGGGGCTGTCTGGGGAGCCGGGCAAGGAGGAGGAAGGTGGTGGCTGGGCCATGGCCCTGGAAGGAGCAACGGAAGAGCGTGACAGCCATTCAGACATGGCCACGTGGGTCTCAGCCCGCGACAAACCCAAGCGGCGTAGGTGCCAGGTCCTGCTTCACAGTGCCAGCTGATAGTTCGTTTCCTGTTTCAATAGGTTGTTGGCAGAGCTTCGCGCCTGAGCCTGCCAGAACCAACACTCAGCTCTTTGCTGCAGCCGCTTGGAAAGGAAGGCTCCTGGCCCTCCTCCCGGGCGCGTCCTGTCTTTGCTACTGACTCTTCGTCTGTGCTCTGAGGTGGGAAGGGGGTCCTGGTTGGAGGGCCCCTGTTGGAAAGGGCCCCTGGGCTGTAAGTCAAGAGATCCAGGATCTACCCTGCTGTGGGGCCTTAGATAAATCCCTTAACCTCTCTGAGCCACAGTGTCTTGAATGGTGAGTGGGTATAGTAAAAATCTGCCCATCGTGACAGCAGAATTGTTGGGGGCAGAGTGAAGTCATACGTATGAAAGTGTTTTTAAACGGGAACAAAAAGTGCAAAACAGATGCTACGGGTATTAGCTGAAGCCTCAGGCTGCAGGTACCGCGGGGGTTACCTCTGGAGGGACAGGAATCTAAAAGGCCAGTGGTTTCAGACACTCTTTGTTCACTGCCACCTAAAACAATTTTGAAAAACTGTATATCCTCTTTCACATGTTTGAGTTGATATCTAACATTTTTATCCAAAGTTTAATCGCAAAGGATATCATTTCCAGAATATTCTGTAAAGAAAGAAAAAGGTGGCATTTTGGAAATAAAACTGTGAACCACTCTTTTAAATGTATCCAAGGGATTCAAACACCTCTGCTATTTGATAGCCGCCATCATCGCTTAAAAAACATACGAAAAAGCTCATCTTTAGCAGTCAGAAATTTTACGTCTTTCCTTCTCTCCTTGAACTCATATTTCCAGTCCACTTCCCCCACAGGATTTCATCCTAATGTAATATATTTTTTATGCTTGAAAGTCCTTTATTGATCAGTGTTTCACACTCATCTGCCACAATAAGATGTACATAAATTGAAATTTCTAAAAAAAAAAAATTTCCTGGGATCATAAAGCTCTACATTCTAAAGCACTTTTTTTCCCCAGATTGAGTTGTTGTTGTTAGCATATAATTCATCAAAAACAAATTTGGATAAATAGTAAACGTAAAAGTAAAAGAATTATTGAAAACGCACCCCTTAATGAAATGAATAGGGCTTTCTTTCTTTCTCAGTTGGCTCATGTATCTGTGAATTAATATTTCTTACTGCTAGAAGGAGACAGGATTCGGCATTAATTCCTGTGTTTGGGGTTTTGTGGGTGTGAGTGCCTGGAAAGCCCGATCACATTTGCGGAGCTGGCGCCGAATGGAGTTCCGTGTTGCAGTGTCACTCAATTCTTTGAACTGCTTCCAAGTTGTACGCCAAAAATCACACGGGGGTCTATCATCAGACAGTATTTTTAATGGTCTCTTCACTGACAACTCCATTATATCCTCCTCCAATTTTGTTGAAAGCAGAGAATTGGAAACGACCCGATTCAAAAGAGGAGAGTTGTTCCTGGTCATTAGATCCGCTCACTTTCTGTGCCTGACGCTGATATTTTGGGTCATCTCTTTGCTCAGAGCCCCGAGCTTTTCATCCCCTGGGGGAAGTCACCATGGCAGGATTGGGGCGGGGGGTGAAAGAATTACCTTTTGTTTGTAACGTGGGAGAAGGGTGACCGTGCAGATGGAAAAGAGAACGGGTGAGTGGAGTCTCCCCACCTGCCATGTTCTCTGGCGTGTTGATTTTAGGAAAGAACGTGTTTGGAAATTGACAGTTTTTCCAAGACTGCTTGTGCTCACATACCCCTGGGAGCAGCCTCGACACATCCCCAGGGCATTGTGTTTTACTGGGAAGACCCCGCGCCAGAGGACATTCAGTCTGAGGCCAAGCCCCAGAGAGCCTCAGGAAACCCACTTGTCCACGACTTCCCTCTCCAAGTCCCCCGTCCTCCGGCAAGCCCTGGGCGCAGCTCCTCTTACACCTTCAAACCAAGAGGGCTGGGTGCTCCTAAATGTTTGATCTGTGAGCAGCGGCTCCTGGAAGACTCCCAGCTGAATGCAACACCACGGGTCGTAAGGAACCGTCTCTGTCCCCACCCTCGGTTGCTCTTCTCTCCCGCACCTGCTTTGGCTCTCTGTCTTGTTGCCTTGTGTATCCTGAGAGGTGTCCATGCTTCTCTGGAGCCAGCGGGTGCTAATGGTAGGAGTGGAGGGCTGCTGCCCCACGTTGCTCCTCAGAGGACTGTCTTCTCCTAGCTGTCTGCCCACTTCTCCCTTCCATGACCTCGGGCACTAGACCCGCCTGGCCTCTCCTGGTTTGTCCAGTGCTCCAGGGAGGGAGCCAAGGTCTCTGCCAGGTGCTTATGAAAAGTGCCGGCCGGGAGCTGTTAACGCTGATTTGTCGGGATGGGAACTGTGGATCCTTGTTGCATCACCAGTGGCAGCAGGGGTGGGAGAGGAAAAGGCTAAGCTCCATGTGCTTGCCAGCCCTGCCCGCTGTCCCTAGCAGCCCATCCCTGAAGGAGGCACAGAGCTCACCTGGCATCTAGCAAGTGACATGGCATGGTGTCAGTAGGATGGCTCTGGGGCCCTGAGGGTTCCTCACCAGCCACTAGCTGAGTGACGCCAGCCCTAGACGGCCTGGCTGCTGGAACCCTACGCTCATCCTGGAAACGGGTGTTGAGTTGCCCCAGCCTCCCGAGGACTTCCGGGAAGAGGGAGGATGGAAACGAGACCCGATGTGCTCCGTCAGTGGTAACGTCCCCAAGCACCGTATCTGCCTGGCACTTTCCAAGGGGCTGTGTGGCTCGGGAGCAAGTCAGATCTCAGCGGTCTTGCGCTATGTGTCCCCTCTCTGCTTCTTGCTTCCTTCATCTGAAAATGGGGATAAAGATCGCCTGTATCTGCTGGCGTTGTGAGGGTGACCTGAGTCTGGGTCCTGCTGCTACGAGTTGGCAGTGTGAACCGGGGAGTTGCGGCTCACACCTGCCCCAGCCTCCGCTTCCTCACCTGGGCAGTGGGGTCAGAGGCCAGTCCGTGCAGAGACACTTGGCGCTTAGCAGACAGGTGGTGATGGTGGCTGCCGTGCGTGGTTCACAGAGGAGAGTGCCTGGGGGTGTGGCAGCCACAGAGGAAGCGTGCCGGGCAGGGAGCCAGGTGTGTCCCCGAGAAGGCCCTCCAGAGCCCCACTGGACCAACCTGGGGTCCCTGGTGTCCACGGGCCAGGGGCACACAAGGCCACTGCATGTCTGGGGCACATCTCCTTGGAGAGCAATTTTGCTGGAAGGGTTTTAGGGAGAAATTTTATGTTCTAGCCAAGTGATGACTCAGAATACAGAGAAAACACAAAACTTCACGGGGGTTGTGGCCTTTGCTGCCTCTTTCTGCCCTATCCCAGCCTCCCTGGGGAACACATGGATGCCCCTCGGCCAGCACAAGTTCTTTAGTGAAGGCGTAGACAGTGTGATCTTGTCCACCCTTCTCGAAGTGCAGCTGGGGAGACCGAGGCCCTGAAAGCGCAGGTGGCTAGCCAGCCCTAGACGCAGACCCCCTCCCCAGCTGACTTTGCTTCACCCCTAACATCCCAGGCATTCTCCGACTTTAAGGGCTCTTTCTGATTTCTTACGTAATTCAGATGGAAAAGCGCCCGAAGGCAGCCCCCACGGTGGATCTGTGCGAAGCCGGTATTCAGGGACCTGGATTTTTGACCAAGCATTGAGATATGCATCTGGTACGTGATGGCCGAGGGGCAGGGCCTGATCTGGGGCCAGCGTGGGGGGAGGCACAGCCGGACGTAGCCATCCGCTGCAGGTCCCACTGGCGTGTCAGGGCCAAGAGGGGCCACCCTCGCCAGCACCCTGTCCTTGCTACATGGGAGCAAACCCGAGCCTGCCCTGGGGACCCTGGAAGCACGTGGGTCTTGGCGGGATGGGAGAGCATTTGGGAATCTGGAAGTCTAGAATGTCCGGACCATTTTGGCCGCACTTCCTGTGGGCTGCGACTCTGTGAAACAGCCAAGAGGGCAAATGGTTCCGGGGCCAGATGTGTTTGGGAGCCGCGAGTTAAACACTGGCTGGCTCCCTGTGCGGCCGGGCTCCTCCCAGCTGCGGCCTCTGCCGCGCACTGTGTCTTCCCAGCGGGCCTGCCGTGAGGCCTTCCTCACACCCACTTGGCCAAGCTCCTCTTCTTCCTGGGAGGCATTTAGGGAGTTGGGTTCCAAAGAAAACACTTTGGAAAATGCTGATGTTAACAGCAGCTGTCATTTATTGAGTGCCCGCAGCATACCCAGCACTGTGCTAAGGACCCAGAGTATCATTGCTCACGCCCCCGCCCCCGAGGTGGGCACGGTTTTACAGCCAGGAAGCCTGAGGTGTAGTTGTTCCGTGACTTGTTGGGGGCTCCCTCGCTGGTATGTGGTGGGATTTGAACCCAGGTTTGCTGATATCACTGCACTGTGGGCTGCCACTCAGCTAAACTCTGCCCACACCCCACCTCCCACCTCTCTGCCCGTCTGGGCCCATCCACAGATAGGGAAACCGGAGCCTGGGGTCTTAGGGTGAGTGAGTGGTAGGCGGGGCCTGGGGTCCTAAGGAGGGTGAGGGGCGGACTGAGGGCCCCTCCTGGCAGCACCCAGTGCACAGTCTGGATGGGCAAGGTCCCTCACCCTGCATGAGGAGGTCAGGAGATGGCTGAGGAGCCATCGTGGCCCCCAGAGCTCCCTGTATGGGGTGAGACCCATGAGCGAGGTTGGCTGTGCCCTCAGCTCTCTGCATGGGCTGGTGGGGGACCCCGTAAAGCCCATCGGGACTTGGGTTGGTTATGAACAGTATCAGCTCCACTGACTTGGTCCCTCACTGTGGCTGGGCAGTGTCCTGCCTCTGTGCCCCCAGGGCCTGCACTTGCTGTCCTAACGTCGTCATCCTGGTGCCTGGTGGCCTGTCCATTTCCCATTCGACAGAGGGCAGGGAGCACGTCTTGCTCACTGCTGGAGCCTCAGTGCTGGGCACGTGGCAGATGCTCAGTAAGTTCCCAGCTGGTTTTCAGAAGGGAGCTGGCAGAGGCTGCTGAAGAGTGGAAGAGGCAGCGGGAAGGGCCGGAGGCATCAGCACTTGGTGACAGATGAGCACAACAGCGAGACACTGCGAGTTTGCTGGGCCCTCGCTGTGTGCCAGTCGCGGGGCGGGTGACTGCAGAGAAATATGCGGCCTGATCTTTGCCGTCCACATGATTGTGTTTTCCCTGTGTGACAAGGTAACACATACACAAACCACTGAATAGCAGACTGCTAAATCCCACGCTGCTGTTAGGATGACAGCAGCCCCTGGAGTGACCCAAGGAGTCACAGTGGCACTGGCTACTGTCCCTCGGTACCTGCTGTGTGCTGGCTGACTAACAAGGTCAGTCCTGTTGATCCTGGCCTAATCATGACATGCAGGAATCATAGTCCTGTTTTACAGGTGGGGAAACTGCGGCTCAGACAGGTAAAGGAACGTGTCTTAGGTGTCTGAGCTCAGACAGCTACGGAGTGGCAGAGCTAAGCTAACCTGCAGACTCCACATCCCGCCCTCTTTTGGCTTAATCCAGTACGTCAGGCGCACACCTAGTAAATGGGCCCCTATTCTAGCCGGGTCCAAAGAGAGCGTGGGCTGAGATCTCCACCCTCACCAGGGGTCTGCTGCTGTGCGGGGAACGCCATTCACACCTAGTCTCCACGCCAGCCCTCCCGCATCATCCACGTTTTCCCAAGGAGGACGCTGAGGCCCCGCCAGTAAGTGGCAGGGCTGACTCCATCGCAGATGTGACTGTAAACCAGCGCTTCCCACGCCCGGACACCGGGTGCTGGAGTCCGCGGAGGACCTTGTTGGAAGCGGCGGATTCCTAGGCCTCCACCCCAGCCGCTCTAGAGCACTAAGCTAGAGTGGGCCAGGGCGTCTGCGTTTGTCCCTGGTCTTTCTGTCAGGCAGAGTGGGGGGCCCTGAGCCCAGGTGGCATTGGGCCGTCATGAGGGTGCCAGTAGATGGGGGATGGGCAGAGCCTCTACTCCTGGGGTCCCTGCCAAGCTGGGTCTGAAGGTCTCTGCTTGGCTTCCTGCCATGGGCCTTAGCACTGGGCTCTGCATGGGTGGGCTCCTCCTTCAGCCTGTCTGCAGCGCCCACTGCGAGTTCAGCCGTTTCGGTCTACCTGCTCCTGGGAGAAGGGCCCGGCACAGGGTTGGAGTCAGGTGTTTGCACCGTGTTGGTCTCTGTATGTCTGAGGGAACAAGGCAGCTCCTCCGCGGGTGTGGGGGTTCCTCTGCTAGCCAGACATACGTGTAGGAGGGCTGGGCACATGCTAGGGGAGGCGTGGGCCACCCCTGTAAGGTAGGTACATTTAGCCCCATTCTGCAGATGGGCAGACTGAGGCTTGGTGTGTCCCAGGAAATTACCGATTTCATGCTGCTGGTAAGTGGCGGGCAGGGACCCAGGTGTGTCTGATTCAAAGTCTGTCCTCTTAACCTCTGTCTCATCCTGGCAAGCAAAAGGGGTAGCTGGAAATTACTGCACTGAAGTGATGATTTCCTTTTGTGGGTGTGACTTATTCCTTTCAGAGCACTTTCATGTCCATCTCCTTTTTCCTTTCAAGGAGTAAGTATGAGGGTTAGCTGAAAAAGTTACCTTCTCCATTTTACAGATTTGGAAACTGAGGCCCAGTGATAGGAGGAGGCTTTCCCCAAGGTCACCCAGAAAGCAGGAGGCAAACCTGGATGCAGACCCTGGGCGTCCTGACTGTCGTCTGACTCGGTGCTGCCTCTTTGCTTGCCAGGGGTCAGCCCTGCCCCGATGCAGAGTCAGCTGTGCTTGGACTCGGGTCCTGGGGCCTTGTGGTCGCGGACGCTGGCTGCCAGCTGACCATTCCTTCCCTGTCCTGTTTTCCAGGGTCCTACGAGTGTGGAATCTGTGGCAAGAAGTACAAGTACTACAACTGCTTCCAGACCCACGTGCGGGCACACCGAGGTGAGTGGGGTGTCCCCGGGGCAGAGCCGAGAGAAATACCCATTTCCCACTTGGGCTCCTCTTGGGCAATCCTAAGGCCCTGAGAGCTCCAGTCTCCCGAGGGCTCCTCCGTCTTTCTTCGGTAGGAGGGCGCCAGGCAGGAGAAGGGCGGCCGCCTGGTGTGGGAGAGCACAGGGGCGGAGGGGAGCCAGCAGGACTCGCCGCCCGGCCTCTCCTGGGGGGCTGCCGCCTGCCCCTGCAGCCTTAGTCCTCCAGGACGCATCGGCACTGCTTGGTGTCAGCGGCTCCCATGGGGCACGTGAGCGAGTCATCACGTGTTACTCAAGGCAACCTTGGGCAAGGGGCCAGGCAGCTGCTTCCCGTTCTGAAGATGAGGAAACTGAGGCACAGGAGGGATGGCTGCTGCCTCTCCCTGAGCCTGGCAGGCAGGGAGGAAAGAAAGGCACGGGTCGGGGCCCAGGGAGGACCGTGAGGCTCTCCCCCTGCAGCTCCCGTGGGAGGAGCCCTCTTGGGCTCTCCCTTGCGCTTGGCGCCAGCTCACCATCCGCTCACCGCCTTCCCCTCTCTCTCTGCAGACACTGAAGCCACCTCGGGGGAGGGAGCCTCCCAAAGCAGTGAGTACTGTTTCCCCTCGTGGCTGGTGGGGGCTGAGGGCTGGGAGAGAAGAAGAGAAGACACTTGTCCCCTCCCCCTGGACTGCCCTGAGTGGCCTCTGGGGTCCAGGCTTTGGGCCAGAGAGTCCTTGTGAAACTGGAGCACGGCACCTCAGAGCAGCCCTTCCCAAAGTGTGTTCCGTGGCAAGAAAGGCTGCTCTGGCCACATAACCTTGGGCAACCTGAGTTGTACTAGGATGGGTGGGTTTCTTTGCACCCCAGGGGTGCAAAGGGACGTGTTGTGACCCTTCACTGGCAGATGTGCCTGTGTGTCCCCAGTGGGAACCCAGTGTGTGCAGTTTCCTGTGTGGTTTGATGCTGACTCAGGGCCCTGGGGCTCCGTAGCTGACCTTTGGGAAACGCTGCTTCAGAGTCATCTGATGGGCACCCACAGCCACGGGCACCAATTGCTTATTGGCGATCTGCCCCGGGTGCCTTATCCCAGCTGTGGCGGCACGGGGCCCTGCCGCCTGGGGACAGCGCCCTGCTTTGCTGCACACAGGCCCTCCTTCCAGCTCCAGACCCCAAGGGCCTGGGGAGCAGCCTGCCAGGTGGGTGTACGACACCGAGCTTCAGAAGCCAGCAGTTCTGCCCCAGGTGTGTGTCCACAGAAACCTGTGCCCACGTCCGCCTAAAGGTGTAAATTAGAGTGTTCTTAGCACACTGTTCCTAACAGCTCCAAACCAGAGACTGCCCAAATGCCCAGTGCTAGTTGGAGGGATGAACAAGTACATTCACACGAAGGACTCCTGTGGGGTAGTAAGAAAGAACGATACATAGCCACACACGGCCACATGGATGACTCCCGTTCACAACCACGGTGAGCGAAGTAAGCCGGACGCAGAAGTTCATCCTCTAAGGTCCCGTGTATAGAAAGTGCAGAAGCAGCTGAAACTAACGCTGGTAGAGGTCCGAAGAGTGGTTGCCCTGGGGAAGGGGCGTCTGTGTTCTGTTTCTTGAGCTGGGTGCTGGTTACGTGCGTGTTTGTAGTTTGCAGAAGTTGAACGAAGTATACATTTATGATTTGTAAACTTTTCCATATCGGGGGTTAGCAAACTTTTTCTGTCGAGGGCCAGCTGGTGAGTATTTTAGACTTTATAGGCCAGACGTCTCTGTCACAACAACTCGGCCCTGCGCTTATAACAGGAACACGCCAGAGACGTGATGTAAATGAATCCCTGACCAAAACAGGTGCTGGGCAGGATTTGGCCATCGTGTGCCAACCCCTGTTCTATGTGTTTGTTATTCCACCGTAAACGGTTTTTAAGATGATAAATAGTACCCCCCAAACCCCAAATCAGCAGTTTGAAGAGGTGCCTGTGGCTGAAGAAGGTTTTTAAGCGGCCTGGTCCTAGAGATGTTCCTTGTGGGGCACTTCCCGTCCACTCTCTGGATTCTTCACCGGAGGAGAGGCAGGCAGGGCTGCGAGGATTCCTCCGTGTTCTGCAGGGGAATCCAAGGCCCAGGCTGGCCAGACACCTGCCACAGCCCCCAGCTGGGAGGAGGCAGAAGCCTGGCCCTCCCCTCCCAGGCCCACACCCTGCCCCGGCCTGGCCCTTGCCTCCCGTGTCCCTCAATAGTGCCATTCTTTTCTGGCTCCCATGGTCTGCCTGCGGTCAGCCACACATTTAAAGAACTTCCCTATTTATCTTTCCTTCCTCGGCTATTCTGGGCCCCTGGCCTCTCCGGCAGCCCCTCAATGAGCCGTTGTGTTCCGCCTGCTTCCGCTGTGCGCGGGCTGCCGGTTGTTGAGGGCTGTGCAGCCGGGGGTATTTTTAGTTCTTCCATCGCTTTTCCTTTTCTGCCTGTGGAGTTTTCTCCCCGGGGTCGGTGTGCTCTATTTTATTCTCAGCCCCACACCCCCACCCTGACCCAGGCCAGCAGCGCCTACTTGGATGGCCTGGCCGTGGGGTCTTGGAGCCAAAAGGGTCCAATTTGAGAGGACTGACTCCAGCCTACCCATTTTGCAGATGAGGACACTAAGTCCCAGAGAGGGGGGGAGCTTGTTAGTGGTGGAGGTGGGCCTAGAAATGAGGTCTCACACATTCTAGTCCAGAGACCTTTCATTTATTTATTAGGAAAATGGTACAGTCACACATAGAAGCATAAAGACCCACCTCTCAACTAACAAAATACGAGATGAGCCCCACATGGGATTCTCTTGCTTCTGTCACGTTGATGCACTTTGTAAACAAATTGGGTAACATTTCCAAGGTTGTTTATTGGATGTCAGACATTATGCTCTTTTATTACAACGTGGGAGCTGAAGAATCTGTCATTATTCCCATTTTACAGATGAGAAGACCGAGGCCCAGGGGTTAGGGAGCGTGTCTGAGGTCTGTCACACTTGGTGGTGGTAGAGCTGGGTTTGAGCTCGAGCAGCCTGACTCCAGGGCCCGCCTCCCAGAGTGGGTTTGCAGCGGCATTCCCAGAGACACCGAGCTCTCGTGAGGTTTCACTGACAAGAACGTGTTTTGCCCTCCTCGTCTGAGGATCTCTCTCTTGCCCTAATCGACTCCAGCCTGAGGAGGGCCCAGGAGTGGGGTCCCCGTCTAGGTCAGGTGGCCGTCGTGGTGTGGGGGTGCTTCTCAGCAGCAGAGCGTTGGCGGTTCTCGTGGCCCTGAAGTGAGGGGCAGCCCGCTGGCCGGGCAGGTGTGTGGCAGAGATGAGCAAGAGGGCAGGTGGCAGCGGACCTCGAGCAGCACTGGTCAGCGTAGGAGACGCTGGGATTGCGTCCGCGTGGGACCTGATGGGGGAGCTTGTAGTCGCGGCTGGATCGCTGGCCGTGAGAAAGGAAGGAGGCCTGAGCCAGGCATGGATCCTGGAGCCACCAGCGGGGCAGAGGCCCCGGGGTTCAGTGCATCTGCAGCCCTCTCCCCACCCCCGCCACCTCTCCCACTTCTGCTGTCTGTTCATTAGAGGCAAGTCTCGAGGTCCAGCCCAGGCTCACAGGGAAGGAGTCACACAGGGTGTGAACACCAGGAAGCGAGGATCACTGGGTGCCATCTCCAAAGCTGTGGGATGTGGGACAGGTCCCTTCTGTTCCTCAGTTTCCCCACGTGTAAAATGAGAGACTGCTTCCTCCCTGTGTTGTGAGAAGTAACCGAGGCAACGCAGGGGAGGAGCGTGGCCTGGCACCTTGCACGTCGTGATGCCTTGTGCGTGGTGGCGCAGTGATTGTTATTCTCGTGGGACCTGTGAGGGTCTGTGGGACCAGTGATGAACCGGGCCCTTAGGAGCTCGGCCCACACAGGCCAGGGTTGGGGGTTGGCTGGGGAGTCACTTCCAGGCTGCCTGGTCACCTTGTGTGGTCTGGATCTCTGCAGAGGACCCCGGGCTCCCCAGCGTCCACCCTGTGGACCCACGAAGCAGCACTGGCTGCACAAGGGGAGGACAGGCTGGGCGGTCCAGGCAGTGGCTGTGCCGTGGCCGTCCCTGGTCCAGAAGAGCTGGGCAGTGCCACGGTGCAGACGGGCTCAGGGACCAAGTCTCCATGAGGTCATCCAGTTGGGGCCAGACTGGGCTAGTCCCATCTTTGGTTCCTGAGGCAGATGATCCGGCCAGAAAAACCCCACCCCAAATGACCTAGTAACCACAGGCGTCTTTCCATCCCTTGCAGACAATTTCAGGTACACGTGTGACATCTGCGGGAAGAAGTACAAATACTACAGCTGTTTCCAAGAGCACCGAGACCTGCACGCAGTGGATGGTGAGTCGGGCCCCCCAGTCCTTGGAGTTGTGCAAAGAGATGCCCTTCCTTGGGGTCACCAGACCCCAGCCCACCTTCCGCCTTCCCTCCCTCCTACCCAGAGGAAGGTCTGGCAGCAGCCAGAACCTCGAGGGGAGGGAACACCCCTGTCATACTCCACAAACGCTCCTGTTTAGGTTAACCCAGGTGAAATCGCTGTTTTTGTAGGTCAAAATCAGAAGAATACTGGGATTTCATATCGAGTCATTTTACAGTTTCGTCTGATATTTTAGCATTCACATGTTCTGGTGAAATTAAACCAATTTTTAAAAATGAATCATGGCATTTTAGCCTCTTAGATTATAGAGTTAGAAATTAGAACAATAAATTGAGGTAACACGTTTTAAGAGTGTTAAAAATCCCAGAAAGAGGGTCTTGGACCTGGAAAGGACCCTGGGGGTTCCCTCTCTGGCCCCACCCCCAGCCCATCTTGAGCCCTGACAACCAGGCCGCCACTGGTTGCCGCTGGCTCACCCTTTTTCTCACCCCCTCTTTGTCTCTCCTCCTAATCTCTTCCTTTCCCTCCGTCCTGGCCCCTCAAGTGCATGCTGGGGACCTACAGCGTCTGCCTGCCCAGGGGTGGGAGCCTGTCCGCAGCCGAGTCCTGGCTCCCTGGGGCTTCCACGCTGGCCGGGTGGCCCTCCCCGGCCCTGGGGGGAAACTCCCTGGGACGGAGACAGGGAGCAGCGGTCAGGCAGCTCTGGGCAGGCACTAACGGGGCTCCTGTTTGCTTCTTTCCTCCTGCGGCTGCCGCCTCCCGCCCGGGCGCAGTGTTTAGCGTGGAAGGGGCCCCTGAGAACCGGGCAGGTAAGTCCTCGTGGTTGCTCACCTCCCCCATCCCTGGCTGGGCCCCTGAGACCCAGGGGCCCCGGGTGCTAAGGGCCATATGTTCTCCCACAGACCCCTTCGACCAAGGTGTCGTGGCCACTGATGAGGTGAAGGAGGAGCCCCCAGAACCGTTCCAGAAAATCGGGCCAAGTATGCGGGACTCTCTCTGGGGCCAAGGGCTGGGTGGGGGCGGCAGGGCTGGGTCCCCCTGCTGGGGTGCGGGGAGGGCGTGTGGCATCACTCACCCTGTAGCAGCGGCACCCACCTGTCAGTTAGGCTGGTCGGTCTTAGGACTTCAGCTTCCGAGGAGCTGCAGGACAGCACAGGGCCAGGGTCAGGGCGGTGACGGCGGCCGGGCCTGGGGCTGAGTCCCGGCTCACTGGCTGTGCGCTGGGCGCCCTCGTGGTCTGTTAGCCCTCCTGAACCTCAGCCTCCCCGCCTGTGGAGCGAGGGTGACGTTTCCCCGCAGGTTTGTTGGGGGATTAAATGAGATCATGGATGTAAACCACTTGTTAGCACAGTGCCTGGTACATAGTAGGTGCTCAGAAAATAACTTGTTACAGTCATCCGAAGGGGTTTACCAGCAAACGGAGCTGTCCAGGGCAGCCACATGCAGACACTCTGTCCTTGTCCCAGGAAAACCCCCTGAGGGCAGGAGCCACACACGTGACTGGCCTGTTCCCGGCAGACTTGTATTGAGTGTTGTGGGGGACGCAGCAGTGACCAGGACAGAGGTGTCCCTGCCCTTGGGTAATTCACACTGGGGTTGGGGATGGGGACAGTATACAATCAAGCAGAGGTACCACACAGAGAGAGTGCAGGGAGCTGCAGGAGGCTTTCAGAGTGGGGATGAGGGTCGGGCATGAGCCCACATGTCACATGCAGAACCAGGGCAGTGTTGGTTCTGAGAATCGATGATGGGTTCGGGTCTTAGAGAGCCTCGAATGCCAGGAGGCAGCATCTAGACTTCATCCAGAGAGGAGTGAGCCAGAGAGTTTACTAAGTGGGGAGGGGACTCGATCAGATTTGCCGTTTAGGAAGACCAGTGTGGCTGCTGGGAAGGATGGGCTGGGGGGACCCTGTGGCCAGCTTGGGGCAGGTGTGATGGGACCACAAGTGAGGGGGACTTGTCCTTCCCGGCCCTGTAGGAATGTCCATGCTTACTCATCTCTCTGTTTCCTGTGCCTCAATTACTACCAGCAAGGAGAGAGAGACCTTTATGGTCTCTGCCTCATTACAAGGATCTAAGGCAGCTTGCAAAAATACACACAGAAACATAAAACAAGTGGAGAAAGCAGAGGCGCTGAAACACTAAGTTGGGTACATTCCTCAGAGGGCAGAGCTCTGTTCCTGCCCTTGGAAGGTGCTGGGTGGGCGCCCCCCCCCCACCCCCCTACCCCAAATGCTTTCTCTTCCTCCTCCCTTGTCTGTGGTCAGAGCATGAGTCTTTGCTTTCTTCTTAACTCTCCTGAAAGCATCCAGGAAACTGAAGATGAGATAATGTCTATAAAGTGGTTAGCACAGTGCTTGTCACATGCATAGTAAACACTCGGTAAACAGGAGCATCAAAATAATCTTAAAGATGAAAATGATTAAATCTTCGACATTCAAACTGCTGGAAGTTAGACTCTGCTGGGGAAGCACAGATGTGAATCAGACATGTTCGTGGCAATCAAAGAATTCATAGTCTGGTGGGAGAGACAGACATTCATAGACAGATACAGGACAGGGACAGAGGGATCTGTGACCTGCTTCAGTATCTGTCCAGTCTCTGCCAGCGGATCCAACGTAGCACCACCCTTCTGACTGTAGCGTTATCATTGTAGGGTTTGGAATCAGACAGGCCTGGGTTCGAATGCGTCATCACCAGTTTACTACTTACCCCTTGTGAGTGTCCCTTGGCTCATCTGTAATTTGGGGACAAGCATATCTGTTAGTTCTCCAGGGCTGTTGGAGGATCAGGCATAGAGTGTCTGGCCGAGCACCTGGCTCATGTTCAGGTTACAGTAAGCGGGAGATGTTACTGAGAGCATCACAGGCAAGCATTTTAGAGCCAGCCCAAATATGAGTCCCTGCTCTACACTTAAGAGCTGCATGATGTCCTGGAAGTTTTCTAATCTGTCTAATCCACAGTTTCTTTAACTCTCAAATGGGGTGATGACAGTAAAACTCACCTTTTAGGATTGTCATGGGGTTTAGGTGAGATTATATTTGTAAAGGAATTAGTCCTTGACATGTGCCTGGAAAGCCTTGAATAAGTGGTACCTGTTAATTACCCGAGAAGGTGCAGAACAAGGTGAAACTTGTCCTGTGTGTCAGTAAATAAGTCTGACAGAGGCCTGGGAGGAATGATCACAGAGGACGAGGAGTGTAGAATGGCACTGAGAACGCCCAGCTGGGTCTGGCTGCCAGCGTGCTCCTCCTGCCTTGATGGAGCTGAGATTGCGGGAGCCATGTGAGCTCGTTCCGTGCTACCACTCACGAGCTGCCGTGTGAGACAAGAATGCTGCTGCCTGGGCCTCTGCCACTTCTTGTCAGCAGGCCAATGCCACAGACCCTAAAAACGTGGACCTAAAACAAGGGAAGCCAGTAGAGGCAGCCTGCACTGTGAAGGGACTAGTCGCCCCAAGTAAAGCTCCGCAGGTCAGAGGAGGAGGAAACACGCTGGCAGCAGTGCGTGCCGGCAGGTGCAGATTCGAAGTCGGCATCAGCTGAGCAAATTAGAGAATCAGGCAAAGCCAGAGCCGTGGCAGAGCAGAGGGATCCTGCTAGAAGGAGGGAGTTGGCCTAAGGAGCCTGCGCGTCAGCTCGCTCCTCAGCTGTAGATCTGAGAGTTAACTACCGTGATCGTGGGCACAGGGAGGGTCCAGCAGAATTCATTCGTGTTGTCTGTTGAAACAGTAAGTCTGGAGCCATGTATAGGCGACTTGATTTTATGCCTGGATAAGAAAGAGTACCTTGAAAAATTAAAAAAACAAAAACAAAACGTGAGAACTATGAAAATTCCACATAAGAAAAAGAGAATTTACGAGAGTCAGAGGAAGAGCCTCTGAAAATGATCTACCGCAAAGTCTAGAAGAAAATTCTGTTTGACAAGCTCAATTGCGTGTAAGAAATTATGACCTGTCTTAGTCCACTTAGGCTACCATAACGAAATACCATAGACTGGGTGATATAAACAGCAGACATTCATTTCTGACAGGTCTGGAAGCTAGAAAGTCTGAGATCAGGGTGCCAACTTGGTTGGGTTTGGGTGAGGCCTCTCTTCCTGGCTTGCAGGTAGCAGCTGTGTGTCCTCACATTATGGTGAGAGAGAGGGAGAGAGCACAGCACGCACGCATGCCCAAGGCTTCTGGCATCTCCTCTTACAAGGGCACTAACCCCATCCCGAGGGCCCCACCTTCATGACTTCATCTAACCTTAATCACTTCCCAAAGGCCCTGTCTCCAAATACCATCACATTGGGGGGTGAGGTTTCAACATATGAAATTTGGGGTGGGAGCACGATTCCTTTTTCCCTTGTGAAAAAGGAGCCTGCAGGTCTGTGGTGAAAATGCAACAAAATAAGATAAAAAGGCAAGGAAAGGAGTGAGATGAGGAAAGATTGCAGGGAAGCAAAAACAAGAACGGAATTAAAACCGACATTATAGATAGTAAAGAGCAGGATTGGTCTGCAGAAATAGAATTAGTGACGTGAAGAACAGACTTGAACAAATGAAGGTAATGAGAGGAAAACATGATAAATATGGAGAATAGGAGGCCAGTTCCAGGGAATTGGTGCTGCAGACAAGTGGGCAGAAGCTGTACTCCTAAGATCTATTAGAAGAAAAATTTGCTCAGCTAAAGGAAAACCTATATAAGCAGATTTAAAGGTCTGTTCATGTTTCAGAGTCAGTATAAAAAGACCCTTACCTAAATATTAGGTTATTAAATATGAAATGTCTGATTTCCTTAAGTACTATTTGACAGCTGACATCTCTGACATTTCACTTTGACACTTCTTGTTTTATGTTTATTGTGAAGGTACATCCTCAGTCTTTCAAAAGCACATTTTGGCTTGTAACTGTCTTCCACATTTTTTAGAGCAATTTTTGTGAAACCCTGGCTAAGTCAAAAATGTGTGTTATTTGCGAATACGAGTTCTGTTGTACAACCTATGCAGCGCAGACAGCTCAAAATATCAATGAAGTGTTTGGGAAGGATGTGGCTAATGAAAACACAGTATGTCGATAGTTTGAGAAGTTCCGTCCTGGTGATTTTAGTCTTGAAAATGAGCCATGTGGGTGCCCTGAGACCAAGGTGGATAATGATGAGCTGAAAGCTGTAGTGGAAGCGAATGCATCTCAACCTACGTGTGAATTAGCAGCAAGGTTTGACGTTACTATTCCGACAATATTGGACCATTTGAAACAAACTGGCGAGGTAAAGAAGCTGGATAGATGGGTTTTGCATGAATTAAACAAGCGTCAGCAGAGACAGCTTCGAAGCTTGCATGTCTTTGCTGTCACGACATACAGGCGAACCATTTCTACACTGTATTGTTACATGTGATGAAAAATGAATTCGTTTTGACAATTGCAAGCATTCGGCACAGTGGTTGGATAAAGATGAAGTGCCGAAACACAGTCCAAAACCGAATATTCATCAAAAAAAGCTAATGGTGTCTGTTTGGTGGTCCAGCACTGGTATTAGCCACTACAGCTTTACGAAACCTGGTCAGTCGATTACATCGGATGTCCGCGGCAACCAATTGGATAAATTGATGAGGATGCTTATGATTAAGCAGCCAAGATTAGTCAATAGAGACAGGCCATTCCTCTTGCAAGATAATGCTCAACCACATGTTGTACAAACAATGCTGCTCAAACTACAGAGGCTGGACTTGGAAACTCTCTGTCATCCATTGTATTCACCAGCCCTTGAAGCAACTGACTACCACTTCTTCCAGGCTTTGGACCACTTCTTGCAAGGAAAAATATTCAATTCTCGACAAGCTGTGGAAAATGCCTTTCATGATTTCATTGCCACTTGCTCTCCAGGCTTCTTTGCTGCCAGCATAAATAAGTTACTGTTATGATGGCAAAACTATGTTGATATTTTAGGCGCATGCTTTAATTGTATTACTTCTTGTTTGAGATATAATAAACTACACTTTTTATTTGAAATCAGATAGTTCATATTTAATGACCTAATAGATCTGTGACTTTTTAAAACTATAAATATAAAGGAAAAAAAAACTATACAGGCATCCAGGTATAAAAAAGCATGTCACCTATACATAAGTTCAAGGTAGACTCGCCTCAGACTTCTCTGAAATACTAAATCCCAGGAGATAATGGATTAAGTTTTGAAGGGAAAAGGTTGTGATCTAAGAATTTTTTTATCTGGACAAGTTGTGATTTGTGTATAAAGAGTAAAGCAAGGGCTCAAAAACATGCTACTTTTCCTGTGTACCCGCCTTCACAAAATTGTTTGAAGATACACTCTGGTGAACTGCGTCGTGGAGCACGTTTATAGGCTCATTTATGAGGAATTTGTAGTCTAAGAAGACTTGTGAATACTAGTAAACCAGACAAACTAGAAGTCTAAAATGTTCCAAATCTGATTATAAAATTGAATGCAAAAGACAAAGATTTTTCTATAATATTAAAAATGAGTTTTTAAAAAAGAGGAGGAATTGGTGAAGGATACAGTGCAGTAGGTTTTAAACCAGTCCTGCTCCTAGTGTGGTCCCAGACCAGCAAGATTAGCATTTCCCGGAAGCTTATTAGAAATGTAAATTCATAGACCCCCATCCCAGACCTATGGGATCAGAATCTCTGGGGCGGAGCCCGCCAATCTATGCTGTAACTGTCTTTCTGGATGTTTCTTACACATGCTAAAGTTTGAGAAGCCTGGGTTAAACTACCTTTCTCACTCGTGATAGACTTAAAGATATCATTTCCCACTTGGCTATTAACAGTTAGAGAAGTATATCTTATCTACTGTCTAAAACAGTGGAGAATATTGGAAAATAATGGAATATTGGAGAATAATGGAAAAGCAAAGAGTTCATATATCAAACAGCTGAAAACTGGGAGCAAATCAGAAGGATGGAGCATGAAAAAGTCATAAAACCAAATCAATTACAGCAATAAAAGCAAATGGCATAATCTCCTTTATTAGAAGACAAAGATTGTCAGGTTGATTTAAAATAATCCAGTTATTAATCATTTATTAGAGTCAAGGTTAATTCCTTACTCCACTCTGCATTTGAGCTTCTCTTTTCTTCCTTAACTAGATTAAAGTTCCTATCGTGGGTTTTTATAGCACCGTATGTGTCTCCTGAGAGCACCTGTTATGGTTGCAGTTTTAAATTTGTTTGGGTCATTATTTGATTTTTGTTTCCTTTTTTAGACTATGAGCTCTTTGAGCTATACCTGTTTTTGCTCAGCATTTTGTGCCAGAACTTAGCACAGTACATACCTGTTTAATGAATGAAAGAAAATTTAGGGAAATATCTTTAGGCACATGCAAACAATAGAAAGCAGGACCTGACAAAATAATTATCGATTAATATTAGTGCCAGACAACCTAATAAAGCAGAATAATTAAATGTTAGAAATACTGGTTCTTAAACTTTCCCATGCATCAGAATTTTCTGGAGGGCTTGTTAAAACACAGTTTGCTAAACCCAGCCCCTAAGGTTTTTCTTTCATTTGGTCTTGAATAAGTCCTAAGAATTTGCATTTCTAACAGCTTCCCAGGTGATGTTGCTGGTCCAGGGACCAGACTTTGGAGGTGCACTTTGTTGGAAAATAGTTCTGTGTTAATGAAGGGTACACTTCACGGTGCAGACTTTCATCCCATGGGCTTTATCCACCAAATGACGCTGTATCTAAACATACAAAATAAATTTAGAAATACGGTGAAATGGAAGGATTTATCACAATATTTAGTATTTGCCAGAGCAAGTAGACAGACAAGGTTATATAGAATTTAAATAGTGTAATTGATACAGTTGATCCAACAACTATGAAGCATACAGCAAATAGCAAATAATATACCTTTTCCAGTGTGCATGAATCAGTTACAAAAATTACTTAACTACCAAAAATTCCAAATCTTCTATGTTGGGAGGGGAGAAAACCCTAAACAGACTGAGAAACCAGTGAAGAAAAAATTAATTGTAACACATATAACAAAATGTTGATATCCTTAATCTGCAAAGAGTTTAATGATTTTGAAAAGGTAAATATACCTATAGAAGCACTGCTTGTAAACACAAAAGGAAAGTCCCAAAAGAAAAACTGCAGGTAATTAAACATGAAAAATAGTTAATTTCCTTAGAAATCAAAGAAATGGAAGATAAAATCAGTAGTGCACTATAGTTCCCCTAATCAAAGAGGCAAAATTTAAGAAGACCGTGATACTTAATGCTGGCTTCAGAGTGGAGAAACAGTCACTTTCACACCTTTCTGGTTGGGATGATGGTGCTGCGGTTATCAAAAGCCTTAAAAATACATCCCCTCTTCCCACCTTTTGGAATGTTTCCTGAGGAAATACTGTGCAGATGATGTGAGATAATCTTTGTTTTGCAATAATGGGCAAAACTCATGAGGGAACGTGCAAAAATTTCTACAGGGATGTGGATCACAGCATTTTTTAACAGAGAAAAATTCTTGAAACAATCTCAATGTCCCCGGGTGTTGGGGACTGGCTCAGCAAATTCCAAAGTCCAGTAGGAACCTTGCAGCCAATAAATGCAGTAGAGATCGATATTTATTGATTGGGCAAGACGTCCACAAAGTTATTGTCGATTGACTACACCGGGTTACAAAGGGGATATTGATCAGGGCTGGCTAATTCAGGGCCCACGGGAGCCAGACAGGGGGAATCAGCTGGAGGAGCAGGCCCCAGACGAGATGCAGGGAAGGGTGGGGCGGGGCAGATGGCAGGGTGCACGCCCTACCCCAGGCGGGTAGATACTGCTCTTTGGGGATTACAGATGCTTGAAATTTCTCTTTATTTTTTTAATTTTATATTTGTATTTATCCGTATTTTATAATTTTCCCCCAGTGAACAATATTACATCAGACATTTTTAAGAAGAAAGAAGTTAGGCAGTGCCAAAAGAGAGGTAAAGATAAAGTGTGGCGGGGCCCGAGAGGAAGAAGTGACCCCCTGCTGCCAGTGGGTGGGGGTGTTCTTGGGGACAGGGAAGGTCCTGCAGATGAGGGGACCCAGGTGTGACCATTGCAGAGGGCAGGGCTTGCAAAAGGGCTGTTGGCGTGGTTGGCGTTGGAGGTCAGCTCAGGTCCCCAGGCATTTCTCGAGCACCGGGGCTGGGGGTGGAGCGATGGGGAGAACAGCATGTGCCAGGTACTGTTCTAAGCACTTGCCATATAAATTTAATCCTCACAGCAATCCTATGAGGTGGTCCTGTTATTACCTCCGTTTTACAGATAGGAAAACTGAGGCACAGAGAGGTTAAGAGACTTGCCCGAGGTTACACAGGTCGACGTGGCCGAGCTGGGACGTGAACGGAGGCGTTCTGACTCCAGAGTCAGAGTTGATTCCACTTGGTGGGCCCAGAATGAGGAGGAGTGTGTTGGGGGGGTGGGAGCATGCTGATGCTTCTGGGGGGGGCAGGTGCCTGTTCTTACACGCCCCTCTCCTTGGACAGAAACTGGCAATTACACGTGTGAATTCTGCGGGAAGCAGTACAAGTACTACACGCCCTACCAGGAGCACGTGGCCTTGCACGCCCCCATCAGTGAGTACCTCCTCTGGCTGGGGAAGGGGCTGTGGGCAGAGTGGAGTGGCCGGCCATTGGCCAGGGATTGGTGAAAGCAGTGCGAGCTCGGTTCTGGGTCAGCCTCTAGGTGTCCAGGTCTGACCCAGGGCCACCTGTCTGCAGTGGCTGCAAGAGGTGGGAAGCCCGCTCTGTCCCCTTAAGCCAGCAGAGGCAGAGGCCTCTGCTTTAGTGGACTCAGAGAGGCCCAGGCCCATGTGGATTTGGGGTTAGGAGGGTGGGCAGCACTTGTCCAAGTTCTTCAGTGGCCCTGTCCCCACCTCCTCTGGGCACCTCCAAATCATGTGGTTCCTGTATCTCTACCCCCAAAGCCAGTGCCCTGTGATACATCTTCAGTCTGAACTAATGCAGGAAGAACCCACGCCACAGGTATGGTTAACTAGACAAAGTAGCTCCTCTTTGTCCTCGTTGGTGGGAAGCTAAGGAGGGAGCAGGAGCACTGAGATGGGAGCTGGAAGCCCTGAGTATTAATCCCCACAGGGCCCCAGCCTGTCCCTGGCCCACCATCTCTCACTCTTCCCCTGGCAGGGGAGGGAAAGGGCACTAAGGACACTTCCCCTGGGGACATCCTGGCCCTCCATCCTCCTGACGCCTGTGGGCCTGCCTCCTGATTTCCCAGCTCCCCCTTTCTTGGACATCAAAAGGGTATCCGTCCTTAGATCCCTGAGTATACGAGCTGGGGGGCTTCAGTCTTCCACTCTTTCTCGTACAGGTGCAGAAACCAAAGTTCTGGCAGGGGCGGGACTTGTGCAGCGTCTCAGGACAGCAGGGCTGGATGTTAGGAGCCTGTCTGGGAGTGTTTCTCACAGCAGAGCTGTGGGTATCCCATGCCCCAGTCTATGGATGGGAGAAGACTTGGGTCCAGAGAGAGGGGGAGAGTTTATGCAAGGTCACTGGGGGTTCACGCCACTTTCAAGTCTGGGAAGGCCCATGACCCTCCTGGAGACCTGACAACAGCAGCACAGGCAGGTGGCTTCCGCCAGGGTATTTGGGTGGGGAGGAGCCGTGTCCAGAGCTTTCCTCCCTGCTGGGCAGAGTGGCAGGGGCTGAGGGGTCTCCCCAGGGGCGATGGCTCCAGTGCCCAGGTCGAGCACTGGGCTGGGATTCTCATCCTAGCTTGCCCTTGACTGCTGTGTGACCTTTTGCCTGTCGCTCACCTTCTCTGGGCTCAAGTTTCCCATCTGTGAGAGCTCTCGAGGTCTTCCCAGCCCCAGGTCTGGATTCCAGGTAGCTCCAATGTGAGGTGACCCTCAGGCAGGCACCTGCTGTGGCCCAACTAGACGAACCCCTCCCACCACCCAAGCTGGAAATGTATAGTTCATTGAGTGCCCTCCATGTAGCCAGCCAGGTGGTGTGTGGGGTGAGGATGTGAAGGTTCCACTGGGTGGGTACTGACTCGTCCAGTTGACCCACTCGTGGTGCTGATTGCCAGGCATCAGGGCTGTAGCTGGGCTTGAACTCCACAGCCCGGGCCCCTCTGGGAATCCAGCTTTCCATGGGCAGGGGCGGGGCAGCTGTGTCCGTGCCCTCCAGTGACGCAGTGAATGGTGCCCAGAGCACATGCTACCCATGATGCACTTTCACTGGGGGGTTAGGTCCGAGGCCAGCTGCAGCCTTGGTGTCAGCCCTTGGAGAGTATCTTCAGTGCTGCCTCTGCTCTTCTGGGATAAGTTGAGTAAAGTCATAGGGTTAGTAAGGGGGGGGCTTGGCTTTGAATCCTGGCAGGCAGGCTTCAGGCCCGTACCTGACCTTGAAGCTGTCCCGCATCACATGTCAGATGGTACAGCAGGAAGGGGTGTGTCGCTTGTACCCTAATTTCTTCCCGACAGCCTGGTGCTGCTTTCCTGAAGGTCAGTCTACTTCTTTTTCTCTGGTCCTCATTTTCTTCTGTCCTCTGTTGTGGACTCTCTCTTTGTCCTTCTGCATTTGTTTGTTGACCGAATCTCTCTATCACCCACTGAAGTCTGGGGACTCTAGGAGCATCTGTGTTTAAAATACAGCATGAGAGATTTAGGCTACACCCAACAGAGGACTAACTCCAAAGCTGACCCAAGAGACATCCCCCGTGGTGGCCTCTGGATCTAGAGATTTGTGGGCTGATGGGTTCTGTGTGGAGGCCGGGACTGGACTTGGGGCTTCATCAGGTGTTATCCACGGCCAGGGCTTGCGACCCTGGGCCTGTGAGAGTATCTAGAAGGATATGGGTCAAGTATAGAAAAAGTTCTTACAAACGGAGCCATGTAATATATATTCTTTTATGCCTGGCTCATAAAATGTTTTTAAGACTTGTAACATGTTATCGTATGTAGTGGCTGTGCATTCTCTTTCAGCTGAGCAATATTCCACTGTATGAAAATACCACCGCTTGTTTGGCCATTTACCAATTCATTTGGGTTGGTTTCGTATTTAGGTTATTATAAAGCTGCTATGAAAATGCTTGTATGAGGCTTTTTGTGGGCACATGTGTTCATTTCTCTTGGATAAATAAATACCAAGCAGTGGAATTACTGGGCCATGGGGGATAGTGTGTTTAACTTTTTAATAACTGACAAACCATGTTCCAAAATGACTGTAGCATCTTACACTCCCCCCAGCCATGTCTGGGAATGCCACTTGCTCTGTGTTCTTGCACATGTTTGGTGGCATCGGGCTATTTAATCCTAGTTATTCTAGAGAATGGGTAGTGGTATGTCACTGTGGTGTTAATTTGTATTTTCCTAATGAAAATGACTGTATTTTCCTAATGATGTTGACCATCTCTGCATTTGCTTTTTTGACCATTTATATATTTTACTTTGGAAATTGTTTTGGCCTTTTTGCCTGTGTTTTGATTGGGCTGTTGGTCTTTTTATTATTACGTTGTAGGAGTTCTTTATTCAAATAGGTCTGGGTTGTCTGTCAGATATATGTATTATGGAGATTTTCACCTGGTCTCTGGCATGCCTGTTGATGTGCATATAGTATCATTTGATGAGCAGATGTTTTTCATTTTGTTGATGTCCATTTTATCATTTTTTTCTATAGTTAGTGCTTTCTAGGTTCTACTTCAAGGCTATCCTTGCCTCCCTCGAGATGGCGAAGATAGCCTCTCCTTCCTTACCTTTTAGAAGTTTTATAGTTTTAGCTTTTGCATTTAGATCTGTGGTCCGAGTTAACTCCTGGGAATGATGTGAGGTATGAGTTGGGATTCATTTTATTCCATACAGATACCTGGTTGTTCAGTACCATTTGTTGGAAAGATTATTTTTTCCTATTGCATTGCATTGTACCTTTGCTGAAAGTATTTAAATGTGTAAGTGTGAGTTTATATCTCTCCCACTGATGTGTTTGTCTGTCTTCATGCCAATTCCGCATGCTCTTATTTACCGAAGCTTTGTAGTAAGTCTTAAATCAGCTCCTCTTAGTTTTTCAACTTTGTTCTTCTGTTTGAAGAATATTTGGCTATTCTGAGAACTTTATTTTTCCATATAAATGTTAGTTTTCTCCAATTTCCACCAAAAAAATCCAGCTGGGATTTTGTTTGGGATTACATCGAATCTATAGAACACTTTAGGGAGAACAGACATTGCAATAATATTGAATCTTCCAGTCCTTGAGCATAGAATATTTCTCCAAGTATTTAGGGCTTATTTAATTTCTCTCAGCAATAGTTTGTACTTTTCAGAGAAGTCTTGCATGTGTTTATTGATGGTACTGTGATTTTTAAATTTAATTTTTCAATTGTTGCTATTACATATAAACAAGCAATTTTTGTATATTGAATTTGTATCCTGGAAATTTACTAAATTCACTTATTCTAATAGATTTTTTGTACACTTCTCAGGATTTTCCTTGTATATGCAGATGTCGTCTGTTAATAAAGACAGCTTTACTTCTTTCCGATCTGTATTCTCTTTATTATTTTTTTCTTCCTCACTATTCTGGTTAGGACCCTCCAGTACAATGTTGAGTAGAAGAAATGAGTGGGTATCTCTACTTTGTTCCTGATCATAGAGTTCAGTTTTTTATTAAGTAGTGTGTTAGCTAAAGTAGATTTTCATAGATGCCCTTTATTAGTTGAGGAAGTTACCTTCTATTCATAGTTTTCTGAAAGTTTTTATTATAAATTCGTGTCACATGGTTTTTTCCTACATCTATTGAGATGATTCTATGGATTCTTAGCTTTTATTTTGTTAGGGTGGTAAATTACATGGTTTTTAAGAAAATAAGTCACTGTGCCTATACTTTATTAAAATATATTAAGAATATCAGAAAGTCAAACAGTGAAATGAACTGAAATAAGTTACAACATGAGGATGTTTATTCTTTGCCACAGAATGACTTCCTTCTTCAAAGCTTCTTTTCTTTTTAAATAGGATCTATTTAAGGTATATAACTGGATGATTTGATATACATATGCATTGTGAAACAATCACCACAATCAAGTTTTTGCATGGGCATCTAAATTACTTAAAGAGCCAGGGTAGTTTGTATAGTTCATTTGTTTTCAAGAACATGTTTTCCACCCACTTCTATCTAAAGGATTTTAAACTGGCTTTTAATATCACTCCCCAGACTGCCCCCTCAAGGGCAGGGAACTACAGTCCTAAGATTAGCAGAGTGCCCCATACTCAATCAGTGATGTTTTAATTATGGTCATAATCAAGACCATCTGGTGAATTTTTTTTTAAACCTGCATTGAGGTATATTGTCATACAATAAAGTGCCCATAATTTAAAGTACACAGTTTGATAAGTTTCAACCGACATGTGACCCATGAAACTGTCACCACAGTGTAATGAACATATCCACCACCGCTGTCTCCTCCAGCCCTTCTGTAATCCCTCACTTACCACTTCGTCCCCAGGCAAACACTGACCCACTTCCTGTTAATGTAGACTAGTTTGCATTTCCTAGAATTTTACATATATGCAATCTTACAGGATGAACTTCTTTTGGTCTGGCTTTCACTTTCAGATTGGGTCTGAATCTCACTTGGTTTGAGATTCATCCATGTTTACATTGCATCAGTAGTTCATACCTTTTAATTGATAAGTAGTATTCCATTGTCTAGATCTACATGCCACAATTCCTTTATCTGTTCACATATGGATGGACATTTGGGTTGTTTCCAGTGTGGAGCCAGTGCAAATAAAGCTGCTGTGAACGTTTGTGCACGTGTCTTTGGAAGGACAAATGCTTCCATTTCTCTGGGGTAAACAACCTAGGAGTGGAATGGCCGGATCATATGGTAGGTGTATGTTGAACTTTTAAGAAACAGCCAAATTATTTTCCAAAGTGGTTCTGCTATTTTACATTCCAACCAGCACTGTACTTTTCTCATAATGTTCTTGTCTACATTGGATATCAGAGGAGTGCTGGCCTCATAGAGTGAGTAGGGAAGAATATTCCCTCCTCTTCAGTTCTCTGAAGAGTTTGTATAGAATTGGTATTATTTTACTTAAATGTTCTATAGAATTCAACAGGAAAGCCATCAAGTCTGAAATTTTCTTTGTGGGAAGGATTATTTAAACATATAAGCATCAAAATTCTCAACTGTAATTATGGATTTGTCTGTTTCCCCTCTTTGGTCTGTCAGTTTTTGATTCATGTAATTTGAAACTCTGTTATTAGGTACATACACTTGGGATCATTGTGTCTTGATACATTGACCTTTTTTGAAATTGTGCAATGCGCTTTTTTATCTCTGGTGGTACCTGTTGTCCTGAAATCTACTTTATCTGATATTATAGCCATTACAGCTTTTTTAGGATTAGCAGTTGCATGGTATAGTTCTTTTCGTCATTTTCTTTTAATCGATCTGTATCTTTATATTTGAAGTGTGTACATATAGTTTATTCTTACTCCTTTATCCGGTCTGGCAGTCCCTGCCTTTTAATTGAAGTATTTAATCCATTTACACTTAATATAATTTATTGATATGGTTGGATTTAAGTTTACCATCCTGTATTTTTTTCTATAGGTCCCCTTTGTTCTTATTACTCATTTTTTCTTATTTTCTTGCCTTCTAGTATTAAGTATTTTTAAAAATTTCCTCTTAGCTTTCTAGCCAGAACTCTTTTTCTTTAGTGGTTACTCTGTGGTTTAGAATATACATCTTTAATATATTACAATCTGCCATGAATATATATCATGAGACATCATAATGTAAACTCCTCAGAGAGTTTATTAATGTAAAAGCCTTCCAGCAGTACACTTCCCATTTACTACCCTCCTATCCTTTGTGTTTTTCTTGTACCTTTGTGCCTACATCTGTTATACACGCAAGTTACTCTTTTAGCTTAAAACAGTCAATTATTTGTTAAAGCAATTAAGAAATGAGAAAATGCCTTTTATATTTACATATTTACTGTTTATAAACTGTAATTTTTTTTCTTTCGTGCAAATCAGAATTCCATCTATTATCATTTTCCTTTATTGCAGAAGAACTTTCTTTGACATTTCTTATGTTGTAGGTTTGTTAGTGAAAGATTCTCTCAACTGAAGATGTTTTCATTACATCTTCTCTGTTGAGGGATATTTTCTCTGGATATGGAATTCTAGGCAGAGAAATTTTTGTTTCAGCATTTTAAAAATGTCATTCCTTTATCTTCTGCCTTATATTGTTTCTGATGAGAAGTCAGAGATCATTCTGATTGTTGTTCTCCTATATTTAATGTGTCTTTTTTCTCAGGATATTTTAAAATATTTCTCTGTATGACTGGTGTTTAGAAATTTGATTATGATGTGTAGTTTTCTTTGTGTTTATCCTGTTTGAGAGATTCATTGAGCTTCTTGGATCCTGAGTTTGTATTTTTTATCAAACTTGGAAATTTTTCAGCCAATATTTTTTCAAATATTTGTCTTTTCTATTGAGACTGTAATTACATATATGTTAGACATTTGATAATGTTCACAGATCAACTGAAGCCCTGTTCATGTTTTTCAGCCTGGTTTTCCATTTGTGCTTCAGGTTGGACAGATTTTATTGCCCTGTCTTCAGGTTCATTGATCTTTTCTTATGTAGTGTCCAATCTGCTTTATTAGAAAAATTCATTAAGTAAATTTTTTATTTCGCCTATCAAATTTTTCATCTCTGTAAGTTACATTTGGTTCCTTTTTATAGCTTTCATGACTCTCTTTGTTATGTTCATGTTCTCCTTTAAATCTTTGAGCATATTTATAGCAGCTGTTTTAAGGTCCTTGTCCCCTAATTCCATCATCTCTGTCATTTCTGTGTGTTTCTGTTGACTGGTTTTTCTCTTGATTATTGGTCAAGTTTTCCTGCTTTACCTGAAAAAGAACTGTTCATACTGTGCTACATGTTGCAGATACTGTGTTGTTGACTGGAATTTTGTTGTTGTCTTTTGAAAAGAGTTTTGTTCTGGCAGGCAGTTATTTCACTTACAGATGAGCCTGATACTTCAAAAGCTGGTTTTTATGCTGTGTTGGGGCAAGTCTAGAATAGTTCTTATTCCAGGGTGAGAGTAGTTTCTCTAAGGCC
The DNA here is from genome assembly GCF_041146395.1 of Eulemur rufifrons. Taxonomy (NCBI): domain Eukaryota; kingdom Metazoa; phylum Chordata; class Mammalia; order Primates; family Lemuridae; genus Eulemur; species Eulemur rufifrons. The sequence goes on from NC_090989.1 coordinate 267,714,106, forward strand.
TGGCCTTTCTGGGTCTGAACTGAAAGCCTGAAGTATTCGTATTCAGCGAGTCTTTCCTCTCTGACAGGTGGGAACTCCAAAACATCTCTAGCCTTGTGTGACCTCTGAATCTGCACTGAGCCACAGCCCTCCAGTAGCTGTTTTCTGCTCGGCTTTGCAGAGACTCCCTCTGCACAGATGCAGTTTGGTATGCAGCCAAAGACTTCGAGGGGGCCTCTGTGCACATTTCTGAAGTTCCTTTTTGTTGCACAATTCTCTTTCCTCTTTGTTATTCTGCCCTGAAAATTTGAGCCACCTCAGAAACCCTGAACTCTCAGCACTGCCTCATTGGTTCAGCAGGATGGCGTGCTCTGTTTGGGCTCCACCTCTCTCCGCCCTGGTGCAGAGGGCTGGAGTCACCAAGGGTCTCACATCTTGTCTTCTCTCGTGAGTCACAGTTCTGCACCACCTTTGTCCAGCCTTGCAGTCGAATATGGCGGGAGGGCTGGTCCTATAGCAGTTATGTAAGTGTTCCAGTTCCCTTTCTAAGAGGAGAATCCACAAGAAGGAGTCTCCGGTTTGACTCCTGCCATCACACCTCCCATTCACTCCCACCTCCGGCCTGTGAGCACGTGACCCCACTTGCCCTGAATGCGTTTTCACCCTCCTCCACCTTGTGGAGGTTTTCTGGGAGCCTGTCTCCCTGGTCTCTCCACCCTCTCAGTTATATGATTACTTTTCTTGAATCCTTACACTTTCTGAATTGTTTTTGCTCTGGTTAAATTTTCAGCTTTCCAGAAAGAGAAGACCACAGTGCTTTGTGACTTTTTAACTATCTCTTGGGTGCAAATACCGCATGTGTATTTCTTCTAAGCGCAGTCAGCCAGTCTGTCTGAGACTTTCTTTCTTGGTGAGAGCTGGGGTAGGAATTCCAGCGTGCTAATGTGCTAATGTTCCACGTGAGGTCAACGGATGCAGCAGACTGTTGAGTGAAATGAGCCGGGAGCCTGGGAAATTCATCCTGGCTCAGCCCTGGCCCACTCTGTGATCCTGAAGTGGTGCCCACACCTCTCTGAGCCTCCGTGGCCCCCTCCACCTTCCACCCTTGGGGCCAGTGGGAGGATAACATGTCAGATAGCTTCATGGCACAGTTATGTCGCTTCGTGCATCCCATCTTCGATGTGCTCTACTTCAGCAGTGCCGGGTTTTACTCTGCTGGCCATTCACGCATCAGTTCACAGATTCCACAGTATCTGTTGGGCACTGCATTTCAGGGCCTGCGCCAGGCACTCAGTGCATGGTGGGCCAAACTGGCAGAGTTCCTGCCTCCCGGAGCACACAGGCTCATGGGGAAAGAGTCATTGATCAAAGGTCTCTCCATGTGTTGTTACTGTGGTGATCAGTTCTTGGATGGGAAGAGGGAGGGGACTGAGATAAGTGGCCAGGTGGGGAGGTATCAGGGGCGACTCCCCAAGCAAGTGATGTTTATGTGTAATAATTAGGACCAGCAGTCAAAAATTTGAGGGAAGAATGTTCCAGGCCGAGGGAATAGCATGTGCAGAGGCTGTGCTCTTGGAAGAGAAACAGGCATTGTAGGATGTCAGACGGCGAGGTGAGTGGCCGGGAGGAGACTGGGAGTCCCAGGCAGGGGAGTTGGAGCACACGGGTGATACCCCCAGGTCATGCGCTCCCTGAGCTCCCTGCCCCAGGGAAAGAGGGGCACTCCCTTGTGGAATTCTAGGGTTCTCACAGCAGGAACTGTAGGCCATGACGGGGTCTGATTCCCAGGGGATCCTAGAAACCATTCTGCAGGGGTGGAGATGGAGGCTCAGAGGAAAGCAGCTTGCTGGCACTATTGTTAGAAACTCTGTTCCTTGGGGCAGGTTGCCAGAATGTGTGGGTGAGTGCCACAGGGTGGCAGTGGGACTCGGGGGCACGTGACCTCGTGCAGAGGTGTCCCCGAGTAGCTGGCACACTCAAGCTCCTGTCTCATCCCTGCGCTAACATTCCTTGTGGCCAGAAACAAACGTATTATGTCTATAGCCAGAATCGACCTCTGGGCCTTGGTTTCCTTATCTCTAAAAAAAATCCCAGCCGTAGCTGCTCACACCGGGAGAGCAGGTTGCCATTCAGGGTGCTGCTCTGGCTTCCCTGGACGCCCACAAACCCCTGCAAGGCCGGCCGTGCAGGGACAGGCGTCCGTTGCTATCGGTGGGGTGAGGCGGGCAAGCAAGGCCAAGAAAGGGGAGTAGAGTCCAGGACTGCATTGGCCCAAAGGAACGGAGCTGGGATTCAGAGGCGGGTTTGCCTCACTCCGGACTCAGTGCTGGTTCTGTACGGTGAGCCATTTGCTGTGGTCGCCACGCTGTGCCTAACACGGGGACAGCAGAGAAACCAGAGATGAACTCTGGACACCTATCACAACATGACTGTGTAGGTTTATTCCATGGTTAAAAAAAAAAAATTGGAATCTCTCAGATGAGCCGGCCTCTGGTTGGACTCCGGGGCCTCTGAGCTCAGAAAGAGGAGGGAGAGTGGGAGTCCTGGTTCAGAACGCGAGAGGCCAGAAAGCGCGAGTTCGGGGAAGGGGACACTCAGGCCGTGGGGATTTCCTTCTGGGCCTGGGGTAGGGCCGATGAGGGCTTGTTTAAGAGGTCACAACTGAAGCGTTCCCCAGCTCCTGGCACCTGGCCACCACTGTCAGTGGAGGAGTGGGTGACCCTCCCAAAGGGGCAAGGGGCAGCCCTTGAGTCGCTGGAGCTTCCCTGAGTGCCTCAGGGAAGTGATCGGAGACCGGCAGAGTGGTCCTGTGTGACCTTGGGCAAGGCCCCTGAACTGTTCCCCACCTGCCAGGGTGGACAGAGGTGGGGGGGGGCTTCGAAAGCAGTGCGTGGAGTCTTAGACACCCAGGGGAGCTCGGGGGCCACCTCCACCCCAGGGGCGAGGAGGCAGCAGCCAGGGCTGCTGTAGGCAGGCCCCTGCTGTGGCCAGGCACTGAGGCAAGAGGGTGCCCCCGGTGTTAATCCCTGGGGGTCTCTGAGCCCCTGGGCAGCACCAGAGGGGCCCTTCTTGCTGCCTAGTCCTGTTCCTGCCTCCAGGGGACAGCTGCAGACGTCCTGTGATCTCTGAGCGGGAAGACCCCTGCCTCCTCCTCTTTAGTTGTTACCGTGGAGTGTGGCCAGGTTCAGGGACTTGCCACCACTGGTGGTGGCTCAGGGCAGTGTGAAGGAGGCTGGCCACTGCCCACCCGAGACCACCAGAGGTGGAAGCCACTCGAGACCAGCCCGCAGTATCCGTTGACCCCAGCTTCTGCATAATAGGGAAGGGAGACGGGGGCCCTGAGTAGTGGGGTCCCAAGCTTCCCCAGACATCCGGGGACTGCTGCACTTATTTCCATGAAAGCATCAGACGCTGGGTTAAGCACTGTCCCCTGCAAGCAGCAGTTCCCAGTCGGGGCCCACAAGGTGCCACAGAGCCCCTTCTCCTGTGCTCCCCCCACCCCCACCGATCAACCCCCGCCCGCCCCTACCTGTCTGCTTTCTGTCATTCCTTCTGAGCCACCTTCCTTTGGAGGAAAAGCGGCTTAGAAGCCAACATTCTAGAAGATGCCATTTGGGCCTGAGATACTAATTCAGGTGCCCTAGGCATGGGTCACAGGCTGAGTTCTTGGGCTGGTCAGGATTACGGGTGACCTACCCAGTGGGCTGCCAGTGGCCTCCAGGTGACTCTGAGTGTGAGCTGGTGGCCAGGCTTCCCTCGAGAGGCTGGGGAAGGCTCTAGATCTCAGCCCCTGGTGGAAGCAAGAGTCCTTGCTCTCTGTGGCACGAGAAGAGGTTGGGCAGAGACGGTCCCAACCCTCAAACGTGGGGGCCTGTGGCCAAATTAGCCACTCACTTTGCCCGCTCTGAGGGCCCTCGGGGACTGAGAGCGTGACCCTCTCAGGTACTGCCCCCGGGTGGGAGCCGCCGGACGATCCAGACACGGGCTCTGAGTGTTCACATCCAGAGGTCTCCCCGTCTCCACGCTTCGTGGCAGCGAAGACCCAGACGAACCAGTCGGGGAAAAAAGCTCCGGCCTCCGTGGTCCGATGCGCCACCCTCTTACACCGCACCCCTCCAGCCACCCAAACCCAGACGTTCCGCACTCCAAATTCGGGATCTCCGGCAAGCAAGGCAACTGCAGGTACCAATGGCCTCCGTTACCCCACACTTCCTCCACGCCCGTTCTCGCCACCTGCCACAGCTGTGCCCGGGGTCATGGTTCCCTTGCAAGAGCAAGGCAGAAGGTCCCATAGTGTTCTGGGACAGATCTGGGTCCCACCTCTGGCTCTGGCTGGCTCTGGGACCATGGCCAGCCACGTGGCTTCTCTGAGCCAGGTTTTCTCCTCCTAAATCAGAAGGGGTTTACAAGGATATGTGCAAACCTTTTTTTTTTTTAAGTAGTAGAATATTTTTTCCCAAATCATGGCCTAACAGGCCTGTTTTATTTGGCCTTCTCAAGGTTTAAAAAAAAAAATTTTTAATTAACATTTGAACATTAGGAGATTTTATGTAAAACTTTTGATTTCTAGCTGACATTGAAAAGTCAGATCTCACAGTCCTGGGCCCACTTTCCTAAAGGGCAGCAATCAGCTGCCTCCTTTAATAGGGCATGTGCTCTCCAGTTTTCCGAAGTCCCCACCACTCCCTACTGCCTCCCCAACACAATGGCCATGTGGCAGGTGTCATTTCTCATTGTGATCACACTGTTGTCTGTCTTACATCCAGCCCAGTTCATCCATTTATGTCACCTGCCTGGACTGTCGGCATGAGTTTGCATCTCCCACCTTTCAGAAAACTCAAACAAAAATCTCATTTCAACAAGGATCTGCTCTCCATGAAACAGGATGGTTGTGGTTGACCTAGAGCCTTGGTTTCTTGGCCTTCCCCTACCTGGCACTACCCGTGAAACCCCTCCATGAGAGATAGAACCGGCAGGAAACTGGTGGCTGCCAGCTTCAGCATTTTCCAGTCCATGCAGCAAAGGGCTCGGCTCCAGAAGAGTGAACAGATAGTAAGAAGTTCCCAGCAGTCATTTCCTCCAGGAAACCTGATCAGACACGCTGTGCTGAGCAGCAGCTGTCAGGAATCCTTAGATTCATACTTAGATGGAACAAGTCTCAAGCTACCTGCCTGCAATGTGTGGGTTGTAGGGTGGAGTGATGGTTGGTGCTTCTGGGACTGTGGGCCTTTCGGTTGCCCTCAGGAGACCAAAGCCACTTCTTGAATGCGTAAACGATCAAGCTGAGAACTCAGGTAAAGGAACCACTTGGTTCATCTAGGGACTCACGACCAAGCTGCGTGACTAGCTGTGCTTGTCTTTACTGTTTAGTTCAGGAGGCTAATTTTGGGTAATAGTGTGGTTCTTGGAAGATGTGTTTATTGTGCTTAGATCTCCCAAAAGGATAGTAGTTAATCACCCTTGAAGGTATGGTTTTTTAGGTACCATGTTGAGAAACTTCAGTAACGGTTGTGTTTTTCCAACAGTAGTCAAAAATTAGTTAGAAATAGACTGATCATGATGGTGTCATTGGTGGTAAATATTGGCTCAACTAAATAATGGAGTCATGGCTTTTGAATCTTGCTTTTACTCTTGTGCTTTGTGGCTAGGAGTTTTTACGCCTGCAATTTTTGCAGAGAACTGCCCACAGGGGCTGGTGTGGTATGTGGCAGGTCTGGAACCTCAGCATCTCCCACATGAGCATCCAGTGAGCTACAGGGCATGCCTTGGGCTGTTTCGTGTGCCTGGGAAAACGTGCATGGGGGGGGTCACATCTGGGCAGGTCAGAGGGCACCAGGTTGGGAGCAGGAACCTGCAGGGCATATAAGATGGTGCATGCTGGAGGTAGAAGTTTTCACTGCCCTCATTGTCCTGGAATGAGTGGCTCTTCATGTGTTTATGAACATGCTGGTACATGGGACCTCATCTCTGGTACCGCACGTTGGTTTTCAGCCAAAGGTGCTTGTGGCAGGGAAAACCGTTCACAGTTTGCATTATCACCTGAGCAACAGAGACTAATTTAAGAGTTTGCATCCTCAGTTGTGCTAAGTTCTACCAACGTGTGGATCAGAACAGAAATCCTCTGTAGAGGGGTACCAGTGTCCCATTCGTACACAAGGATCAGGGTGGAGAAGGGAGTCACTTTCATACCCCAGACATTTTTAAAAAGGCAGCGTCTGCCCCAAGTCGAAGTCTTAGTCTGCTATCTTAGAGGGTTAGGAACACATCCAGCCCCGGGAACTTGACTATCTCACTCTTTACTCTGTTTTTTCATCTGTGAAATGAGAATGACAACATAACCCTCTTAGGGCTCTTGGGAGGATTAAGGGAGACCATGGGTGTAAAGTATCTGAACCAGTGCCTAGCACATAGTAGGTGCTCAGTAAACAAGCCCCCCACTCCCACCCTCACCCCAGACAGAGAACTGAGCTTTCTTTGCCAGTTTACAGATGCTGTCTTGAGGCCCTCAGCCCTGGCATTTTACAGACACATTTTGAAGGGAGGATCGTCCTTGTGAAGTTAGCAACAGCCTCTGTGAGAAGGAGGCTGTATCGGAGGCCCTGTTACGGGTGGGAGGACTGGGATCGAGCAGGGCCTGGAGGAGCTGCCTCTGGCTTCCTTCCTCATCGTCCCTACGACCATCTGGAACCTCCGCCCCGGCGTCTGAGCACTTTCCCTTCTGCAGTAGGGTGGACCAGCAAGAGTGGCATTTCCCAAAGCGGCTTCCTGGGATCACCAATTTTGTGGGATATTATGGAATCTAATATTTTTTAAAACGGGGATCTGTAGGAACCCCTATTATGTTTGGGGAAGGCTAGTTAAATAATGCTAAATGGGTCTCTTCCCGGTTGAACTTCCCAGAGCCTTGGATGTCTCTGTGCAAGTTGTTCCTCCTTAAGAAAGGGACAGGTCGGCTGCACAGCCCGATTTGACTTAGTCTCTGAGGCCTTCATCTCCTGGGCCATCCAGCGTCCCGTCGTGCCAAGAGCACGTTGGAAAGGCTGGGTGTCTTCCAACTCAGGTGTTCTGTCTCAGTACGTTCTGCAGGTGGGCGGGGGGCGGCTAAATTCATGGTCGTGGTTTCCCACCTGCTGGGACCTTATCTCTGCATCTTGGGGGTTTCCAGAGAGCACCTGGGAGAGGCTGAGCCCCTTTGGAAGGTTCCAGCCTGTGAGCAGAGACGTCCCAGATGTCACTCGGGGAGCCAGTCCCTTCATGAGTGAACTCTGACCAGACCTCACCTGGGCTTTGGCTGCCAGGGATGTGGGGCTGCCCGGGCTCTCCCAGTCATGCCTTTTGTCCCAGGTTGCCCTCCCTGCCACCAGGGACCATCGAGCTGATGGAGCTGGAATCACCAGAGCCAGGCTGTCATCGTCCCTGCTCCTTTGTGGGGGCTGTGGCCGCAGAACCTGACAGGAGTGGTGGGCGGTAGATCCAGATGACTTGATGTCACAAATGTGGGAGCCCCAGGCCCATCTGCCATCTGCTCTCTGGCAGGCTTTCATCTGTGTGCTCTTGGGCAGGTCACCCCACCCCCACCCCCACCCCTTGCCTGGACCTCCTGAGCACCGCCGGGAGGGTCTCTTGGGGCCCCGGCAAGGGATCAGGCCACTCAGGTGGGCCTGGCGAGCTAGGGAGGTCTGGCTTGGGGTCCCGGGACCCTCACTCTGCCCAGCCCAGGGGCCGTCTCCTGCATGCCCCTCCCCAGAGACCCAGTGCTGGCCAGTCACCACTGTTTCCTCCCTCCCTCTCCTGGCCCCCACCCAGCAGAAAGCGCCTTCAGTCGGAGAGTAGAAGGCAAAGCACAAAACCACTTTGAGGAGACGAACAGCAGCTCGCAGAACTCCAGCGGTGAGTGTGCCCACGACAGCCATCCCGTGGGGCAGCTGCCACCCCCGCCCGCCCCACCTGGCAGCAGCACAGGCCCTCCGTGGGCTGGGGTCTTCGCAGCACATGACGGATCTTGTTGGGAGGAGGCTGGGGGTGGGGGATTAGAGGGAGGGGCCTTTTCCTCCAGGGACGTCCCGCTGGGCCTTGGGCATCACGGGGACTGTAGCTCCTCTGTCTCCCCGTGGAGAGAGGAACTGCCCTCTCCCCATCGCCTGCCTGTAGCATCAGCTCAGCCGGCCCCCGATGGTTGGCCTAAGAGAGCCATTGCCGTGTTTTTAAGGTAAACGTCTCAGCCGGTTTCTTTCCAGGAGAGGCAAAGGGGGTGCAGTCGAGAGAGCTCTAAGAGACCCTACTTGGGACCTGGGGCCATTAGAACAAAGGTTCCCTTACAGCGCCTACCACTCAAGTGCCTTTGCCGGAGGTTCCCAGTGGTGTTTGGCGCCCCCTGATGGCTGGCACCTGCAGGACCTCGGCCGAGCCCTAGATCCTCAAGAACAGCAGCCGAGGGCCACTGTCCCCACCAGACCTGGGGTCAGCCTGGCAGGGCGGTGGCTGCGTCCAGGAGAGGCACAGCGAGCCAGTCTGTGCAGTGAGAGCCAGGGCGGGCGAGGAGAGGAGTTCTGACATTGGGTTTACACTGGGGTAAGGCGCCCACTCACTTTCTCACACAGTTGAAGTCGAATTCACCCACTGCTGGGTGTCAGCCTGTGGCCAGGCACTGTGCTAGGCACCGCCTGGGCGTAGACAGGTGACCGACGAGGCTCACCTGTCAGGGCCTTGATGAGATACCTCGGAGCACAGACTGCAGCGTGCACGTGTGTGCCTAGCAGTAGGAGCCCGCCGTCGGGCTCTGGCCCCTGTTTGAACCCCAGCTGCACCACTCACTAGCTGGTGACTTAGGCTACAGTCTCTTCATTTCTGCTCTGCTGGAAAGCGGCTTGAAGAACACACGTGGCCCCGTGGTGGTCGTAAACATCCGGCGAGTGCCCGCACAGATTCCGCACTCCGAGGTCAGGGGTGTTTCTTTTTGTGGTTATTGTTGGGTTTTTTCGTTTTATTTGTTTTTAAGTAAACCAAGTGATTTGATGACTGCCCTGCGGAAGGGGGTGAGATTTTGAGCAATGTAATCCACATCCCCTCTCCAAGAGTTGGGCCTCAGAGGGGTGGAGTGACTTGCCCAAGGCCAGGCAGGGATAGGTAGCCGTGCCAGGCGTGGAACCGAGGTCTCCGGGTGTGCCCTGTGCCCCCAGTCAAGCCATGCTGCACCCCCTGTGCATCTCCCGCCACCAGAGCTGGTAATCACGATTGGGAACAGTAGTACGAGTACTGCTACCGGTAGCCACCATTTATTGAGCGCTTACTATGTGCCTGGCTTGTGTTCAGAGCTCTGTGTGTCTTATCTGTCTCCATCCTTACCACAGCCCCGTGGGGGTCGGTGTTACTGTGATCCCTGCTTTCGGATGAGGAAACTGAGGCTCAGGAGAGGTCGATTGTTGTCCCAGGCCCCCCATGTTGTAAGTGGTGGAGGCAGGACTCCCTGTCTAGTCCATCTGGGCCTGCTCTGCTGCCTGCATTTGGGCCTCGCCAACCTCCGGCAATGCCAGAAAGCGAAGGGGAGATGCCAGCGAGCAGGAGGCCTCGAAAGCACAGCCCCTCCCCGTGGCTGCTCTGGTGTTTGGTACCAAACACTCCCATCCTGGTGCCAGAACCTAGAAGCAGCTTCCAGCTCCCTGTCCTGCAGTAAGCCACCACGTGGCATCCGTCACCAGTTTTCCTGTGGCCTTGCTCTGCAGAGTTGGGGTGTCCTAGAAGAATGGCCCTCCTGGTATCCCCAGCACCCAGGGGAAACCAGGATTCTCGAAGGGCCTGGCCTCCGCGTCCAGCCTCCCCCGGCCCCAGCCCAGACTGTGAGCTGCCTCTCAGCTGCTCCCCTCTTCTGAGAGCCCCATCTGGCTCCCCGGTTATTAAGAATAAAAATTATAACAATCATCACAGGACAGCAGAACTGGAAGAGACTTAGCTAAACTGTTTCTCTTTTGCAGAAACTGCAAGTCCCCTGATTTCCAATCCTTTCCCTCTCCTACAGAGTAAGTGATGGTCCCGTCGGGGGGCTGGAGAGGGCGAGGCAGGGCAGGGAATGAACTCGGCCGGCCACATGCGCCCAGAACCTCCCCAGAACGTCTGACCTGGGCTGTGTGCGACGAGCCCTGGGCCGCCCTCCCGGGCGGACCCAGCAGCTGTTAGAGACAGGCGGAGGGGCCAGCCCCGGGCGGGTGGAGGAGTTTGCACAAGGATGGGGCAGAGCCCGGGCGGGCAGAAAGCCTGCCGCCCGCAGCCCCTGCAGGAACTCAGGCCTTCCCAGTCGGGGTCCCCGGCAGCCTCAGGACACCTCTCCCGAGCCCCATCTCAGCTGTCCTCTTCCCTCCATTCCCTCGCTCTGCTTCCCACCCCTCTGGCTTTTTCTTCTTCCTCTCCTCTGCGCCCTTCTCTGCCAGGCACTGGCGTGAGTGCTGGGAGTAGAGAGCAGAACGCTGGGGCCCGTGTGCACCGTCGCTCCTGTCCACACCTGCCTTCTCCCCTCCCTGTCTCTCTCCTCCTGTTCCCTTTCCCCGCCTGGTCCCCGTTTCTTCCTTCCTTTCCACAGCCTTCTCCACTCCTTGCCCTTCTCTCTTCCTGCTTGTTCCCCTCTCTCCTCTGCCCTCGTGTCCGTTACCTTGGCTTGTGTTCATTCACTCATTCATGTGTTTACTCGGCAAACGGTGACCTCCGTGTGGCTCCACAGGCAGAGACCTGGGCTGTGACGCAAATGCGACTCGGTCCCTGCCCTGACGGGCTCTTGGTCTGTTGTCCCCCTGCCCCCATCTCAGGTGCCCAGAACAGCGGCTGGCACGCAGTAAGCACTCAATAAATGCCCACTCGATTGAGTTAAATGGTCTCTCTCTGCATGGCTTCCTCTCTCCATCGCTCCTTTCTCCCCCGTCTCTCCCTCATGGGTCTGGTGACAAGGGAGGCAGACAGGCTAGGCCCAGAGCCCCGAGCACAGAGACCCGGTGTGTGTTTGGGTTCCTACTTCCAACGCTGCCTGCAGCGCAGCGGAAAGGCGTCCGCGTCGGGTCTGCCCCTCACGTGGCTGCCTCGGTTCTCCCCGCAGAACCCTACACCTGCGGCGCCTGCGGGATCCAGTTCCAGTTCTACAACAACCTGTTGGAGCACATGCAGTCCCATGCAGGTAAGGGGCCCGGCGGTGCACTGGGCGTGGGGCTCTTGTCCCCTCCCCTTCCTCAATTCCTGCCAGTGGAAGAGACGCCAGAGTCTGGCCGGAGGCCCCTGGGGAAGGCCACTCCGTCCTGGAAAATGGTCACTGGACATGGAACCTGCCCCCAGGGAGCTCCAGTCAGTCAGTCTTTGTCACAGGGTGGTCTTTGCCCTGGGCACAGCATAGTCCTGTGGGGGTGGGGAGGAGGACAGAGTTGATTGAAGAAGGCTTCCTGGAGGTGGTGGCTCCTGGGCTTGGGCCTAAAGGCCAGGTGGGAGCTAACTTGGAAAAGACATCCAGGTGGAAATGGAATGTGTTTGAGATCAAGGTGAGCAGAGGCAGAAGGTGGAAGCGGAGAGGTGTGTGGCCCGAGGCCCGTGGGCTAGGGCCCATCTCAGAACAGCCTCGTTCATCATAGCACCCCGTGGCCTGGAAAGCAGGTGTCCTTAACCTTGAGCACGCGTCAGAAGCGAGGGCCTCCCAGATTCCGAGGCCCCACCCTGAGTGTCTGATTCTGTAGGTCTAGGGGTGGGGGACTAGGTTTTGTACTCACAAGTCCTCGGGCAGTGCTGCCGCTGCTGCTCCGGGTCCGCACTTTGAGAACCACTGCTCTGCAGCCGCAGGCTCTGTCACGTGCACCCAGGCAGCCTTTTCACCGAGCGCTTCACACCGTGTGACACAGGTGTCCATCGCTCCAGCTTGCGGCGTCAGTTCCCTTACTGCGTACCGACCAGCCTCTAAACCACACCTCAGTTGTGGGTTTTTGTCACAGCAGGACCCACCTGCTGGTATGTCTGTTTTAGCCAGGGAGACACTATTTGCTGAAACAAATCTTAGTGGATTAACGTACAAATCATTTATTTCTCACCCCGTTACAGCCTAGCAAGTGACCTAGTTGGGTGGCTTCCATGCGGTGATTCAGGGATCCAGGCTTCTTCCCTCTTGTGGCTCCACCCACACCCAGCTCCTCAGGGTCCTCTCTCTCTGGTGGGGGGGGGGATTGAGGCTGTGGGGAAGGCACAGTGCTTTGCCACTTCAGAGCACAAGTGACACATGTCCTAGATGCTTAAATTCCAGTGGCTAGAATTAGTCACATGGCCAGCCCGAATCCATAGACAACAGTCTGCCCAGAGCCACTGCCCAGGGACAGCTAGACACTCTGCAAAGGAAAACGAGCTGTCCCTCCCTCACCTTCCTCAGAGTAATCCTCTAGAGACACTAGAAGTGACGTATGAGAAGTGCCTGGCACGTAATGGTGGTTCAACAATTGATAGCTACCGTTACTTCTCCTGTTGTTATTGTTGTCATTATTATTTGTATCCATCTTAGGTTTACAGATCTTTTGTATTAATATCATCTTCCAGGTCTGGCCTCACCAGCACCTCTTTTAGGCTAGGTGCTGTTCTATTAGTGTAACCTCTATCATTCATTCATTCAGCATAAATTTATGGGTATCTGCTGTATACTCGACACTAATTCAGATGATCTTTTGGGAAGGTTGTTATTTGTTTCTGTTGAACTCTTTAAAATCAGGACAGAGCCCTGGAGTAGCAGCCAAGACACCTGAGCCCCAGCCTTGCACTAACTGCTGTGCCTTGGTGCTGTGTGACTTCCAGCAGGAAAGTCTTGTCTCTGTCTCCCAAACAAGAACCCTAGATCTCCAGCTGCCCTCCTCACACCAAGCGTCCCATGTCTCCTGCCTCCCTCTTGCCTTTGTCGTCAGCCAGCCCTCACCAGGGAAGGCCTTGAATGCCAGCTCAAGGCATTTGGACTTGACCCCGTGGGGAGCCAAGAGCCCCAGGCTAGTGGCAGCTGTGGGCGGGCTGCTTGAGGACCACGGCCTGAACATATCTCTTGGTCCTGAGACTCCCATAGCCCAACCTCCTGTGTTCCTCCTCCGAAGCCTCTTGCGCCCCACCTGTGCCCCCTCCCGGCTTCTGGAAGCTGACGGGTAATGAGGGGTAGAGTCTGGGTGCCAGCGCTTTCCCATCCCTCAGGCAGGCGGAGGACCAAGGCCATTAAAATGCAAATCAAGGCTGAGCCTTGCCGTGGGCCCACCTCTCCCAAGCATCTTGACTTGTTTTCCACACGGAGCTGTGGGCTGCTTTGTTCTGGTCCGGCGCTGCCAGAGAATGCCTTGCCCGCAAATCCAGTGCAAAGCCAGGCGGAAGCCCAGCCGCACTGAATCGGGATTAAAGGATTGGCTCCATAGAGAGAAATTAAGCGTCATGAGCCACGCAGTTCACAGCGCCGCCGATAAGGAGGATCAGCCTCGAATAACACCAATCTCATTAAGAGGCTGCTGAATGGCACAGGGTAATTCCCACTAATAAACGTCCTTTCTCTGCTGCAGGGACGCTGTCTTACCTTGGTGACAGTTGAGCATGCTGTGGCAATAATATACTAACGAGAGCGAGCATTTAGTGAAGTGCTTTCTGTGTGTCAGGTGTTGTCCTGAGAGCTTTCCGTGGGCTTTTTCACCAGGTTCTCCTGAACAAACCTATTGGGTAGTTGACACATTCGTCCCCATTATATAGATGACGAAACTGAGGCTCAGAGAACGTAAATCGCTGGCCCACAGTTGCATAGCTCATAAAAGTATCTAATATTGTTGGTGCTTTTACTTGGTGCCAGACCTTGTTCTAAGAGTTTCACACATACTTGCTCATTTAATTCTCAGAACAACCCTTGGAGTTAAATCCCCATATTAGCTCTAATATGCAGATGAGGAAACTGAGGCACAAGATGGTTTTTGTGACTTGTCCAAGGCTATGCAGTCAACAGTGGCAGGACCAGGATCCAAACCCTCGCAGTGTACTCCAAAGCCCATGCTCTCTGCGTCCACCCTGTGCAGCCTTGGGTGGACCCTGGCGGAAGATGAGCAGAGATAGAGGAAGCCCCATGGTTAAAGTGCAGGCAGGAGGGACGTGGGGATGCTCCAAGCAGCAAGCAGGTTGGCAACTTGGTGGTTTTAGGATTTTGGAGGTGGCCACACCTGGTTTTGAACGCTTTGAGTCTCATCACCTCTTTGGGCCTCAGTTTCTTACCTGTGAGGCAGGTTTATTCAGTATTCTCTGTGGGGCTGGGTGAGGGTTCCAGAGATGCCGGACGTAAAGTGTTATGGGCTGTGGCACATTCTAAGACCTGACAACAGCACGTGCCTCTTTTTCCATCCCCTGCTGGAAATATCTGCCTTCTCCTCCCTGCAAAGGTCTCTCTCTGGGAAACCCTTAATTCCAGCTTTGCACCCGGCCCTTTGCAGACACAGATGGGACAGGGAGGACACACAGGGGTAGCCACAGGTAAGCCTTATTTCAGCTCAAGCTATAAATCAAGCCTTTTCACAGAGCTTTTACCCGGTACTTCACTTATACCAGGACTGGTATCTATGGGATATGGAGAAAAAAAAAAATGTTTTAAATCAACCAATACTGCACATTGTTCTCTAATAGTAGCTTGAATAATCTCAATTCTAAGTCCTGCAGAAAGACAGAGAATGAGAGAATTATCCTACAATTTACCCAGCCCCAGAGGAGGGGAAACTGAGACCCAGAGAATTAAAGTGACTAACTTGGTGTCACACCCATAGCCATGGCAGAATTGGGTTCAGATCCAGGGCTCTCATATCCCTGTACTTTAATGGAAAAAGTCAACAAGAAAGGTTGCTTGTTTTCATTGTAAAGCTAGTTTCCTGTTTGTGAATGTCAGGTCTGTCCATGAAAGGAAATGCATTCTCTGCATCGGGAAAATGCAGGGAAGTGAGAAAATGCAGAATCAGCCTAAGCTCACTATTCAGAGCTAATCACTGTTTGCAACTTTTAATGGATTTTTTTACAGTCTATTTTAAAATTGGATTTATGGAGCTATAATTTACGTAAATAAAATTTACCAGTTTGAAGAGTACAGTTTGATGGGTTTTGACAAATGCATACGGTTGTTTAACCACCATCACGATCAAAATATGTAACATGACCATCAGCCTAGAAAGTTCCCCCTTCCCCCTACCCCAGCCACTGGCAACCACCGTCTGCTTTCTTTTGCTGTAGTTTTGTCTTTATATGGAGCTATTGGCATTTAATCTCTTAGGTCCGACTTCTTTCACTTAGCATACCTCGGAGATTCATGCATGTTCTATGTTGTCAGTATAACTCCTCTATATTGCTGAGTAGTGTGGATGTATCACTGTTTGTTTATCCATTCACCAACTGATAGACATTTAGGTCTCCAGTTTGGGGCTATTATGAATAAAGCTGCTGTGAACATTCATGTCCAAGTCCTTGTGTGGACATATATTTTTAACTCTCTTAGGTATATACCTAGGAGTGGAAATGCTGGCTCATATGATTACTCTATGTTTGCCCATTTGAGGAATTGCCAGACCATTTTCCAAAGTGGTTGCACCATTTTTACATTTTGTCCAACAGTGTACGAGGGTTTCGATTTCTCCACATTCTTGCCAGCACTTTTTAGTATCTTTAGGATTATATATTATTATTTCCATGAGCAGTCAGTTGTTTTTTAAAGAAATAAAAAGAGAGGGGATATGTTTTTTATATTTATCCACACTCATATAGTTTCCAGGACTCATTTCTTTCTGTATATTCAGAATCTTACATGATGTCATTTTTTTTAGACCTGAAGAACTTCCTTTAATATTTCTTATAAGACAAGTCTGAGGTTGGGTTTGTTTGTTTGGTTGATTGGTTTTTTTGTTTGTTTGTTTGTTTGTTTTTATTTTGTTTTGTCTTAAAGTCTTCATTTCATCTTTATTTGTGAAAGATACTATCACTAGATTTAGAATTTTAGGTTGCCATTTTCTTTTAGTACTTCTGTTGTCCTCTGGGTTGCATAATTTCTGGTGAGAGGTCTGCTGTCATTCTTTTTTCTTTTTGTTGTTGTTGTTTTTTTTTTTTGTTGTTGTTGTTCATCTATATATAATCCCCCCCCCCGCCCCCAGCTACTTCTAAGATTTTCTCTTTTCATTGGTTTTCAACAATTTTATGATGCAGTGCTGTGTGCATTAGTGGTGTTTTCTTCATGTTTATTTTCCTTGGGGTTTTTTAATCTAGTTTATAGTTTTCAGTCTAGTTTATAGTTTTCATCTAGTTTTGAAAATTTTGACCATTTTTTCAAATATTTTTTTCCACCCCACTCTCCTTTTCTGGGACTCTTATTTTATATTTGCATGTTTGTGTGCATGTGTGTGTGTATTAAACTGCTTGATACTGTCCATGCTCTGTTCATTTACTTTCATCCTTTTACCCTGTTTTTCTTGTTGAATAGTTAGTTGACCCTGTCTCCAAGTTCAGTGATCTTTTCTTCCATGGCATCTAATATACTTTTATTGTATATGTTATATTTTTATATACATTTTCTAGAAGTTCTACTTTAGTTGGTTACTTTAGATTTTGTTGGGGTTTTGTTTTTTTTTTTTTTTTTTACATTTTTCATTTCTGTCCTCCTGATCATATTTTCCTTCATTGAGCATATTTATGATATTTACAACAGCTGTTTTTAAGGTCCTTATTGGCTAATTCCATCATTTCTGTAATTTCTGGGTCTGTTTCTGTTGATTAGTTTTTCTCCTGAGTATAAGTCATATTTCCTACTGCTTATTGAATACTTGATATTGTGAATTTTACAATGTGGGGTTCTGGATTTTGTTGCATTTCTTTAAATAGTGTTGAACTTTGTTTTGGTTTGCAGTTTAGTTACTTGATGATCACTTTTATATTTTTGAGGCTTGCGCTTAGGATATTAGGGCAGATGTGGAGCACCCTTTAATGTGTGGCAGATTTAGCCCCAGTGATATAAAGGGGACTCTACCCAATTCCTCATGCATTGAAGTCTCTCCATCCTGACTGATGGCAGTACACATTGTTCCCACCCATGTGTGTGAATCCTGGGAATTTTTCAGCTTACTGCTTTCTATTAATAGTAATTCTTTCTCACGTCTTATGGAATTTGGCCCTGCAGATTAATGTTCAGCCGAGACTCAGGGGAGCCCTACTGAAGGCCTGAAACGATCCTATACATGTCCAGGAATGGCCATGCGTAGAGGAGAATAGGCATGTGCCAAATACTTACAACTGGATACAACTGCATGGGTACAAGTTTAGAAATATACAGAGGATACACCCAGGAACTGGGGACCTGGGATTATGTGCTGGCCCGGCCGCTGTTTTCTGTGTGATCTTGAGTAAATCCTTTTCTATATCTGAACTTCAGTTTCCATATCTTACAGTGAGAGGTTTGATAATTTAGTACTTTGCGTCTTGTAAAGGGCTTTGGTTTTGTTTTGTTCATTTAATAAAATCTCTAGTAAATATACTAAATAGACAAAAAAGCACGCTTTAAAGAAGTGGGCGTGTGTGGGGTGCTTTTGGCCACTTGGAGCATGACTGGTGCCCCTTCCTCCTGTAGCGGAGCCGGAGCTCTGTGGCTGTGGAGGGTGAAGGCGTAGGGTTCCCAGCCAGACCTCCCATTCACTGAGAGTTTACCCTCTAGGCGGCGCTGTGCGCGGCTTTCTGGCATTATGTCTTGTTAGTCCTACCAGCAGTCATGCAATGTCATGTCATTACCTTCATTTTTTCCATATGATAAAAATGAGGCTTTGTACGCACACACAGTTGTCTGAGGAGGAGCCAGGGTTTTAACCTAGGCTTGGGTCCCAAAGGCCACGTTTTGCTGTCACCCACCACCCTCTAGTTCTCACCCTTCAAGGTAACACACTGTCCCCTCTGTGCCTACAGCGGACAATGAAAACAACATCGCCTCCAACCAGTCCCGATCGCCACCCGCTGTTGTGGAAGAGAAGTGGAAACCGCAGGCCCAGAGGAACAGTGCCAATAACAGTAGGTCCCCTCAACTAGGGTGGCCCTGGGGGCTTGTGGAGGTCCTTGCAGCCCCTGCTCTGATCTTTCTGCTCTGCCCCCACTCCCACCACTTGTGCCTTCTGTGATAATGCAGGGTGGTGCGTAACAGCTTCCAAAGCACTTTTACACCTGAGACCTCATTTGCAGGAATTCTCAACTCACAGGATGAGCTGAAGGAGGCCCAGGGAGAGGAGGTGATTTTTTATTTTTGTGATCAGAGCGCACCTATTAGTGCCAGAATCAGAGCTAGAACCCATCTCTCCACAATTTCTATTGGTTACTCCTTCCTGACCCTATGGTCCTATGTATCTTATTTCCTAAAGATTCCTATGTTAGGGGCAATTGAAGAGGAAAAAGTGTAGACTAGTTGGCTTCAAAGGTCTGAATGAATGACACATACCGCAGGTATGCTGCACACATACCACATACTCTATTCCTATGCTCATGACAGGCATTACTAATCAATCGTAGAATGTTATCCCTGTGAGGTCAGCACATGTTAAAATCAGCCAGCACCACCAATTTGTGTGCAAGAGGAAATCTATTCGTCATTCCTAATACTAGATGCTTAGAGTATTAGGCTGCTGTCAAACCAAACAGTCCCAAAGGCCAGACTTAATCCCATCTCTCTTTGTGTCCCCTGCCAGCCACTACTAGTGGTTTAACACCCAACAGCATGATCCCCGAGAAGGAGCGGCAGAACATCGCAGAGCGGCTGCTGCGGGTCATGTGCGCGGACCTGGGTGCGCTGAGCGTGGTCAGCGGGAAGGAGTTCCTAAAGTTGGCCCAGACCTTGGTGGACAGTGGCGCCCGCTATGGGGCCTTCTCGGTCACTGAGATCCTGGGCAACTTCAACACGCTGGCGCTGAAGCACCTGCCGCGCATGTACAACCAGGTGAAGGTGAAGGTGACCTGTGCCTTGGGCAGCAATGCCTGCCTGGGCATTGGCGTCACCTGCCACTCGCAGAGTGTCGGCCCTGACTCCTGCTACATCCTCACGGCCTACCAGGCCGAGGGCAACCACATCAAGAGCTACGTGCTGGGCGTGAAGGGCGCGGACATTCGTGACAGCGGCGACCTGGTGCACCACTGGGTGCAGAACGTGCTGTCGGAGTTCGTGATGTCGGAGATCAGGACAGTGTACGTGACGGATTGCCGCGTGAGCGCGTCCGCCTTCTCCAAGGCCGGCATGTGCCTTCGCTGCTCGGCCTGTGCCTTGAACTCGGTGGTGCAGAGCGTGCTGAGCAAGCGGACGCTGCAGGCCCGCAGCATGCACGAGGTCATCGAGCTGCTCAACGTGTGCGAGGACCTGGCGGGCTCCACGGGCCTCGCCAAGGAGACCTTCGGGTCGCTGGAGGAGACGTCGCCGCCGCCCTGCTGGAACTCGGTGACGGACTCACTGCTGCTGGTGCACGAGCGCTACGAGCAGATCTGCGAGTTCTACAGCCGGGCCAAGAAGATGAACCTCATCCAGAGCCTCAACAAACACCTGCTGAGCAACCTGGCGGCCATCCTGACGCCGGTGAAGCAGGCCGTCATCGAGCTGAGCAACGAGAGCCAGCCCACCCTGCAGCTCGTGCTGCCCACCTACGTCAGGCTGGAGAAGCTGTTCACGGCCAAGGCCAACGACGCGGGCACCGTCAGCAAGCTGTGCCACCTCTTCCTGGAGGCACTCAAGGAGAACTTCAAAGTGCACCCAGCCCACAAGGTGGCCATGATCTTGGACCCGCAGCAGAAGCTGCGGCCCGTGCCGCCGTACCAGCACGAGGAGATCATCGGCAAGGTGTGCGAGCTCATCAATGAGGTGAAGGAGTCCTGGACCGAGGAGGCTGACTTCGAGCCCAGCGCCAAGAAGCCCCGCTCCGCCCCCGGCGACAACCCCGCAGCTCAGGAAGACGACCGGCTTGGGAAAAACGAAGTGTACGATTACCTGCAGGAACCCCTCTTCCAGGCCACCCCCGATCTCTTCCAGTACTGGTCGTGCGTCACCCAGAAGCACACAAAACTCGCCAAGCTCGCCTTCTGGCTCCTGGCAGTCCCAGCCGTGGGGGCCAGAAGCGGGTGTGTAAATATGTGTGAACAAGCACTTCTAATCAAAAGGAGGCGACTGCTCAGTCCAGAAGATATGAACAAACTCATGTTTCTGAAATCCAACATGCTTTAAGACTTCGGGGGGGAAAAAAAGAAAGAAAACGAAACAAAAAGAGAAGAGAACATTAGAAAAAAAAAAAAAAAAACACGCAACACTGTCACAAACAAAGAAAAGGAATTTAAGTTCTAAACACTGTGGACCTCATTATAAATGCCCCCTGGAAACATAAGTGCTTTTTTTCCGTGTGTGCGTGCATGTGTGTACACACCCACACGTGTGTGTGTATGTCTGAACACACATGCTGTGGTTGTGGGGGTGTGCGGGGCTCTGTGCTCATCTGCACAGCCAGAGAAGCTTCGCCCACGCGTGCACGCGCACACAACCCTGGTGCGTGCACACACGCCTGTCCGCGGGTGTGTGTGCATCGAACTGGGTGTGTCAGGAAAGCCGAGCGACTGGGAAAGAGGGAGCTGTTCCACCTCGTTTTCTCAGTGAGGGGGCTTTAAAGACTGTTTTCAGGTGTGCAGATTGGTAGAACGCTGATGTTGTGAAATGTTCAGGCAGCTGAGATCTGAAGTGACTTGACGCGCTCTGTCCTTCCCCCCCTAGTCCCCCGTCTCCCTCCCTGCCCCCGTCCCAGCCCTCCTGACCTCACTGTACAAACCCTCCCCACCCCACCCCACCCCCAGCTGCTCTGCCGTGGATTCTCCAAACTGCATCAGACGGACAGTTGCTGCACTGGACTTTGTTTCTCGTTCATCTTCAGGGCATTGAGCTGCTGCCTTTGTGACACCCCCGGGTGTCCCGGGGCAGCCGCCTTAGAAACACACCTATCTATCTCCCCAAATCAGGAAAGGAGACTTTAAAAATATAAAGCTGACATTTTGCTTTATAATATAAGAGAGAAAAAAAAAGACATTTTTCAGAAAAGTATAGACACTGTCTCCACTCCTTAATATTTTTTCCTAACATTTTAGCAATTTTTACCTTGTTTCGGGGACTCGTTTTATTTCTGCAAATTTGGTTTAGACTCTGCTAGGAGGCACTGAATGTCTATAACTTATGTTTTTTGGAGTTTTGTTTTTGACTTGCCCGTTTTGTTCCTCAAGTCACACTGTAAACTAGCTCATCTCAGTGGTATACTCAGAATCCTAAGGTTTTGCTTGGCCTTCCCTGCACAGTTCAGTTTTCGTGTATTTGGGCAGCCGACACCAAGATCTTGCTGTTTGGAGACTGGGGTGGGGGAGGAGTCGCAGATTCCACAGGTGTGGGGTTTGGCAGAAGCCATAGGGGAAGCAGGTGGCTTAGGAGTCCTGAATGTAGGTGGAAGAGCCGCCCTCCTGGTCCGCTGCGTCTGGTGCGGCGAATGTCTGATTTCTGTACCCAGAGTGCATTACACTACTCCCACCTCTCTGACCCTCGCAGTGCCACAGGGCCCCCTGAGTCGATCTGCAATCACGTCCGCCACACCTCAGACCCGCCATGGCCTCTCCTCCCTTCCCAGGACCCCAGGGGTCCTGGGTTCCCCACGTGCGCCCCAGACCTCCTTCCAGGCCAGTGGTTGAGCGCGGTGCCTTGTGGGCCAAACAGCTGATGTTGCAAGGGTGGCGAGGCGTTCGGCCGCATTCAACTTGATGCTGTGAAAGGTGTCGTTAGGCTTGTCTGTCCTGTGCCCCCCCGGCCATCGCAATATAGGTTCTGCACACGCAGTCCGGTGCCGAAAGGGTGGCACTGCACTCCCATCAGGAGAGGGGGTTCCAGCAGGATCGACGCTCAACCCCCATCACTGCTCCCAGTGGATAAAGTTCTGGTGGTGTCATGTGCCCTGAGGTGGTCCCACGCACCCCAGTGACCGTGGCCGTGGGACAGGGATGGTTACACTCAGGGCTTCAGGCTGAGCATGACCACCACTGTGGGGGGCTGTTTGCAAAGGCACCGTCTGCCATGCTGGGGGGCGGCAGAGCCAATTCCACCCCTTCCCAACAGTAAAGCATTACTCAACTGCGAGATACCTCGACTACAAAAGCACTGTACTGCAGCCCTCTCCCCCGGTCCGTGGCAGGAGGAGGAGTGAAGTTGACTTAAAAACTCAAGAAGGCTGAGGATCGTGGACCCAGAACACTGTCCTGGGGGCCAGGTCTGCACCCTTCGCCTCATGAGAACTGACCCAGCTCTCCTCCCCTCCGGAGTCTTGGACATGCTGAGATGGATCTAATGACCATCTCCACGTTCGCTCCAGCAAGCCGTGGTCTCAGGAACCACCATGCCATTTCCTCTCCTGGAGAATTCTAGGTATTTCCTCCTGGGGGCCCACCCTCAAATGAGCCTCCATCCGCACTAGCAGGAACAGGGCGAAATCTGAACAGGAACCTAACGTCACTTCCTGAGAGTATGGAAACATCAACAGACTTTTCGATTGGATCTTCGGGGCTGTTCCACAAGGTGACCTCGGGGTTGCTGATGATTGACAGATGCCTACAGCAAAAGGGCCCGCCAGCCTCGCTTGACTGCCAGGGAAGGGGCCATGGCCTGGAGACTTTGAACCACGCAGGGAGGATGGGAGCTGCCCACGCTGTGGGAGCAGAGCCTTGGCGCCCGTCCTCCCCTACTCGGAGCGCAGCTGTGCTGGGGGTGCCCTGTTCTTGGCCAGTTAATTAGAAAGTAGGCATTTCACTGTCTTGCAAGGCCGGCAGAAACCGAACCCAGGTGTGTGTTTAGAGCACTCACCACTGTCTGTGGAACGTGGGATGTCAGCCCTCCAGAAAGACAGAGTCAGTCATATTAAACTCTAGGAATCTGGTCATAGGTTGTCACCTCCTGTCCCATTCTTCTTTCCACCTCAGTTCAGTGCTTAGGGTTGGGCTTGCCTCTGCAGGTTCCGTGTGATGCCACTGGCTACTCAGAAAGCTGTCTTCTGGGGCTGCCTCATCCAGAGAACGGAGTGGCAGTGGTCATTTCTCTCTTGCAGCCTCTGGGTCCCCAGAAACTGATGTTGCCAACAGGAAAGGCTGTACCAAGGTGCCCTCTCAGTCTGCTTCTCACGCAGACCACTCTCATGCAGGTCCTGCTGCAGCGAACAGCTTAATAGAACCCAAAGATCTGACAGGTCCAGCCGCCGGCCCCCTCGTCTCCAGCAATATCCACCTTACCAAATTCTAGTTCAGCCAAAGGATTGAGACTGGCTCTTCCAGCTCACCTCCCAGCGCCCGGCCTGGCCTTCACTTTTGGGAGGATTTTGTCATCTGCCCACCCTGTTCTGAAGCCACTGTAGGTCCGTCCACCACAGCCCACTAGGGGATTGGGGACCAGGAAGTTGGGCCATTTCTACCATGTTCTCGGCAGATCAAGTTGGTTGCCTGCTGACTCGGGTTAGCTCACCTCAAGACAGGTGATCCCCAGGACAGAATGGCCTTCGTTTTGACATACAGCGAGCCAAGAGGGGAGGTGAAGAAAACACGTCTCCACTTAGCAGGCCCTTCCCCCTTCCCTGAGGTCAGCTTGCTTCACCAGCAAAGCCCAAGCCAAGGACCGCAGCATCATGGGGGGGGTCCCTCGGGTCTGCAGTAGCCCGAGGAGTCTCAGGTCCACCAAGAGCAGTGGTGCCATCCTGGTCAAGGGTGGATGCCCTTGTCTCAGCACTGTTCTCCCCCTCCTGATGCCCAGGCCAGCCAGCCAGGCCTCCTTCCCATGGCATTTGGAAACCAAGAAACAGGTGCCACCTGAGCAAAATGGCCTGTGCGTCATCTCTGAGGTCTCGCAGCACTGACGTCACCTGCTGCATCGCGAGTGAGGAAGCTTCACCACCATCCCCCTTGGAGCTCCACGCTTGGCATTTGGGGATTGGCTCTTGGCTGGGAAAGGGTCCCAAGATTTCCTGGCAAGGACAGAAGGGCAGTCCAGTGACACAGATGAGAAGCTGTGGTCTCCAGGTCTCTAGGAAGACACCAGGTGCGCAGGCTGGCCAGAGTCCTCCCTCTCAGTTTGACCTTTTATTTCCTGCACTTTCAAGAAACACCAGAGAAAAATTCTACAGGGCATGTTTTCCACTGTGAAGCTGAACCTCTGTCTTTAGGAGTCCACTGTTCTTGAGCAGTGCCACCTGCTTCCCCTGCACTGGGGTGGACTCTTTGAAGAGTGGGCACCTGGAGAGATGTCAGGGATGTGGCACATGCTCTCTGGGGGGGCCACAGAGTCATCAGAAGATTTGCAATGAAGATGGGACATGGAGGGAGAAGGGAGGGCCTACAAGATTGGCCCAGCAGGGGACACTGCCCAGATCTTGTCATTGTGATGGATGTGCTCAAGGAGAAGGTGCACAGGGCATGGCACCGGCACGCAGCCATCTGCCCGACGAGCGGCACCAAGTTCGTAGCTTTGCCCTTGCCTGGGGGGCAGTGGCAGTGCCTGTCTCTGCGATGCATCTGGCAGACGGCTCCTGGGAAGGCGGATGGTTTAGACAGAACCAAGAGACTAAGGAAGGCCCAGCTGTCCCCTGGAGCCAGTGGACGGGAGCTCCTGTCCCGGCCAGCGGGGCCAGCGGGAGAACCGGGAAGGAGGCTGCCCCTCCCTTCACTGTGGCTAATGTTTGCTAGGCCAGTTATGGTGAACCAATGATACAGTGTTTTCCCTCTTATGTTTCCCTCCTGGTTTCCCCTTTTCAGGGTTTTCTGGGGGATTTCATTGTCGTAGTAGTTGTTTTTCTTTCTCTCTCATTTGGGTTTGAGGATCGTGGTTGGGGGCGCCCTGGCCTTTGCAGAAGGAGCCCTGTGGTTTCTGTGGAAGAGGCACCCGCCGAGGGTGAGAAGATCGTCAGGTCACTGTTGGACACGTCCGTGCCCCGACCCACCACCGTGGGTGTCGCTTTAAAGATTCGATTCGTGGATGGAGAAGGATTTGCTAGGTTTGCAGTCGGGCCCCACCCACCCAGGGCCCCACCCACCCAGGCGTCCCACTGGGCACCTTGACTCTTCAAACCAAAATTCCTTAAAGGGGCACAGCCCAGCCTTGTCCTCAACCTCAGGGGCCTGGCATTCTCGTGGCGCTTCCTGAAGTCCAGGTTGGCACAGACGGGGTCTGAGGCCAGCCGGAAGGAGGCCCTCCTCCCACAACCCAGGTGCCAACCGGTCTCTGCCTAGGACCCTCCCTCCGGCCCGGCCAGGCTTCCCGAGCGGTGAGCGAGCACGTGGACTGACACGGGGCCGGGCCTCGCCCACCCGGAGGGTGCACGGGCCACGCTGCAGACCCCGGCAGCTCATCCAGGGCCCTTCGGATCCCAAGCATCAGGAAATCATTTTGTAAAACCACCTGAAGCAGAGATATTTTTTAAAGTGCGTAAATTATTTTCAGTTTTCTGATCCTACCTTTTTCTTTCCACGTCATGCGTTCACATCAGGTAAATCTTGAGAAAGCCTTGGTGCCCCCCTGCCCCCACTCAGAACCCACGTGCGTGCACACCCACCCGTTCTCAGTAGTTAAGACGTTCTAGGCAATACCGTGGACACGTCTGTGTCTCTCTCTTCGAGTGCAAGAAACTCAAGTCATCTTAAAAAAATACAAAAAAAAAAATTTACAAAAAAACAAACACAAAAAAAAATATCTTTTTTAGGCCAGAGTTTTCTACAGGTATTAATGAATATTTTTCTTAATCCTTATAAGTTTTATGTGTTTAATATTTCTTAATACCGGTAGCATTAATTTATACTTTTGTAGCAACACAATATTTTTATAAACAGCCAGTGCTTGGCTCAAGTCTTCACGAGGGGTTTATGCAGGGCCATCTTGGGGACCCTGTGTACCATGTACTGTATTTAAAAAAAAAAAAAAGTTACCTAGTGTCACACTTGCTGTGTTAATTAAAAAAAAAAAAAAAAGACGTTGTGTGCGGTCTCCTGTACCGTTGGTGTGGATCCAGCAGCTCTCCAAGGAGTCAAACTGCATGGGGGTTGAGTTGACGGTTCTTGTTCTGATATGTAAACCCCCGAGACCAAACTTGAGGGTTCTTTTAGGGTTTTCTGTTTGTCCTTTGGGTTTTTGTTTCACTTTGTTTTGGTGCCATTTCTCCATTTACAGCCAGATCAGTTTCATGATGTTTAAACCTTTTACTGATGTCAAATGGAGGAAAGGAATAGAGAAAAAAAAAAAAAAAAAAAAACATTTGTTTTTACAAAGTAATAAAATTTAAAACTGAGCTGTTTAAATGTTGCTGTTTTTTACCTGTCTGTTTTTGTCCAAAAGTGGAACACTCCCAGGGAGAAGAGGAAGGTTCCACTGGGTTCCTTAAATCGCCAAAAGCCCCAGCCCAGGATTCAGTACCTCCCCCACCCCCTGAATTCTTGCAGCATTATTTCCCAGTTGGTTGATGCCAAGGCAAAAAGACGTCCTTTTAACGGTTAGAGAGGATCAGTTGCATAAATGATTTCATGTCAGTGTTGTATTTATGGTTTTACAATAAAACGACCTTTAGGAAGATGCAGTGTGTGGTGTTTTTTCTTGGGTTTGG